>NC_090578.1:0-327231 GCF_017918235.1 Porcisia hertigi | reverse complement strand
TTCACGATCTTGTCCAGTGTCGCCTCATCTGGCAGCGGGCCGGGAAGCTGGTGGAATAGCGGCACAATCGTGATATCGCTGTGCCCGCCAACGACCGGCACCTGCTTCACAAACAGAGGCTTCCGCGCCTCGTTAATAAAGCGCGTTGCACGCAGTCCGTCCAGAAGCGACACACCCAGCAGCCGATTCTTGTCGTAGACTCCAAGGCTCTTCAGCGCCTCTGCTGCAATGGCAACCGTGCTGTTCACAGGGTTTGTGACGATACAGAAGACAGCCCTTGGACTCGACGACGCACAGGTCAACACGAGGTCCATTGTGATGCCGGCGTTTATATTGAACAGGTCGTCGCGCGTCATGCCTGGCTTGCGCGGCACACCAGCCACCACCACAAACACATCCACACCCTTCGCAAGTTCTGCCAAGGCGGGGTCGCGCTGTACACCGATCTTCCCCGCCGCGTACTTGACTTCGACGCCAGCGTTGTCGACGTGCGACAGGTCCGCAGCAACGCCGGCTGCACCAACCACGTCGAACAGCGACAGCGTGCTTCCGTGCGGCAGCTGGCGCATCAGCAGCAGCGACAGCGACTGCCCAATACCGCCAGCGGCGCCAACAACGCACACGTTCACCATTTTGTGTATGTGTAGAGGCTAGAAGATAGGGATGCGAGAAGAAATGTGAGTGGGTCCACTAAAGAATTTGCGAGACTTTGTGCGAGAACTGAGAAGCGGGTTGGGGGAGAGGGAGGGGGGGGGCAAGGCTGGAGAGAGACGCTAATCTTGAGATGATGATGCTGCCGAGCGTTGATTAAGTGGAGTTTGTTTGTCATCGAACAGTCCAGGAAGGAAAATAGTGTACATGAGAAAATAATCACGTGGACATAAGAAAAAAGGGAGGGGGAGGGGGAGGGCGAAAGGCATAGAGGGACATGACCAACGTCCGAGAGGCTCTCCTGGATGGTTGCTCAAAGCGAGAGGTGCGCCTCTCGACAGGCGATTATCTTGGGTGAACAAGGCGAAAATGGGTGTCTTTTGCCGATGGACCGTGAAGTAGCGGCCTTCTCCCTCCACCTCCCTCCCTCCCCCCCACACACACATATTTACTGTGGGCCCTATGAAAATTATTTTCGGAGGGGGAGGAGGAGGGGGGGGGCTGCAATACGTGCAAGAAACCAAGGTTGGACGGGGTTCCTCAGTGCATATTAACAAAGCTGTGTTTCTATTCCCGCTATAAATTAAAAAAGGGGGGGATGGAGAAGGGGGGGGGCTACAGTGCAGCAAGGAGCTTGGGCTCGTGTGTGTGTGCGTCCGTCACTAGCCCCCCCCCTCCCTCCCTCCCCCCCAACGGGCAAGACAATAAAGCGCTGAAAGACGAGAGACACGTGCACTCCCGCCACGAAGAGAACAGCCTCCCAAAAACAGAGGAGGGAGACGCAGTCACATTGCTGTTCTCAAGGAGTGACTCTACAGCGTATAGAATGAAGAAGGATCGGGGGCACGCCCCGTGAGGGAAAAAGGGGTGGTGGTGGCGGAGTCGAGGGAAGGGGGGGGGGGGTAGCAGATGCATCACCTGTGACGGCGGGGGGCGGTTACGACGCAGCTTGTGAGCTGAGTTGTGTTTGTGTACGATTCGAGGAGGTTTTCGCATGCGGCTCACTCACTCAAGACCCCGTGCGGTGATCGCCGGCGCGGTTGCTCAGCGCCGTTTGCGGCGCCACCTTCTGCCTGTCTGTGGACGGCACCTCGATTGCATCCTGCACAGGCAGCTGCGATGCAGAGAGCGCACCAGCGCTGCTGCTGGCCGTGAGCACCTCCGCTGCTTGACTCTTCCCCAAAAAGAGCGGCAGTGACGACGCAGAGGGACGATGGCTGCTTGTGCTGAGCTCGTTGCCGCCAGCTTTTGGCCGAGCTAGTGGTGTAGCGCTGCTGCCATTTTTCAAGCGGGGGCGCAGCTGAAGATTTTGAGGGCTCAGGCTGGGCCCAGTTCCCAGGGGGGCGCTGCTGCTTGGTGCGGCTTGGTTGACCCGCGCTGCCGCATTGCTGCGCCTAAAGAAAGAGCCCAAGATTGAGCGAATGCCGCTGCCACCAGCTGTTGCTGCAGAGCTGCCTGGGTTCGTGAAAGGAGTACTGATCAACGAGCCACCACCTGCTCCACTGCCGGCAACCGTGAGATCATCTAAAGTGGAAGCAGCATTGGTGGCACTGTCGCCCCCCACGGCTTCGGCTTCGCACATGTCCAGATTGACGAGAAACTCCAGGTACTCACGGAGCTGCTGCAGCTCCTTCTCCTGCTTTTCAATGGTGCTGCGCTGGGCGTCCTCCTTGGCTTTTGCCGTGCACTTCAGTGTATCGTACTCGTGTTGCATCATCCGGAACTGCGTCTCCAGCTCCGTGGCGGTGTCCACCTGCTGCAACACGAGAGCCTCCTGGTGCCGTTTAAGGAGAGCAGCCCGCTCCTCTTCCATATTGGCGCACCGCGAGTGCGACGCGGATAACTCCGCGCGCAGCTGCTCCACTGTTGCGTCGGCGTTGGCAAGAGTGGCTCTCTGCGCCTCCAGGTTCTCGTGGCGCTGCTCCGATATGCTTTCCACGTCTGCAAGGCGTGCTTGCATTGCCTCGATCATTGTGAAGGCGTTCGCCAGCTCCGTCGACACCGCCGCCTTCTCCACACGGAGTTCGGCAATGAGGGTCTTGGCTTGCTCCAAGGTCGTCTCCAGCACCGCCGCCGCCGCTGCGCTAGCCTCCTGCTGCGTCTCTGTGTCTTTCAATCTGCGGCTGAGATCGGCGTTCGCTTCTATTCCCGCGTGCATCTGTTTACTTACGTCGTCGTGGGTCTCCACCATCTGTTGTAGCCTACAACGGACCTCTCGGAGATCCTCTTGCAGTTCTTCCGTGACGGCTTGCTTCTCCGCAAGCCGCGTCTGTAACACAGTCAGTTCTGCCTCCTTGGCTTCCCTGAGAGTGGCCATCCTTTGAAGATGCTCGGCTTCCAAAGATCCACGAAGCGCGTCGAGCGACTTGGTGTGCGCCACCGCAAGCCTCTTTTCGAGGGCTGAGGTCTGTGAGCGATGCACCTCTTCCTGGTGTTGCAGCTGCTGCTCCAGTGCCACCCGCTTATTTTGATACGCCTCCTCGGCAGCCGTGGCGACTTGCTTGGTTGCCTCAAGCTGCGACTTCAAGGATTCTAAAGCGGCCTCATGATTCCTTGCTTGCTCAAGCCCCCGGCGCACCTGCGCCCGCCGAGACTCTTCTGACTTAAGTATAGTACCATTGGCCTCCTGGAGTTGCAACCGCAGCGAGGCTGTGTCGGTAGCGTCGCTCGCTTTTCTCGCTCGCATCGCCTCTTGCGCCCGCTCCACTTGCTCAGCGTGTGCGGCTTTCAAGGAAGACACGAGCTCCTCCGCAGCGGCTAACGTGCACGTCTTCTTTACGAGCTCCGCTTCCTGGAGCTGCAGGGCAGCCTTGCTGCATTCCTGCTCTTGGCATAGTCGCGCTTGGAGACTGGCCACCTCATCCCGTAGGTTTGTCTCCAGCTGCGCATTGGCCATCGCTGCATCCTTGAGCTCTGATATGTGCTTGCGCAGGGCGTCAGCTTCTTCCCTCTGTGCGGTGGCCTCCACCTGGCGGAGACGGGATGCCTCCTCATGCGTGGCACGCATCTTGTCCAGCTGTTGACGCAAACCCAGGGCGGTGGTTTCGCTCGTTCTCTGAGCCTCCAACGACTCCGCGTGCCTCTCCTCCAGCGCTTTATACGCTGCCCGTGTTTCTGCCAAGTAAGAGTGCTGCTGCTCGGCGGTGCGCTGTAGCTCGTCAAGGCGAGCAGTGTACTTGCGCACCACCTCGGCAAGCTGCCCCGTCATCGTCTTGGCGGTCTCCCACGTTTGTTTCACGTGTTGCCGTGCCGCTGCTTCCTCCTCCTCCACACCACTGCGCCACTTTTCCTCTTCCTCACATATAGTTTGCAGAATAAACGCGTATGGGAACACTAGCCTTTCCTCCACCGGTCCCGTGAGCGCCTGGAGCAGCTCTCTGACGCGGCAGCGCTCGTCTTCGAGGGCTCGATCCACCTCCTGGACCTTTTCCTGCTCACTCTTCAGCTCACTCTTCAGCTGCTCCACCTCCAGCTGACTCTTGCGAAAGGCATCGATGCGCTCCTGCAGCCGCAGCGCGCACTGTTTCTTCTCATCCTCGCGCCGTCCTCGAAGCTGCGTTGGTATCATGGGGCTCTGCGAGTCGGAAAGCTGCTGAGAGGGAGTTTGCGCTGCGGGGGTTGGCTGTGACGCCTTGGAGACGGTGCCAGCTTTCGATTTCTTCGTGCTCTTCACAGTAGCCTTGGCAGAGCTCTTCGCGTTCACGGTGAGGCCCTTGAGTGCCTTGCCGCTGGTTGTCGAGGTTGGCACCGTCGCCCGCGTTTTCCCAGGGTCTGGCCATGTGGACTCGGCTCTGTGGTTTTCGAGCGACAGCGAGTCTTCCGGCATCTGCACAGCTCGCTGCGGTAGCTGGTGTTCCAGCTCATTGATGCGCCTGTCCTTCTCGTGTCTCTCCTTCTCCATTTTTTTGACAGCGTCCTGCGCATCTTTCATGGCACTCAGGACCTGCACGTGCTTTTTCTCCAGTGTCTCGAGTCGCTCCCTTGTGCTCTTCAGCTCCTGTTCGGTCTGCATGTTCAGCAGATTCTCGGTTTCCAATCGACGCATGTCTGACTTCATCTTTGCAAGCTCCTTTGCCGCACCCGCAGCACCGGCGTTGCTGGCCTTCAGCGTCGAGCAGGTATACATCGAGGGGGGTCGGGAGGCTTTCAGAGCGGCAAGCTGGCTCGACTTTCGTTCCAGCTCGTCGCGCGTTTCGATGAGCTCCTTCTCCAATGCAGCATTGCGCTCCTGGAGGGCATCGACGTATTCGTCGTCGTACTTCACGGCTTTGCCCTCCGCGCGCAACTGTGCTTTCAGTTCTGCCACCTCCATCGTGAGGTCTTTGATCAGACGCACCTGCGGGTCTTCGTTGATGGCCACCACCGTGATGATCTGCTTGGCGCGACTCGCGTACCGCAGCGTTTGGCAGGCTTCTTCAAAGCTCGATGCATGTGGAGACACTGTCGCCACCATCGTCGTTTTGCTGTTCCCATCCAGGGAGTTCTTGAGAAGCCAGGTGAGGGGAGACTCGCGGAACGGACAGAAGACGTTGCGCTTCTCAGACCACTTGTCGGCGAGAGCGTCAATGACGCGGCCAAGCACCGTTAGGGTTGTGTTGATTACGACTCCCTCCTTGAACTGCTCCACTTGCAAGCTGTGCGCACCTGTTCGCTCCGACCCAGCGAGGTCGACGAGGTTCACTTTGCTTGTCATCTTCCTGGAGATGTTGTCCTCATCGGAGATGTGCATCTGCACAATGTTCAACACAAAAATGGCGTGGCTGCGACTGCTCCGATCATTCATCGCTGTCAAGGCTGTGTGCCGCCGGATGTTTCCGCGCTGCAAGAAGCGAAGCGCTTCTCCCTCGTGCTCCACATGCTTCTTCACCAAATCCACCACGTAAGGACCGAGAGTCTGGTCCTCTCGCACGGAGCGTTCTACGCTGCTGCTCCCGCTGGCCAGAAGATCCATGACTTTGTCTCGATAGATCTCGTAGTACTCCACCTCGACGCGGAAGGAGTGACTGCTGTCGTGCTGGCGCTTCTCGTGGAGGTCCACAAAAAGATCCCGCACGAGACGGGGTATGATTCCCTGGAGCCTGTCTTCGTTGCTCCTGTAAAGGGTGTTGCTGTCGTGGCAACCGTCACGCCGGGGCCGCTCCAGCACCATATCGGAGCGTGCAGAGAGGCTGTCATCTATCGACGAGGGTCGATCCCCAGCTGTCGATATCGTATCCCTGCGACTTGCAGTGCGCGGTGTACACACAGGCGGGCCAGCTGTTGTGGAGGCGAAGGATCGGAAGCGTGAATCCGCAATTTCGTTTGCGCTGGCATCCGGCGTTGAGCGCAGCGCGCCGTTGTGCGCGGTGGCGGCGCGGCAGAATTTCTGCGCAGACGTCCCGGTCAAGACCTTCCGTTGTTCAGGAGCGCCTTCTGATGTGGCACCATATTCTTCTGGTGGTCCAATCATGGTGAAGGTCTTTCCGCTGCCAGTCTGACCAAACGCGAAGACGCAGCAGTTGTAGCCGGCTATGGCGTTGAACAACACTGGCCGGCCAACGCGGCTGTACACGGCGGCCTGATCGCGCTCGAGTTTTTCCAGGAAGACGGGGTTCATTGCGCTCTTTGTAGGAGCCTCCTCCAGCAGCATCGAGGAGGTCGGTACAATGCCGCCGTCCCTGCTGTCGGCAGACATAAGCCCTTGCAACTTGTCAACCATGCTAACAGAGGCGCTGCTGAAGCAGTAGTCGAATACATACGTCGCTTTGGGCAGATAGTTCTTTGCTGGGTCTAGCGTATTAATGAGAGAGGGTTGCTCGTCGCTGACCGTGACGACCGGCCTGGGCTCACCATCTCCTTTAGCGAGTTCGGCTGCACTGAAAGGCCGCACGCGCACAAATACTCTCAGGGCACTGCTTTCTTTGCCAAGGGGTAACCTTGACGAACTCTGCGGGGCCCATGTTGTTGTTGTTGTTGTTTTGACGGGTGAGGGTCTCTCACCGTCTGTGTGGTCCTGAACTGTTGCCATCATGTCGGCCTCGCACGCCTTTCACACACACACACACACACACAATGAAAGGGTACGCACGAAGGATTATATATATATATATGTATATGCGCGTTAAAATAAAGCGAGGCTTGGGGAAACACGATTAAAGCAGAAGCTCAAGATTATATATATAGATGTGTTTGTGCTGGTGTGTGTGTGTGTGTGTGCGCACCTATATGGAGCGAGCAAAGAAGCAGAGCGTGCCACTCAACTACCGTCAAGATACGCGCTGAGATACTCTTCTTCACCCCCTCCCCCCTGAAAAACACATGTAAAAAAAAAAACGCAAAATGAATACTCTAGAAAGTGTACTCGGCAGTCCGTGGGTAGGCGAATAAGTGGGGGGGGGGGAAGATGTCGGATGGGAGGCGGGGGAAGAAGTGTTCGGGCAATCGTCGCAGCTCCCAATCTCAAGGAACGCAGGGGAGAATGAATTCAAGCAAGAAAGAAGCCGTCTTGTCTCTGCGGGCGTAAGCCAGCAAGCGAGGATAGAGCGACAGCCCTGGGTCGGCAGGCAGGCAGGCCCGAAGCCTCGAAGCTCGGAGGGCAAATCTTTCAAGAGAGCCCAAGCTAGCGCAGGGAAACCTTGAGAGCGCTCAAGTCTCAACACAGAACTGTAGACGACTAGTCCTGATGCAGGTCTCGATCTGTTTTTTTCCCCCTTCCCCTCTTCCTCTATTCCTTTGTGTGGCTGTGTACAATTGGGCACGTCCTTTCGTGAGGAGGGCAGAGATGAGTCGTACATCAAAAAAGAGAGAAGTTTGAAAGCAGATGTTCGACATAGGCGTGGTGTGTGGGTGAAAGCGAAGATCGAGAGGGGTGAGGGACGCGTGGATGGGCGGGCAGACGTGCAGGGGAGGGCCCAGACATACCTTCTGTCTTTTGCATGTCGGAGGCACATTGCATGTTTGGGCCTGTGTCCGGGCTTTGCAGCCTGCCAGACACGTATGGAGCAGGGGATGCTCTGCTGAAAAAAATCCCCCTAAAGGGGTTTCACTTTTTGGTGATACACGCATCACACAGGGTGCGGGGGGTGTGTGGGGGGGGGCTAAGCGTCCCTCATTCATGACAGGAGGGAGGGGGGGGGATCCCTTGCGCAACACAGGTGTGCTCATACGCACATGTATCGGCTCAAAAACCATCAGAAATGGCGCTGGGTTGAGTTTTCCTGGCAAGGCTGTTCTTGCTTCATTGTAGAGGGGCATTTTGTTTTTTCTTCATCCGACACGCGTGACCACATTCTAGAGTAAGACATGCGTATCCGCGCGACACTCGTAGTGATGCAGGTGTGATGAGGGACTTGTGAAGAAAAGTTTTCACACACACACAGAAAGAGAGGAGCAGGGGGATTTCTTTCACCTCCTGTTTTCGTCCCCCTCCCCTCCTCCACAACCACCACCACCACCACCACCCTTGTAGTTGGAAGAACGCAACGACGTAGGTCGAAGCGTTCTTGACATTTCTCTCTTGTGTCTGCCTCGCCAGCGCGCTCAGTCGACTTCAGGAGAAACTGCGTATGAGGCCCACATGCGACACACAACCCAGACTTCATTGGTGCGGGTTTCTTTTCATTTTTCTTCCCGAACAAGCCTTTCCCTCCAAGCCCTCTTGGCAGATTCTTGGAATGCGACAGACCATCCCAGGTGTGCTAGACAACGCGTGCCGACAGAGCCCGACACTAGATCGCTTTTCTTTCCTTTTTTTTCTTTGGGAGGGCGGGGGGCGGGGGCGGGCGCGGGCGCAACTCCGGATAAAAATTAGTTGCCGTGAACACAACCAAATCTCCAAAATGGAGCGATTTGGAGTCCACCCTCTCCCCACTCCGTCACACGGACGAAGCAGGAGGTGAAGCATGAGAGCAGGAGGACGCCTCTAGGGGGGGGGGGGTAGCTCGCCGTCACTGAATTGGCAAAACAGAGCTATGACAAGGGGACACTTTGTGGTCGGGAGGTGATGCCATTGCACTCATCGATTGTCTTCGCACGTCCAATCCGTTCCTTGATGTCCTGCTCAAATTTCTTCAGGCTACGGTTCTGCTCATCATAGGCGCGTCGGGCCTTTGATATAATCTGGCCAATGCGTGCCGTCTGCAGACGCTCCTTCTCGTCCAACTCCTGTAGCTTCCTGTCCACGTTGGCGGGGTCAATGAAGACCATATCTTTGATCCTTTGCCTGAAGTTTATGTAGTCCTGGTCGTACACGAAGGCACGTAATTTGTTTAGATTTGCCTCGTGCTCGTTCGACTTATTTTCCCAGTCCGAGAGAACAGCATTGCTGAGGGATATGTGTTGCTCCTGCTGAGACATCAAGTCGCGAACCTGGCTCTGGTACTCGCTCTCCATAACATCCTTCTCCTCCTGTAGCTTGTCCAGCGCGCGCTTCGCGTCATCCATCTCGTTGCGCACCATTCTCATCTGGCGGTCCTTCTCCATCAGCTCCGACTCGCGGCGCAGACGCTCGTTCTCCAGCTGCTTCTGGAGGCGAGAGCAGTCGTTGTCTTTGCTGCGTTTGAGCAGATCCATCTCATCGTTCAGCCGTGCAATCTCTCGCTTATGTATCTCCTCAGCGTGGCGCACCGCGTCGCCGCACTTGTGGCGGTAACCAACGTCGCCCTCAAGTCGGGCCCGCAGCTGCTCGATCTCATGCTCATACTTGCTTCGCATTCGCTCTAGCACCTCCTGTGCTCGCTGCTTCAGCTGCTCCTTCTCTTCCTCGCTGCGCGCGCGGTCCAACTCGTTGATCTCTCGGTTGCGTTGCATGCGCCCTTCCAGCTCCGCGATGGCATCCCGGTGACGGCCAAGGAGCTGCTGCTGCTGCATCGCGTTTTCATCGATAGTTTTCTTCAGCTGCCGATGGAACTTCTCCGCATTCATTGCCAGTTCCTCCTCGTGTCGCCGCGCCGTGTTGCACAGAGTGTTCTCGTATTCCCGTGACTGTCTCTCCACAACGGCCGCCCACTCCGCACTGAAGGAGACGAGCAACTCTTCCCATGCGCGCTGGATTAACTTCTCCTTGTTTTTCACCAGCTCCATCACTAGTTCTATGTCGTCCATGTCACAGTACAAACTGCGGTATTGAGAGATGTCGGCATTCAGTGCGACATGTATCGCCTCCTGCTTTTGCAGCTTCTTCTTCAGTTCGCGGAGGTGCTCCGTATCCGCCGTGGCCCTAGCGTGTTCGAGCTCTGCGTGCAGCTCCGCGATGGTCATCTGCGCTTTTTCAAGTTGCTTCCGCATACCTTCCTCCACCTTTGCCCGCTGCTCTTCTTCTTTCACGCGGGTGGCGGGGTCGAGAAATCCCTCCTCCACCGTCGGGTCGGCGATGCCGGCAAACTCCATCTGAGCCCGCAAACTCGCGATCACGCGCTCCTGATCGTCAAACTTCTTCTCCACTTGACGCAGCTTCTTTTCGATTCCCTGCACGTACTCGTTCGTGTAGTTGCTGCCACCCGCCTCTTTCAGTCGCTGCTGCAAGTCTGCAATCTGCTCGTGCAGTCCGCGAATCAGCACCACCTGTGGGTCCTCATTCTTTTTCACCCAGTTAATAATGTTCTTGGCGCGGGATGCGTACCGGATTGTCTGGCGCATCTCCTCGTAGTTGAGTGAATGAGGCGATATGGTGGCAATCATAGAGGTCTGGCTGTTGCCGCCAATCGAGTCGCTCAGCACCCACGTTAGGTTCGAGTCGCGATAAGGAACGTTGAGGCCCCCTCCTCCCTTGCTCTGCGAGAGATCTGCCAGACGGTCAATGACGCGGCCTAGCACCGTCAGGGACTGGTTGATCTTCACGCCGTCGTGGAACTCGTCGCCCTCGGCCCCGGCCGCGCCGGTGCGCTCAGACCCCGCAAGGTCCACCAGGTTCAGCTTGCTGCGCATCTGGAACGCGTTGTCGGAGTCGTCCATCGACAGCTGCACAATGTTGAATGTCAGGATGGCGTGGCTCCGGCTGCTGCGGTCGTTGAACTTCGTCGCAGCCGTGTGGCGCTCCTGCATGCCCTTGCGAATCACGCTGGCGACGTCTTCCTCCTTGGACACCATCTTCCATGTCAGGCCCTCGATGAACGGGCCGGCGTTGGGCGAGTTGCGAATCCGTAGGTCCGTGTTGCGCTGCGGCCGGATCAGGTCGAAGACCTTCTCGTTGTATATCTCGTAGTATGACAGCTCCACGCGGTATGTGAAGTCGGAGTCCTTGGCGCGCTTCGCGCGGAGGCCGTCGAACAGGTCCGCGCACGCGCGTGGGATGATGCCCTGCAGCTCATTTGGGTCTAGCCCCCTCTTGTCCACCACATCGTCGCCGTCGTCACTCTCGAACAGCTCCTCAGAGCCGTTAAGTGGAGTGCTTCCGTCGAGGTTGGTCGCGCTGGCGCACGCCTCGCGGCGGGCTTGAATGTCGCTCCTACTCGGCGCATAGCCCAGCATCGTGAAGGTCTTGCCACTGCCTGTCTGGCCATAGGCAAACACGCACCCGTTGTACCCATCGAGCGTGTTGCTCACGATGGGCCTGCCAACGTGCGTGTACACCTGTTCCTGCCCCGCATACGGCGGGTGACTCACATTGGCGTCCACCATGACTGGCGCGGAGCCAGCGCCGTCGTACGTTGGGGCTTCGCTACCCGCTTCCATCCCCTCAAGGTCTACACCTTTGCCGGTTTGCGTGACCCGGCGAGCGGACAGCGACGCGCTCCCGAAGCTCACCATAGACTGCGCGCGAAGGCGGCGAGCGGAGTTCATGCCACCGTTAAGAAAGGTGTCCACACCGTTACAGATGTCAGACTGATCGCCCTTGACACCGTCTCTTGTGTTTTCGAACACGGACCAGAAGCACCGATTGAAGATGTGGGTGGATAGGGGGCGAAAACCGCGTGCCGGCTCGAGGATGGTGATCACACTTGGATTTTCGGCGTCGATGCGCACGGTGCTGTGCGTTCCCGTCTTTTGTGAGATTTCTCGCTCGCTGAAGGGGCGAACACGAATGTACACCTTCATGGCATTTGCCTTGGTGGCCCCTGAAGAGTCATAGGCCTCACTGCGCCTTTTGCGAGCACTGGCCGAGACCTCTTGGCGGTACCGCGTCGGTGTGACACTAACCGAGTCGCTCCGCTGACTGCGGGGAACCGAGGCGCAAACGGGGCGGGCACTGTGCGAGGAGACGCTTGCGCGGCGTGCCGACAACGGCCCAGCCAAGCTGGTGCGCCGTGAGTTACGAGCCGAAAGAGGAGACAGCATTTGTTTTTCTTTCGCCTGTTTGGGAAAGGGAAAAGCAGGGGGGGGGGAAGGAGGCAAGGGGGAGGGAGGGAGGGGGGAGGGGCGGAGATGCACACAAAAACGTTTTCCAAAAAGCTTAGAACACAAAGCTGCGCTTCGTCATGCTCTCTATTTTCGTTGTTTCTCTGCTTCTGTGTGCGTTTGCTTGTATTTTTGTTTCGTGGTGAATAACGGGATCCACCTTTGATGGTGTTCCGATTTCTCCCTGAGGGAACACAAGAAAAGATTCGAAAAAAAAAAGATCCAGAGTGCAGTCGATCTGGATACGGATGTGTCCAGCCCAAAACACCCTCCTCCCCACGCACGCACCCACGCACGCACGCACAGAGACAAAGAAAGAGCAAGGGAAAGGAGGGTGGGGAGCGCCTTCAAAGGCAGGTGCTTGGGCGCACTCGTTGTGAGAATTCCAGACAAAAAAAAAGAAATTCAGCAAAAGAGACACACCACAATGAGCACACACATACACACACGTGTGTATATGTCTCTCTATGTGTAGGTATGTGTGCGTGTGTGTGTGTGTGTGCAGGACAAGATGATCACAAAGATGGGAGGGAGGGAAGCAAGGAAGGGGTGGGGCACAACATTGGGAAATAAATTATATATATATATATAGCAGCGAAAAGAGGCGAAACACACACGCACACACACACTCTTCCGCACACACACACACACAGAGAAAAAAAACCAAAGACAGGAAAGACAGTCAGAGCGAGGAAAAATGTCAGGAAAAACAAAAAACAAGACAAGAGAGGAGAAGGGGGATTGCTACCAGTGGACTGGACGACAAGTGGCAAAGCGCACCGGATCAGTGGGACACACACACACACACACACACCCTCGCACTTTCAGATGAATTCAGAGATTTTTTTTTGTATACGTAAAGGCGGCGGCACACACACACACACACGAAAAGATGAGCCGGTAAAAAAAAATGCACGGGTACGCAAAGGCACACAGATTTGGTCGCTGTTCGCTGTTACGCTGTTGCGAGTGAAGGCGTGGCGTGCAAATCTGAAGATGGTGGAATGAGGCAGGAGGGAAGAGGGGGAGGGGGAGGGAGGGGGCAGGGCGGGTGTGAAGCTAAGCTGTTTTGCTGTTTAAATGAGCAGAGCGGCACAACCTAAAGGGGGCGAGAAACCGGAGGGATGCCGGGGGGGGGGTACTGGAACAAAGTTGGATAGACCGCACACACACGGACACACACACACAAAAAGCAGAAGCACACAGCAACAGTGCAGTTCAGCTTCAACGTGTTTTGGTAGGTGTCTGTGATGAAAGAAGCGGTGCCACTCTTGTGCTTTCTTTTCGGTGAAAGTGCTTTCTGGAGGGTTGCTGCTGATCTGTGAATTGTGTGTGTGTGTGCGTGTCGGGATCAGGGCAGACGCGTTAGGGAGGAAAAAAAAGGGGAGGAGGAATATCGAGGAATCAGTGATATATACAAGCAGCGGTAGGTGTGAGGTGGCGAAACGAGAAAGGTGAGGGGGCAGCAAAAAAGTTGGGATAATCGAGTACAAACTAATACGAGCATTTCTTACAATCTCTCTCTCTCCCTACTCCCTCAAGGTGATCTGCGCCAAGATCAAAGAAAGCGCACGGTGTGTGAATGAGATGTGCACTGCGCTGATACAGTCAGTCTCCCCATGAGTCGAACCCCGTGTGCTCGGCTCTGAGTGGCCCCCTATCTGTGGACCGGCTGCGCACTCACGGCCATTGTGGCTCCATGAGCACAGAAACTTCAAATACTCTCCAGAATAGCTCCGAGAAAAGAGGCGGTCACCAGAGCAAGCGTTAAAAAAAAATGTGCATCTCTGTACAGCAGCCCAGCAGCCTTCCTTCATTTGCCGGTCACGTTGAGAACGTCAAAATGCATATGCCAGCTGACATACACTTTTTTAGCGCTCTTCTTGCCCCTCTTTTTTCTGTTGTTGTTGTTGTCAGTGCTAAGTTTGCTGGTAACCATCCAAATGCCTCAGTACAGGACGCACACACAAAAAAAGCGGTGCCCACCCGAGCGTCCGCGTGCAACTGGGAGCCGCAGGGGAGGGGAGGGGGGGGGGAGTGACCGAGATACTGGGGAACAGGGCCATCATAGGCCTTCTCACCACAACATGTCCACCGTTTGGGTTCGATATTATTTCATCTCCCCCCCCCCCCCCCCCCCACAACGAAGGAAAAGATGAAAGGGTGCAGTAAAACGGTGGGGAGGCCAAACAACAACAAAAAAAAACAGGAGAAGCGCCGACTCGTGCACACCCTTTGGACAAAACACACGACGGCCGTAAACGTGTTCCACTTTGTTTTTTCTTTTGGTCCCGTTTGTTTGGTTGCCTTTGTGTTTTTGTTTGTTACCAGCGGGTGTGGAGTTACTCTCGTGCCACACGTGCGCCCACGCCTACATTTAACTCGCCCCCCTCCCTCCCCCTCCTCCCTCCGTCCCTCTGCTCTTTCCATCCCGGCGCCCCCTCCCCTCACGTGCCCATCGCGCTGTGCCATACAACACCAAACATGCGCTGCACTCATGTCCACTGGGCTTACCGCAGGGCACGGCTCCGGAGTCAAAACTCTGCCCACGCACCCCCCCCCTCCCCCTTCCCCGCACTCACCCACCCACTCACCCCTACACCGTAGGTACTGGGACTCCTGTCACTGCCTGGAGTTGTTCGGCATTGGCGAGGGTGGGTGTGGATTGGGGGCATGAATGGCTTCTCCGCAAAGTGGGGCTTCGACCGGTACTCAGCACTGAGGCTTCGCTTCGAACCATTTTGCCCTCCCACGGATCGGAAAGAGGGTGAGACATGTCCATTATTGTAAAGACACACACACACACAAAGATGTACGCGCTTATTTCACAAGTAGAGGCGCTGCTGTTGAGGATGACACCAACAAAACAACAGCAAAAAAAAAAAGGACGAATGAACTGACGATATCTGAACGAAAAAATAAAAATGAGAGGTGTACGTGGATGTAGTGGGAATAGAACGGAGGAAGATTCTATGGAGAGAGAGATGAGTCGGAGAGGGAGACGCAGGATTTGGGGGGGGGGGGCTGAGAAGCAGCGGTGGTGGCGGTGGAAGGGGTGGCGTTCAAGTGGACAGAGTACATCCCCAGGGCATATTGGACAACGACAACGAGGAATCAGAGGCCCTCTACTCCCTCCCTTCCCCCCCCCAAAAAAAAAAAAGAAAAAAGGAGGAGGCAGGGAGCCACTCTACGACGTCGGTGTGAACCAAAATACATACACACCTAGGCAGACCGATAGAAAGGTAGAAGCAAAGCGGCTGCAAGGGGGAAGGGGGAGAACGACAAGAGAAACAGACAGAGGTTGGGCCACAACGCTCGCCACAGAAATTGTTAAATGTCCGCATCAAACAAAAATAAAAGATGAGTAGACCCCCTTTCGCTTTTTCGAACATCCGGGAAATCATCCCGATTACACGACCGCATTCGCGCTCCCCTCCCCTCCCCTCCCCTCCCCCCCCTCCCCGTCCTTTTAGCGAGCGGCTAGGTGCTCATAGGCCAGGGAGACCGACGATCTTCTGTAGAGCGAAAACGGGATTCCAGCCGTGAAATCCAAAATAGTAGTAAAACCAAACAAGTCAGTCCAGCGGTGTGCAACCAGGCCCGTTGCTTATTGCATTGGGTCACTGTGTTGATTCCGCCGTGAGAAGAGGAAAAAGCCCGATGCCCCCGGCCCCCGCACGCACATGCATGAACAAACCGAACATGAAGTTATGTGTGATGATACCTTGTAAGCCTGTGGCAAGAGAAGCGCGAGGGGATAGGTAGGGTGGGAGAACGGCGTACAGAGAGGGCCGGAAGGCAGAGATGGCACAGGCCTCCTGTCGTACAAACACACACACACACATATATATATATATAAATACACATGTGCCAATCAGCTCGTCACTCCCACCTTTTTTTTTGAGAAGCAACCACGCCACGGATACTCTTTTCAGAGGGCTGAGAATGTGAGGTGATCAGTCGACTTGGGGGAAGAGGGGGGGGGGATGTCACACCCCCTCGAGGCATCGTGCAGAACGCTATTTGAACAATAGATGTATATATATATTTTTTGATAACAGTAGTAATGAAAAAAAAAAGGAGGGGGAAAAAGAGACAGAAAAACGTTGTTGAGTGAGATCAGGAGGCAGTCGTCCAAAAAAAAAAAAGACGGGCTGGATGGGGGCAACAATCAAAATGTGGAGAAGATTTTTTTTTTTGGGGGGGAGGGAGGGAGGGAGGGAAGGTTAAATCAGAACGCAGGGGGTGCCCCCCCCCTTATCGTCGAGGAAGCAAGAGGCAAAGAGACGAGGCGGACTGCGAAGGTGTGCTGTTTCCATAAAATGGAACGTTTCAAGCGACAGCCTCCCTCCGCGCACCCCCCCCCACCTCGCCTGACGTCTTGCCACGTCCAGAACAGCTCGGAGTGATGAGGAGATCACACATGCGGGGTCTAGTGAAGGGGGTCGAGACGGTCTACGTAAGAGAAAGAGGCAAAGAGAGGTGCAAGACGAGTGTCCTACACAGACACACACACACACACACGCGCGTTTTTCTTTTTGGAGCACAGCAGTCCCCCGCCTATTCTAGACTCCCGCGTGGCCGTTTTTTTTGTTACCAGCAGGGTCGCCATTAACCCGACCCATCCTCGACTCCAGCGCCAACCTCGAAGCCACGGCTCCGCGAGAGCTGCTCGTAGACGTCTTGCTGAACCTGCTGCAGGTTTGCCTGCTGGGTGCTGCGTGTTTTGCGCATCATCTCAATCGTGCTGCGAATGTCTTCCACTTCTCGACTGCGCTGTTCGTCGACGGAAGTGGGATTTCGTATCAGAGCCGACGCCCGTCGACTCGCCGACTCATGGAATGCCATTTCTTTTGCTTTCGCTCGAAAGGCCGCATAGTCCGTGTCGCTGACGAAGGTGCGCAGAATCTCGATGTCCTTCTCGAGGTTTGTCGGATTTTTTTCGTAGTCATCCACGACGCTGTTTACTACAGCGATCATGCTCTCCTGCTTCAATAGCAAATCTTTGATTTTTGTGGCCAACTGCCGCTCCTTGGTACGCAGATCGCTCTGTAGCTTCAAATTGTCGTGACGCAGCTTCGATGCCTCCTCCTCCGCCCTCCGCACCTGTGCATCCCGCGCGGCCACCTGCTCCTCCTTGCGCGAGAGCTCTGTGTACATTTGTTTCTTGACCATCTCCAGCTCCGCCTCGCGGCGCTGGCGCTCTCGCTCCCTATCACGCTCTATGCCTTTCATGTCCGCTTCATGTACCTCCTGCAGCTCCTGCAGAGAGAAGCCCTGCCGCTGGCGATCAGCGGGCGCTGCTGTTAGTGACTCCCGCAGTTGCTTCAGGTTACTCTGGTACTCGGTACGCATCGCCGCGATTTTTTCCTCATACACTAGCTTCATGCTATCGCTCACCTGCGTCCAGCGACGCTTTTCCTGCATGAAGGACTCCTGGAGGGCTTGCATGCGCGACTCGGAGCTACTTGACACTTCCTTCTGCCGCTTTGCCCTCTCTGCCTCTTTGGCCGCGTACTCCCTCTGGAGCTTCTCCATCGACTCCCGGTGCTGCGCTGTCAGGGCAGAAACCTCGGCGTGGTGTTGGCGCTGGAGTTTCGCCGTCTCGCGCAGTTGCTCACTTTCGCCGTGGCTCAGGGCGTCCATCACGTAGGCGTCCTTGTCCATCATGACACCCTGGCACTGTCGCAGCAGCACGTTCATCTTGTCCTCAAAGGTGCCGAAGATATTGTCGGTGGTCCACCGCCAATAGTAGAGGTTGTACTGGTTCAGATGTCCCTCCCAGTCGCGAAGGACACTACGGTACATGCTGCATTCTGCCTGGAGAGTCTCGATGGTCTTTTCGGCGTCAATAGCAATCTTGCCTCTGGTCATTGCCTTTTGTGTCTCCAGCATGAGGGACTGCAGCCTCACAACCTCTCTGTTCGCCGACGTCAACTCCGATTGCAGCTGCTCGTTGGTGCGCCGGTAGGTCAAGCCGCTTATACTCCCGCGGCCATCCTTGGCACTGGCAGCCACGTCACCTGTATCGGCGTTACCTGCGTCGTCCCTCATGGAGGACTTCCCGGCCAGCGTCGGGTCCGCGATGCCGGCGCTCTCCAGCTCCGCGCGTAGCTGACTGATACACCGCGCCTGATCACCATTTTGCCACTCGAGCTCCTTTACACGCTTCTCTAATCCGTGCACGTACTCGTTCGTGTAGTTGCTGCCACCCGCCTCCTTCAGCCGCAACTGCAAGTCTGCAATTTTAGCGCGCAGTTCTCGCAGCTGTAACACCATCGGATCAACGTTACGGCGAGCGTTGTTCAGCACCTGCTGCGCGCGGCAGGCATACATGATTGTCTGGCGCATCTCCTCGTAGTTGAGTGAATGAGGCGATATGGTGGCAATCATAGAGGTCTGGCTGTTGCCGCCAATCGAGTCGCTCAGCACCCACGTAAGGTTCGAGTCGCGATAAGGAACGTTGAGGCCCCCTCCTCCCTTGCTCTGCGAGAGATCCGCCAGACGGTCAATGACGCGGCCCAGCACCGTCAGGGACTGGTTGATCTTCACGCCGTCGTGGAACTCGTCGCCCTCGGCCCCGGCCGCGCCGGTGCGCTCAGACCCCGCAAGGTCCACCAGGTTCAGCTTGCTGCGCATCTGGAACGCGTTGTCGGAGTCGTCCATCGACAGCTGCACAATGTTGAATGTCAGGATGGCGTGGCTCCGGCTGCTGCGGTCGTTGAACTTCGTCGCAGCCGTGTGGCGCTCCTGCATGCCCTTGCGAATCACGCTGGCGACGTCTTCCTCCTTGGACACCATCTTCCATGTCAGGCCCTCGATGAACGGGCCGGCGTTGGGCGAGTTGCGAATCCGTAGGTCCGTGTTGCGCTGCGGCCGGATCAGGTCGAAGACCTTCTCGTTGTATATCTCGTAGTATGACAGCTCCACGCGGTATGTGAAGTCGGAGTCCTTGGCGCGCTTCGCGCGGAGGCCGTCGAACAGGTCCGCGCACGCGCGTGGGATGATGCCCTGCAGCTCATTGGGGTCTAGCCCCCTCTTGTCCACCACATCGTCGCCGTCGTCACTCTCGAACAGCTCCTCAGAGCCGTTAAGTGGAGTGCTTCCGTCGAGGTTGGTCGCGCTGGCGCACGCCTCGCGGCGGGCTTGAATGTCGCTCCTACTCGGCGCATAGCCCAGCATCGTGAAGGTCTTGCCACTGCCTGTCTGGCCATAGGCAAACACGCACCCGTTGTACCCATCGAGCGTGTTGCTCACGATGGGCCTGCCAACGTGCGTGTACACCTGTTCCTGCCCCGCATACGGCGGGTGACTCACATTGGCGTCCACCATGACTGGCGCGGAGCCAGCGCCGTCGTAGGCCGTGGAACTGGCCTGGGCTGCTTCCCCATTTGTAACTGCGCGCGTGCCGCGCCGCAGAGAACTTGACAGGGTCTGTCCCGTCAGGAGCGACTGCGCGCGAGATCGGCGAGCGGAGTTCATGCCACCCGTCAAGTATGCGTCCACTTTGTCTAGCAGTACTTTCTCATCCTTTGCAAAGACGGACCAGAAACATCGCGCAAACGGGTGTGTGGTGAGAGGGCGAAATCCCCGTGATGGGTCCAAGATGGTCACCTGAGTGGGATTCTGCGCGTCGATGCGCACGGTGCTATGCGTTCCCGTCTTTTGTGAAATTTCTCGCTCGCTGAAGGGGCGAACCCGAATGTACACCTTCATGGCATTGGACTGCGACTGCGGCGCTGGCAACGCGGTGTCTGTTACACTGTTGCCTACGCCATTTCGAGGGCGACGGGCGCTCGTCGACGCCGAGGAGCAGCCACGGGCAGATGTGGCGCGCGCAGAGTTTGATGCAGAGATGGAGGTGGTGGAAACAATGCTTGGGCGGCGGCTGGGGTGACGCGCCGAGACCGAGCTGAATGGCGCGCCCTTGCGGCGTGAACGGTCGCACGTGGATCCTTGCATGGCGTCCTCCTTTGGAAATCCTCTGTCTTAACTCTTGGCACAATGCACCCAGCACACACACACACACACGCAGCACAAACACAAAACAAAATGATGGTGAAAAAAAAAGAAAAAGTGGTGACGGTATACACACCCAAGCAACGAAAATAAAACACACTTCCACCACACTAGGGGGAGAACACAACAAGAACAAGCACACAAAAAAAAGAGAGAACAACGAAGATGAAAATAAAACAAACAAAAAAGTCTAAAAGTTCGAGGAGAATGGAGTGTGTATGTGTCGTGTGTGGGGGGGGGGGGGGGGGGGGGGACCGCTGGAAGCGAGAGATGCACCCTCGCGTGTCAAAGGGGAAAAAAAGAACTGCTCTTTTCCTTTCGATTTTCCTGTCTGCTTCGAATAAATCAATCAATAAATCAATAAATAAATAAATATAGATAGATGTTTGCTTGTTTCAAAGAAGAGGTTAATACTTCTGTCTCACTACAGGCGCGCGATGTTTTTCTCTTCGGAGTCTTCAAGCACCCGTTACCTGCTTTTCTCGCTTCCACTTTTTTTTTCCAGAGGCACAACGTCCCCCCCCCCTTTCCCAGCTCACCTCGAGTGATGCGGATTGCCCGCTCGGAAACAAGAATGAGGCAATTCTACTCCACACTGGCACACACCCACCTCAAGCGTTGGGGAACCGAATATTGGAGAGGGAGGGAGGGGCCAGGGAAATACCCACCAGAAATGAAGGGATGAGCACAAGAGTATGACAGGACAAGGGAGAAACTGTAGTGCAACAAAGACAATGAGTGTAGGCTAAACAAATGAAAAAACGAGGTCACACACGCAAACCGTAATTTGGCCCGAATACACCAAACACACAAGCACACAAAATGTCGTGCGCTTCCACACAGAGTTGCTGCTTTTCGTGTCGCTGTGCACCCCCCGCAAAACAAAAAAAAACTCGTTCGAGTGTTAATGCAACTCCCACAACCTGCCTGCAGTGTTTCTATTCACTCCGTTTGTGCAGATGGTTTGCTTGTTTTTTTGTTGTTGTTTTCGTTGTGTTGTGCAGCGCTTTTGAAAATTTCCTTTTTTACCGTCGAAATAAAAAAGTCAACATGACAAATCGGGAGGAGCGGGATTGGGGCCGGATGAAGATCCCCTCCACACACACGCACCACACGACCCGTCCCGTGGAAGTGGCCGACGGCATCATAAACGCGCAAAAAAAAGGGGGCAGGCATGCGGAACGGATGGGTTGATTGAGGGACAAGATAAACAAGAGCGACAATCATGGAGAGCCATGAGGTACTTGAATGCGTTCATGCGCGGCGTGCAGACTTCCTTATTTTGCTGCGTGGACATTCAATCATAGTTTACGGTGGTGTGCAGGTATACCCGGGGGTGCTCCGGGCGGAGGACAACAGCCATGGAGACACAGCAGACCTACGCGGATGGGGTGCCAGCTCGTGAGCGGCTCCTCCTTCGTGTTTTCTTCTTTTTGCTTTCTTATGTTAGGTAGGTCTCTGCTTAGTCGAGGAAGAGTGGCAGGAGAAGGTCTTGGATGCTGCGATGCAAAACCGCACGGGGATCGTATGTGCCCCAGCTTTCCCCTTTTTTTTGTCTGGCCCAACACACTCGCTAGTACGGGTCGAAGCCCCACTTTGCAGAGAAGTCATTCATGCCCCCAATCCACACCCACCCTCGCCAATGCCGAACAACTCCAGGCAGTGACAGGAGTCCCAGTACCTACCGTGTAGGGGTGAGTGGGTGGGTGAGTGCGGGGGAGGGCGAGGGGAAGGGGGGGGGGGGGTGCGTGGGCAGAGTTTTGACTCCGGAGCCGTGCCCTGCGGTAAGCCCAGTGGACATGAGTGCAGCGCATGTTTGGTGTTGTATGGCACAGCGCGATGGGCACGTGAGGGGGGGAGGGGGGCGCCGGGATGGAAAGAGCAGAGGGACGGAGGGAGGGGGGGAGGGGAGGGGAGGGCGAGTTAAATGTAGGCGTGGGCGCACGTGTGGCACGAGAGTAACTCCACACCCGCTGGAAAAAAAAAACAAAAACACAAAGGCAACCAAACAAACAAACACTTTCCCCTGCCAAGGGTGAACGCTGGTGTCACCTCCTCTTACTTGTATCGATGAAAGACATACACGCACCCACCCACCACACACCACACACACATGGAACGCCAGAAGAGGAAAGAAAACGGAAGATTCGTCTGGATGAAGCCACCCTACTTTCCCCCGCTTTCTAGCAGCGGAACGTGATTGCCTTTGGACACACCCGCACCAAAGAAGTCGATTGGCGTTTGTTCTGTCACCGAGAACGCCGCACCAAACCCGGTATGAAGCGACTCTCACGCCTCTGCTCCATCTGACGCTTGATACCTTGAGATTGTCTGCGTATACTCTTGGCTAACGCGGTGAGACTCTTGCTACGCTGCATGCGCTGCCCTACCTCGCGCACTTGCCGCGCCGTCGCCATCGCTGCCTGGCGTTCTTGTTCGCGGCGCCACTCCAGGAGCCGCGTCACCTCGTCCTCTGCGGACTCGTCTTCGCGGACGCCGTCATCGCCGAGGGCGTTCTTTGGTGAGCAGGTGGTCACCCCGTCCTCGCGCTTTACGTCGTCGAGTAAATCAGTGAATTGGTATTGCTTCAGCTCCTTCTTGGCTCGCAGGCGCTCCACAAAAGCGGCACGCGTCTCAGCGGTGGCGTCGGCACCGCTTCGGCGCATCTTCTCCTGAACTTCGCGCCGCTCTTTACGTTTCTGCGCGGCTGACTTTATCTGGTGCCCGCCGCTCATCAGAATTTCGTCTGGCATCACCGTCTTCTCCAGGACGCTGATGCGGCCGCGCACCGCCGGGTGTTGCCGCATCATCTCCGGTGTCGCGTCGAAGTGTTTGAGCGGGTCGAAGCTACGAAATTCCTCCGCGGAGTTGACAAATACAACGTGCCTGTTCTGCGGGGCAGTGGATGTGAGCGCCGCTGCCGCCGCCTCATTGAGGAGTTCGGTGGCTCGCTGCTGGTCCGCCTGAGCCTTGAATTCAAGGTACTGCACATTGCGCTGGTTGTGCTCCATCGTTTTTTGCATGTCCTTTTTCCGATCCGATTCAACCAGTCGGGCCCGGCGCTGCTTCATCCGGCCACTCGCCACGTCCATCACCGCCTTTGTCATGCCAATGTTGAACTCATCGGGGTTGCGCTGCGCGACAGCGCGCTTAATCGCCTCGAGGCGTTTTACTTTCACCTTGCGCTTCTTTGCGCGGAGAACGTGATCCTTGTGCTTCTCGAGCTGACCGAGATGCTGGCGGGACTTGGGCTGCGATCTTTCCAGGTGAGTCTTGCGCTTGAGGTGCTTGTCAAGCCCACTGGCACCCGGATTACGGCCTTTTCCCTTTGTCATTTGTGAGCTTCGACGTTCTCCCTGTCTTGAACATGCCAAATGGGAGGGAGGGAGGGAGGGAGGGGAGGGGAGGGAGGGAGTAGCAGCGATGTTTGTCGAAACAGAGGCAGGGAAACAAAAAGTGGGGAATAGAGGTGCAGACGGTGAGGAGGAGATGTCACCAGGTCAATGCTGCATCAAACGCACACCGAGGTTGTTTTTTTTTGACGCGGAGAGACACTCACTGGTACGTGTGCAGGACACGTGCTCTCCAGTGCTACACACACATTAAAAGAGTCCGGTTGCCATTGACAAGCGTACACCGTTGGTCATCCCCTCCCTCCCTCCCTCCCTCCCTCCCCCCCCCCTCGAGCCCCGAAGGTTATGCTACCCAGAATTCGATCAGTGGTCAGGAGGCGATCTCGTTACGCAGAGCCGTGTGAATCCATCAGGGTCTTTTCTCAGAGCGGTACACACGGACAGCTCGTGATGAGTGCCGCTTCCGACGTTCATTTGTTTTTACACGTTATACAACCGTGAGGTCTCCCCCCCCGTCCCCACTTACACACAAAAAAGACAATAGTAGGCGGAAACAACATCGTGTGAGGGGGCAGAGACAGACACCCAAAATCAGGTAACCCCACATGTCACCGTCGCTTTCTTCTCCCAGAGTTTCTCCTCAGCACGACAACGAAGGAGCGGGATGGGGTGGGGTGGGGGGACCCCCAAAGACAATTAGATATTATAAGAGGAACAGGAGAGGGAAGGCAAAAAAAAAGGGGGGGGGGGGGCAAAATCAGCAGTACCAGGCAAGGGGGCGGAGGACACAGAACGGAGCAGTGTATGGCGCCAAGCCGTTGTACTCTTGTTGACATGGTCACCCTCCTCGCTCCTCACCACCTAGGTCTCGCTCGCTTCTAACCCCCCACCCCACCGTCCCACCCCCCTCTCCGGCTCTCCAGTGCTCTTTTCGCCTTTCCCTCAATGCTCCAGTGATTTGGCGTTCGTATCCACCACATGCACCTCGGTCGACTGCACAATCTCCGCGAGTGTTCGGCAGCGCTCAGCGAAGAGGCGGAGCCCGACGCGCAGGATCTGAGCCGGGTGCAGCTGGCCCACGCTTTCAATGTGAAAGATGACGTGGGTTTTATCCTTCTGAAGGCGGACACGGTCGTTCTCACCGGCGGCGACCGCCGCAGCTGTGTCCTCGCTGCGCAGGCACTCACGGCACAGAGTACACTTCTCTGGCGCCACAACCACAGCTGCAGCTCCCTTTTCGCCACCTTCGTAGCCAAAGACACCCGCGGGACAACACTTTACAAGCGCTTCTGCCGCTGAGCCAGTCAGCTGCTCACATAGCTCAACCGAAGTCTTCATCTCATAGTAGCACGCCGAGACTGGGCTCCACTTGGTGTGCACCGCGCCTAAACCCTTCACAGCGATCGCCTTTAGCTTCATACGCTGACCAGGGCCCAGTTTGGCGAGCAGGATATCGGGGTGCACAAGGAACACCGCATTGTCATCCTCGTCTGCGCCGTGATTCGCTGCCTCCACTGCGCCAGAATCCTCCTCAGCCCCTGTAACCCCGCCGGCCACGTCACCGCCCCGCTGGTCCTGCCCTGGCAGCGGCACCCACTGCAACTGCCGGCTGTAAACCGGCGTCACGGGGGCATCCTTGGCTCCGGTGGCGTCGAGCTCAAACAGCAGCACACGCTTCGGATCGAGGTTGGCAAAGCTCGCCTGATTGCTCTCCGTGATGTACTGCATTTTCCCTACCGGACCCGCCACCGGAATGAGGCCGAGGCGATGCGACAAAATCTCGTCGAGCACCGGACTATCGTTTTCTTCTATCAGAACACGGTCGAACGCCAGCGTCGGCACCTCCGTCGTCAGTACACGACGGAACATATTCGCAATGGGAGGACTCACGTTCTGCATCTCAAACGACATCCGCTCCACCCGCCGCGTCGACCAAGGGAACCCGTCGACTGTCGTCTGCGCCTTACCCGGAGCACCGGGTGACAGCATCAACGAGGACGAGGCCCCACCGGCCATCGACGCCGTGCCCGACTCCTCGTTTTTCTCCCGCTTCACCAACGATTTGGCGGCGAGGGAGGACAATGGCAGTCCGGAGACCGCAGACACAATTCGAATGTTTGACACAGTCGGTTTATCGGGTTTGGTGGTGGAGGGAACGCTTTTGCCGCTACTGTACGCATACGTGTGCGGAGAGCTCACTGTTTCGGTGTTCTCGGCCCGGTGATAGCCTATCTGCACCTTGTTGACGTCACGGCTTGAGGCGGACATTGTAGAAAAGTCGTCCATCTCTGAAGAGGCGCTTACAGAGTCAACGTTCGGTGCGGCACCCACCGACACAGAACACTGCAAGGCAGGAGGGGGGTGGGTGGGGGGGGGGGGGGTGCGGGCCTAAAAAAGATGTGAACACACACACACACACACACACACACACACAGTCACGCCGAGGTAGCGAACCAAGCAAGTGCTGCTGCTGCGAGTGTCATCGCCGAGGGTGGTGGAGGAGGAGGAGAGGGGGCCGGGGAAAGCGGGGGTGGAAGTGGGAGGTGAAGAGAGGATCTGAAGCTTCTGGAGTTCGCTAGGAGTAGCAGGGCTCCCACTCGGAAAGCAAGCATAGGGCGCGCAAACCACCAACCATCCGAGCAAGAGAGGGCATCACTCACTCACGAGAATGAGCTACAGGCTTGCTTCATCGCCGTCCTCCAAAGCATCCGCGGGCGTTGTGGGGATCATCGTGTTTGTTTCTCTGTGTGTGTGTGTGTATGTGGTTTTCATTTTACTTCGCTTACGATTCTAACGCGGACTTCGCTTGTCTTCGATCCTTTTGAGCGTCGTCCTCATTTCAAGGGTGTTTGTCCCCTGGTATAACGCTGAAGTCTTATGGTCTGCTGGGGTGTAGGGTGTGTAGGGTGTGTGTGTGTGGGGGGGGGGGAGGGAAGGGGGAGGTGAGAAGTGTACTCATGTCCCGCTTGTATGCGACTAGTCTTATCCCCCCCACCCCCACCCCCCACCCCACGCGTGGCGGTACCCGGAAAAATACTTGAGGATTACGAACAGCAAAAAAAAAAGAAACACACATAATCGCTCCGCCGCTGGGGCGTGTCCCTTCACGCACCAAAAAAAACACATTTTTTTTGGCACAGCACACCATCGAAATAGGTTTCTCTACCTACTCCATCCTCGATTTCCTCACCCCCTCCCCTCCCATTGGAGCAGGAGAAGGGGGGTGAGGGGGGGGGGTCCCGTTGTCGCTGAGCGGGCGCTACTCAGAGAGAGACCCAGACGACGATTCAGAGCTGCTGCTTTCATCAGAATCGTTGTCGTCCTCCGACGATGAGAGGACACCGATGTTCATTGGAGCGGTCTTAGTCGCGTCAACCACCGGGATCGGCACCGGTGCATCCACGCCGAAGGCGCTGGGATCGTTGAAGGCCTCTGGGCTTGTGGGGTCGATGCCCCCGCTTGCGGTGTAAGCGGTGGCAATGTCGCCGGTGCGACGAGCAGCGGTCGCACCGCCTGACGTGTCGCTACTTGCGGAGGCACCTGTGCGACGGCGCTGCTCCACATGTCGCACCGCCTCTTCCTGCCGCAGCTCATCGCGGCGCCTGCGACGCTCCCGCTCCTGGCGCTCTGGGTCATCGATGATGCGGTCGTTCTTGAAGAGATGCACAGTGATCTTAGTGTCGCCACACATGAATTTCTTCAACGCCAACGCGCGCGCCTCAACGTTACGGTTGGGGACATCGATGCGTGCCACGTGGCCGACGATGGTGGTTGGACCCACGCGCATGTTAAGGGAATCGCTTAGGCTTTTGGCCAGGAGCAGGCGCACGTTGCCGTACTTGCGAATGTCCGGTACAGGGTACACCAGCACGGATGGTGGCCGCTCCTCGATAGCCTTGGCAGGGATTGCCGGCGGAGGCCGATGGAGAGGCGTTGCGGGCATCCCCATCATAATCGCGGCAATCGTTGCAGACGGCAGTGTCGCAGCACTCGTGACGCTCCCACGGTTATTGGTGGACGCGAAGGGATCCGTGGCTGCCGCAGCGGGTGGCGCTGTACCTAACAAAGCCATGAGCTCCTCAGCCGTTGGCGGGGCTTGCTGAAGACCGAGGCCGATTGCATGCTCTGGGTGCGCGGCCTCCGAGTTGTCACTGCCGTTGATGACGGCGAGCAAGTCGGCTGCCGTAGGCGGCGGGGGCAACACACCAGAAGTTGTCGCAGGCTCCCGCTCTAGGCTCGTCGAGGTGGCACTTGGCTGTGTCGCGAACGGCACTCGCTCGACATCGTCAGCACCGCCAAGAGGCCTGCCTAAAGCACTCATTTGCATGGCGCGCAACTTGTCCGCGAGCGTCTCACCTGCGTTGGTGGATACAAACGGTGTGTTGCCGCTCACCGATGGTTGCATCGCGGGCACGCTCATAGGCATCGGCACCGCAGGCGTAGCGATCACAGGTGCTGTCCCATCGGTCGAATTGCTCGACTTTGGTGCCGCGCTCGCCTGGGCTCGCTTGGCCTCCTCGATCTTCTCCGCCAATGTAGGTCCAGCGCTCTTTTTGAGGTTGATTGCAGCTGACTCCAGCTGCAAGCCCCCTTCGTCACCGTCACTGTCCAAGTCACCCTCGCCAACTGGGACGTCACGCACTGCGTAGGCGCCGCCGCCGAATGGGCCGGCGGAACTCCACTGTCCGTTGGCCTCTCCAGTACCGTCACTACCCCAAATACCGACAGCACCCGGGCCGTCTTCACCGTAACCTTGCCCGCCCACTACTCCCCCGGCGTCCCCCGGTGCTGCCACGTCGGGGTCCGGCAACCCTAGCTCCTTGCGCAACTCGCTTTCGAGGCCTTCAAGGAAGGCGATGAGTTCCTCCAGGTTGTCGCCGAGGACCTCCATGTCCGGTGCTGTCTGCCGAAGAAGGTACAAGTAGTACTCGTGAAACTCATCCTCAGGGTTCAGGAATCCAAAGACATCCGGGTTATCACGCAGCAGTTGCGCCTCAGCTTCCCGGGTGCCCTTGGCGGCCACACTTCTCACACACAGACGGAAGATGTGGTCAACATCCGCGGGTGGCACCTTGCCCGAGTACGTGGACTGGGCGCGACCAGCTCCTTCCCCGGCACCGTCGTTGTCGTCATCGACCTCACCCGCCGCGACGCCGCCGACGCCGTTACCGATGTCGTGGCTCCCCTTCACACCTGCAGCCCCAGCCGTTGCGGCGCTCCTGGCAAACGCCTGCCGCTCCGCGTTGGACGGGAGGATCACAGCAGCAGGAATGCCAGGTCGAATCTGCCACTCGTAGTACCCGAAGAGACGCTGGCGCAGCGCTGCGAGCTTGGCGGCCGACGCCGCCCGCTTCTGCTCATCACCGTCCGAAACCACCACCGCGTCTTCCTTCTCCTGCTGCTGATGCACTACAACCACTCGCTCTTCACGCAGCCAATTCCGGCCCTCCCTGTGACGGCGCTCCCACCACTCCCACGCCTCCGCCAGCTCAGCCGCCAGCGCGGACGATGTCTCCGTTAGTGACCCGCCCTTGCTCGGTCTGGCAACACCACGTGCCAATGCGGACAGATGCACTCTGACGTGGGTGCGAAGCTGCTGCAGCCACTTCGCTGTCGTGGCCCGCATCGTGAAAGAGAGATTTTGGTCCATGATGCCAATGACTTGGTCACAGTGCACGGTATCGTATGACTGTAAAGAAATGCGCGTTGGGGGCAGCTGCGAGACCGGTGGCAGCGCGCGCGCGCGCCGAGTTTCGCGCCAGCGACTCGTCAGCATCGACGACCAGCCGCGGCAACGCGCCGGTGCCTTGCGGGCGCGCTCGTAGAAATGCCCGCAGAAAACAACGGCAGCTGCCTCATGCAACGGGTCCACCTGCTCCACAACCGTGGCGGCTACCGTGGACGAGGTGGGAATCGCAGCTGCTTCGCGAGTGGCCGCGTCCGCAAGAGACTTGGAGAGAAATAAAAATGGTCTGCCTGCCCCTTTGGCACCCTGCGCCGGATCTGCGAGGACACAGTCGACACTAAACGTTGCCACCCGTCTCCCGGTACCCGGTGGTGGCTGAGACCCGCCGGCACCGGAGGATTCACCGTCTCCACCGGCACTGTGAACGGCAGCAGTGGAAACGCCGTCGTACAAAAAGCCGATCCCGTTGTCGCCTGTCGGCACCACGGAGCTGGGATAGAGTGCGGCCGTGATGCACGCGTGAAGGGTACGGCTCATGGCCGCCTCCGCAGACAAGACCGCCATAGCGTCCCCGAGTGCACTCGACACCTGCTCCACGTTGCTGGCAGTCGCGTCCTGCACCGACATCACGCATAGCCGTAAAGCTCTCTCTGCCCCAGATTCCTCAGCGCTGGCGCGTGTGTTACCGTCCCCTCCGCTGGGTAGCAGCACGAGCCCATAGGTGCGTGCCAACATGCAGAGTTGCACCTGAGTGTCGAAGACAGCCTGCAGGACCTCGCGAGCGACGCCGCACTCGTCCAAAAAATCACGCTCGGCATCTCCCTTGCCCTTTGTGGAGCACCACATCTGATAAACGTTAAAGGCGCTGACAACGTCACTCAGGGAGTCGCGCGAGAAGAAGAGCCGCGCCTCGGTCAAGAGTGCTTCCAGCTCCTCCACGGTTTCACGTGAAGCCTCCGACGCATCCGCCGCGCGGACGGCTCTGGCGCCATGCAAGGACAGCAGATCGCTACAGCACCACAACGCACCCACTGCCGTGACGGCCGCCAGAGAAGGGCGCAGCAGGCTACCAGCAATAAGAAGCCGCCCGACTTGCATAGGTACGGGAAGACACAAGCAGAGCACAGCCATTGGCTGCAGCACCAGTTGACCCATCGCAGGAGAGCCGGGAAGATTGTGGACTGCGAGATGACCGGCAGCGCGCAGGTACGACTCCACCGAAGTCATAATCCTCCGCAGCGGTTCGTACCGAGTCGCTGTCGAAGCGGGTACGCCAATGAGATGTGAGGCAAGAATGGCGGACACCTTAGTGGCCAACGAGGGTGCACCACCAACACCATTCCCGTGGCCACCTCCGGCGGGGGCGGAAGCCATTCGCTGCGACAGCGCCGCCTCCTCACGTGCTTGCAAAACTTGATATAACTGCACGTATCGACTGAAGGAAAGACGAAAAACAATGTGCTGGGCGGGGTCGGCACTCAGACGACGGTGGTGTGCTCCGTGTAGGATGGACTTGGGGATCAACTGTATCACCACCGGTGAAGTGCGTGCACTGCCGCCGGCGGCAGATGGCGTTGTCATTTTGGCCAACTTACGCCGATGACGCAGCTGGGCGATGGTGCTGTACTCGATCACCACAGTGTCCGCCATGGTTGTCGTGTCCACCGTCGTGTAGCCGTTGCGCGCACAGTCCACCACCAGCCCCACATCCAAACAGGATGGCAGCACCGACTGGCTGAGCTCGCTTGTCGCGACGATGATCCAGCGCTGGTGCGCATTCTTCACAACAGTGCGCTGCGCAACCGCTGTGAACTCCGAAAAGGGCGAGTCTTCTGCAAGGGCCGTGCATATCCGCGACGCTGCTGCGTCGCCCTCTGCCGAAGTCCGTTGCACCTCTTGAACGGCGTTGGCGACACTGTAGACGTAGTGGTTGTTGGGCACCACAATGAGGATCGCTGAGAGCGGCGACGAGCGCTGCGCCTCTATTGCACCAGTCGCCTGGCGGTCAGCTTTGTCGAACTCATCGACGCACTGCAGAATCAGCGGCAGCCAATACCGCCGAAAGGCTGCCGGGTGAGCAAAGTCGGCGTCCGCAGCAGCCATGATGCGCGCCACCGCGTCCACGTTTTCGGCATAGGAGAGGAGGGCCGCCTCCATCGCGGCGCTATCGCCGACAAGGCAGCTCCCCTCTTTCTCGCTCTTGAGCAACCATTGCACCGCCTCCTCCAAGAACAAAGTGGTGGTAGGCGTCACAATTGCGGGATTCGCCTGCAACGCGAAGGTCGTTGCGCTGCATCGTGATGGCGCAAGGAAGGAGAGGAGTGTCGTCGCGCAGGCCTCATTGGGGCAGTTCAACACGACGTGCAGTTTGCCTCTCTGCACAACATCGGTGCATGGCGGTGCATCTGCATCAGTGCCAGCTGTGAGCCCACCCGGTGACGAGGCCGCTGCAGATACGGCTGCCGCGCCACGCTGGTGCTCCCACTGCTGCTGCACCGTTAAAAGATCCCGCAACAGTGCGAGACACAACTCCGTCGACTCATTGCGCAGATGAGCATCATCAAAAACCACACAACCCACATCATTTAGGCACGGGTCACAGAGCAACTGCCGCAGCATCACCTCAGCGGTGGTAACTACGATGCTCGTGCTCTCGGTCACTTCGTTATGGTTCGGCATGGCTAACGCTACCGTGCGGGAGCACGACACGTCCTCGCCACGCTCTTCGCGCAGCCGCATCGTCGTGAGCCTCGCAGACGCAGCGTTGGCACTCACCATGATGAGCCGCCGCCGCTTCAGCACCTCCGTTTCGGAGAGTACGATGGGCACCTGCAGCGTGCGACCGCTGCCTGCCGGGCCAACGAGGGCCACGACCGCGTGGCTAAGTACAGCGTCTAGGAAGCCCATGCGCTGCTGGTGGACGGCAAACCGTTGGCGGTGCGGCAGCCACTGTCGACGCATCCTCAGCAGCTGCGTCATTGAGAGCGTCTTGACGGTAGAGAACACGAAAGGAGGAAAGGGCGCCAGGTGCCGCATCGACACGGCGCCCGCGGAGCCTGGCGCCTCGCCATTGGCCATGAGCGCTGCGTACGCCAACGAGGCATGCTGGAAGTGTAGATGCTCTTTGGTGCTCACGCCGAAAGAAGGCGAGGACGAGGAGAGTGCAGTGATCGCCTCCTGCCACTTTTTTCCCCAGCGATCGACGTCGATGGCGCTAACAGGAACATCGAGTAGATAGTTGGGCCGACGCGTATCCACGCCACCAGCTGCCGTGGCGTCCGGCTGCTGCAGCCGCTCGACGGCCGCACGCAGCGCAGACACGGTGGCGGTGGGGCACGCCTGTCTCGTGGTAGGAAACGTGCTGAGGCTGCAAGACATGGCAGGTGTGTGTGTGTGTGTGTGTAGGAGGGGGAGGGGGTGGGGGTCTACGCAGCACTGCTCGAACAAAAAAGAACGAGCCGGCAATTCCAACCCACGCTCCTGAACGGAACAGAGAGAGAACCACGAAGGAGCCCTCAAACCAGCGACAGGGAGACAATGTGGCCGCAGGTGATCGATTAGCACGCGAGCACGCCAACGCCGCACCGGCACACACAGAGAGAAGGAGAGAAAAGATGGAAAGGGTGGAGGATAGAGGCGGTGAGTCTGTTTCTGTGTGAGGGCGGGGCGGGGGGGGGTTGCCAAGAGAGGGAAACGAAAGCTTCGAGATGGGAGCTAAGGGGCGCAGGGGGAGGGGGAGGGGGTACAGAGCACCTCTCTTAACATGCCGGTTACTTTCTATCGTATCTATTGTGGCGAGAGGGGGGGGGAAGAGATACAAAGGGGAGGAGAGGGAGTAGTGTAGGGAAGAGTGGAACGATATCTGGAGAAGGTGAGTGCGTGCATGTCGGACGAGGAGGGACACAGGGAGAAGAGAGAGGAGGGCGGGGGTACCTGCTCCTCTCTAAATATATGGGTAGTGCAGGGAGGAAAACAGCAACTAGCCCCCCCCCTCCCGCCACCGCCACCACCACCACCACCACCACACACACACAGTCACGCCGGAGAAATGCTGGGGAAAACGGGAGGGGGGGGGGGGAACAAATACGACGGTTCCCGGCGCTTTGACTCCACAGCAAGGCGGCTTCACGACAGAGACACGGGAGAAGGCGCTCCTGGTTGGACCACAAACAGTTGTGGGAGGATGAAGTGAAGGGTGCTGGTGTTGTTGTTCGCGGCGAACATACGTGCCCCACCACAGAGATCAAGTGCACTACGGCACACGGACTTGTCCGTGACAAAATCAGGAGCGGCGACTAAGCAAACAAGAACAAAAAAAAACGAGGAGAGTAGACACCACTGCCGTATCAGCGAAGCGAAGATGATGTATATGTGTGTATGTATACATACACATATATTGTGAAAATAAAAAGGGGGCAATGAGTGCGAACAACAACAATAACAGAAAGAGAACAAAAAACATAACGAATATGCTGCTGCTACACACGATTCGACGGAACAGATGCCGTGAGAAGGAAAAGAGAGAGACGCTGAGAGGAGGGGGGGGGGGGCGTAACAGCAGCATCAGCGGTAGGGGACAGCCGTACCAGAACTACTTCCAGCACCCCCTTCCTTCCTCCCTCCCATTTTATCCACCCAACAGCAAGACTGACGGTGCCGTACGGCACGCGCGCATCAGCGCCCCTTCCCCCCCCCCCCCTCCCTCCCTCCCTCCCTCTTGGGTCGTCTACACATCGTCCTTTATGCCTCGCAGGCGACGAAGCTCCTCGTCCGTTACGGGAAACTGATTCGCTTCAAGCGCCTGTTCAATAAGTTTTTGCATGCGGTAGTGGCGATAGCAGAAATAGAAGACGGCGATTGTGAGGATAAAACCAAGAATAGAAACAACGATAGTCCCCGGAGACACCAAGAGGGCTGATTCGAGGACAAAGGTGGCGTCGCGGAAGGTGTCGAGTGGTGTTGACGTGCTGTTCGTCAGCCAGAGAAACGACGACTCCGTAATGCCGAGTGACGGCATCACCTTCGAATCCCAGGTGCCGATAAAGAGAGTACTGCCGTCCCAGAGTTGAATATCGATCGAGTAAATCGCGTAAAGGCGGTTGCCAGTGGAATCAATGGTGCAGTTCGTTGTGAACTTGTCGATGGACGTGCTGCGAATGTACGGCAGCAAATGAGCTGGAACACTGAGGGAGACATTGGCAGAGAAAGCGCGGGACACAGAGTCGATCAGCACGTAACCTGCGTCCACGGCGAAGCCACTATAGGGGCTAATAGTGCTCGTGTCGCATGATTCCACCGAGGAAAGAAAGCCGCCATCACTCAGGAGCTTGCGCATCTCCTGCCGCGTCGTCGAGTAGTCACTACTTTGGTAGAGTGCGTTCAGTTCTGCTAAGCGTGCTTGTGTGACGTTGGGGTAGATGCAGATGGAGCTCGGAAGTTTTCGACGCAGCGCCTCGCCGTTTTCTGGGAATTCAGCGGCGTTGCACAGAGAGGCATCCATGAAGAAAATGTACTGGCGCATATACGTGAGGTGATCGCTGATGCGGAAAAAGTTTTTCGCCTGTGCGTCGGTGAATGCGCTGGTGATGATGATGATGCGACTCACCCGCTTCGCGTAGATGTCCGCCATGCACTCCGCTAAGGTAGAGTTGTTGCTGTCGGAAAGGCTATATGTCGTCTCCACGTAGAGGTTCTGCTGCCGTAACGTCTTCTCCATCGTCCGTGCGTGCGAGGTGGCGAACTGGTCATTGGAGGTGATGATGATCACGCGCTCCCACCCGTAGTGCGCACAAATTTCTGCTACCGCACGATCCGCAAAAGTGTTCTTTGGGAGACTGCGCGAAAAAAACGGATACACAAACGGGTTGTCGGTGGGGTAGTCGCTTGAAACGCCGTAGTCGAGCTGCGGGATCTGGAACTCGTTCACCACCGGGGTAAACGCCGTGACCACCGAGCCGGAACCTGGTCCTGTGAGCACCGTGCACGTCCGCGCCATCGGGATCAGCGACGCCAGCCCCGTGACGCCGCTAGCGCCTGCGTTGACGGCAACGGGGTAAAAGTTGAAGACATTTTCGCCGTCGCTGTCCGAGATGTTTCGGTTGTACATCGTGAGCACAAAAAGCATCGCCATCAGCCTGTGCATCAACGCACAGCTGGGGGGCGACGTCATGCAGATCTTTGCCGCCCGCAGGGGTGAGGCCTTCACAATAGCACTTGTCACCTTGGGGTTTGGGTTGCCCTGCGTCGCTGGGGAAGCGTAGTTCTTCAGACTCCACGTCACGAGCGGTTTTTGAACCGTGCGACTCGCCGTGATAAGGGAAAAGACAGCCTCGACGCGCTGGTAGTAGACCGAGTCGAAGGCGACCTTGCCAGTGTATCCCTTGAACCGAGTGGCACGCAGCGCAGTCATGTTGTGGATCGCCCCCTCGGCAGCCTCGAGCATCAGCAGACCGTCGAGCAGGTGACTCAGCACAAAGGCGCTGTGATCATCCACAGCGGTGCCGTGTGAATCTGGGAAAAAGCCTTGGCTGACAAGCTCCACCGGGGGCGTGTAAGCAGAGACAAAGAGGGCACCCCAAGGCGTCTCGGTTGTGTTGACGTCGCCCGTGAGATTTGGCAGCACGTTTAGGCTTTCGCGTGAGCCAACCAGAAAGACGCGCTGGGCAGCCTGCTGGTTACGCTCCACGGCCGCGTGCAGGCGGAGAATCTCCGCTCCACTTAGGAAGCAGCCCACACCTCGTGCGTGGTGCTTGATGAGCGATGCGACCACGGCATCGTCCTCTGCTGCTGATGCAGCGCTGTTCATGAATGTTTGTGCGACTATAGTAGGTGTGGTAGACGCCGATTGCACCTGCGATGTCACCGTGTTGCTCACACCACCTCCGTAACCGTTGTTGCTGAAAGCGAGGCTCATGGAGTGCCACTCGAGTTGATTCGAGACCACCTCGAGCAGTCCACGGACATTCATCATGTCGAGTGGCACCATACAAATCGTTCGGAGATTCGTGTTGGGGTCGCAGAGTTGAATGTTCGATGAAAGTGCCGAAATAATAAGAATCTCCGAGGTCTTGTCCTCTTGCCGCAACATGTCTACCACTGACACAGAGACATCCGTTGTGTCGGCCAGGAACAGGACGCTCGGGAAGGTGAGCGGGTTCTTGAGCAGTTCCGTGATTTCACTCAGAGCCGTGATGAGATTCCCACCGGTGTCGCAGATAATCGGCGAGGGGCGGAGCAGTGCGGTCAGATGTTTGTGCGGCGCAGACGTGTTCGTCATGAAGGCCGTGATCGCCTCTAGAAGAGACGCATTCGTCATGGTGGTGTGGCTGAGGTCCGTCAGCAGCACCCACACTTGTCCACTCTCGTTGTTGGCGGCAGCGTTGTTGCCAGTGCAGCCAGGAGCGGGAGACCACACTGTATCCTCGGACCAAGAGTGACTCGCCACCACGCGGTTTGTGCTGCACATGAGCAAGCAAACGACCACCGCGACGGCGGCGACGCGAAACAGCGCGACCGCTGAGCGCAACGGCAGCGCTGTGTCTGGGGCCCACATGTCTCTCGTTTTCGCCTCCCCTTTTATTTGGTATTAGAAAAACACAATCGAATAGCCCTTCTTTGGTGGTCGAGGCAAAAATAAAAAAAGGGGGGGACTGCAGTAGCGTAAGTTTTTTGTGTGTATGTGTGTGTGCTGCGTTTGCTAGAAAACAAGCTGGACAACGTATGAGAGAGGGGGAGGGAGCCCATAAGGAATGAGGGGGGCATGCGTATTACCAGTAAGTAGGACAGTCAAGAGTGTGTACCTCGCATCTCAGCAGTCTGATGCCATCCTCTTCCAATCAGAGTTGGACCTTGACGTTGGGAGACACTGAGGAGTGATTCGCTCCGACCGATGCACATAGCCCTTCCCTTCTTACCTTTCCGGGGGAGCGAGCTCGCCAGCCGACAAGAAAAACAACCGCACAGACATTGGCGACCGAGCTGGAAAAATCAGGGAGAGTTACCTCATTTTTTTTTCTCCGTCATACTTTTTTTTTGTTTGAGTTTTGCCGCGGTTTTGAATCTGATCGTTGTACTTTGGTGTTGTATATTTCCACTTCTTTTTTCTGGTGTGTGTATGTGTATGTGTGTGTGTGTTTGTGTGGGGAGAGGGGGGATCCCGTGTCTTTTCTACAACTTTGACTAGAAAATATATACCCTTCACCTCCCCCCCCTCTCCTCTCACCTACCCACACACACACACACACACACACACACAGTCACATACACACAGTCACAGTCACACAGTCACGTGAGACGCGTCTACGGGGCGCGCAAGCATGTGGTTGTAGCAGTGGCAGCGAGTGGCTGGTTGGAAAGAGGAGGAGGGTGGGGTGGTGGTGGTGGTGGTGGCCGTGAATAAAAAAAAAAGAGAAAAAAAACAGCAAGAACAGAAACACACTAGAAACCGGCACCCACACACACACACGTACACACACCACCACCCACAAAGAGACGAAAGTACCGCCAATAACAGAGAGAACGAAGAGGAAAGAGGGGGAAGGGGGGGGGTAAAAAACGCAAACGCACAACGCCAACATCAACAACGATTAAGAAGAACGGCTCCACAAATTCACACACATACACACACATACTGAAACGTCTCTGCACCGCTACTCGGGAACGCATACCGCAGGAGGTGTAACATTGATATATAATAATCCCGAGAGGAGGGGGAGGGGGAGGGGGAGGGGGAAAAAATGGAATAGAACATCTAAAAGAGGGAGAATGTCCGTCATTGTTGTCGCGGCTCTCTTTTTATTTCCATTTGTTTTCTTTTGTTAATCCCTTGCCGGTTCGTTGGCTGGTCAAGACGCATTCGCACAATAAACACACATATACATGCGCACCCGCGACGGTCGTGACCCCCCCCCCCTGCCCCCCACCCCCCTGCCCCACCGGTCTCCTATGAGCGAGTAAAACAGGAACCATAGACACGAAAAAGAAGGGGAGGTAGATTGAGGGAGAGGGGGGAGGGGGGAGAGGGGGGAGGAGGCTCGTGGACCATACAAAGCGAAAAGCAAAAAAAAAAAACCAAGACATGCACACGGCCACAAACACACAATAGGAGTACAGATGTACATGTGTGTGTGTGTGTGTGTGACTGTGTGAATGCACAAGAGAGCCAAGAAAAATGCAAACAACGTGGGGGACCTCTAGATAAGCGAATGTCGCCGAACGGCCAGGTGCGAGAGCTACGGTGAAGACGATGTCGTTTAAAGCCAACATCCAGCGCGCAAAAACAACAACGAGAGGGGGAGACGGTGACGGCACACCAAAGCCACAGGGAAGGTGCTCTAATGATATACATGCAGGTTTTTTTAGCATCGCCCCCTGATCTATGTGTCTGCCCCCGCATCACTTCTTCTCCAGCCCCTCCAACCCGTCAACAACCTTTTTTTTTCTTACGAACGCTCACCACGGAGACGCATTGCTAGCTGAAGATCCTTTGGGTAGAGCGTCACACGCTTGGCGTGAATGGTGCACAGATTCGCGTCGCCAAGAACACCAACAATGTAGCTTTCCGTTGCATCCTGCAGCGCCTGCAGGGCACTGCTGCGCATGCGCATCGTGTCCTTGAAGGTCGACATAACCTCTTTTACAAGGCGTCGGAATGGCGCACACGCGATGAGCAGATCCGTCGACCGTTGATATTTGCGCACTTCCCGCAGAGCAACGGTGCCTGGGCGCCAGCGATGCTGACGCTTGGTGCCAGTCCCGCTTGCGCTCTTTGACTTGGACTCTTTCTTGGCAATCGCGCGGCTTGCCTTGTGCAACTTGCGGCTTCCGACGCTCTTGCTTGGGCGCTTCACCGCGACAGCGGACTTGCTGATACCGGACATGTTGGATATGTTGTGAGTGTATGAAGGGGTTGAGTAGCGGGGAAGGGAGGCACTGTCTGCAAACACGTGTGTGTGTCGGTGTTCGTGTGAAAAAGAAAGCAGAGCCCCCAGGGGCAAAAAGGAAAGCGAGGCGCAAATTAGGGTGCTTCGACTATCGAAAAAAAAAAGACCACACGAGCGAGATGGGGGGAGGTGAGCAGAGGAGGAGGAGGAGGAGGGGGGAGGGAGGAGAAGGTAAAGAACAGTCTCTGAGAGGATGGGTCTGTGTTGGAGTTGTGGAGCAGAGGTCCTCGGGTCGAGTAAAGTCGGTGCACACAAGCCGAAGCACTGAGAAGGATCAATGCACGTGCCGGTTCTCTCTTTTATTTTCTTGCTTGTTTAGAACTGGAGGGGGTGAAGGGACGTCAGTGTCAGTGAGCAGGCGGTCACAAGAGTTGATGTACAGGAAATAGAGAGAGAGAGGGATGAGCAGAGGGGGAGGAGGTGGTGGGGTGGGGAGGGGGGGGCGAGGACGGGGACGGGCCTGTGGCAGTGTGTATACGCTGATCGAAATGCACCCTTCCACCCCCTTCCACCCCCTCCCTCCCTCCCCCTCCCCCGCTCAAGCGATGCTCTCCGTGTTTGAAACCCCCTACCCCTACCCCTACCCCCCCCCTACCCTCCCCCAGCTCCCTCCCTCCCTCCCTTTAATTAGAAGCCCCCAAGAATGTCTCAAACTGCGCTCTGCTTCATCATGAGTGTCACACACACTACATCTAGAGCCGAGATCAGGCCCACATAGCCGCCGAATGGGGAAAAGGGGGCTCTCTCCGCGAAAAAAAAAGGCTACACAGGTGTGTGCAGGCACACATCTCTATAGCCGGCTTACAGCGATTCATGTAAATATATATATAAATATATAGATCCATGTGCAAGTGTGTATCACAGCGTGAGGCAGATCCCCCTTTGCGTTGATAAACAACGGCAACCGTTAGTAGGTGGAACGCAAAGTGTCTACCGCCCCAGCCTTCTAGTATCGGCAAGAGCTTCAAAACAGAGGGAACATGAGCGATTGCCCCACGGGAGGGGGGGAGTGGGGGGAGGGGGGGGGGCAAGACGGCTTGCATCTTAGATCTCAATCAAGGAGAAATACTGCTCGAGCTTACTGCGTACCCCAACGGACCACTCCACCCCTAACCCATTGAGCACCATTGTGAGTTCAGACACAACATCTTTAGGCTCTGTCGGTGCCATGATGTTTGTAACCTCCATCTCGTACGTCTCGCATTGGCGTGCGCCCCACGACTGAGATTGGCTGAACGGGATGCGCGACGTCTGTGACTTGGACGGCAACCTGTAAACTGTCCGGTCCAAATGAATCAGCAAAGGCGGAACGGGTGTCAGCCCGAACACCGCCCCGTAGCCGTGGTGGTGCTGCTGCTGCTGCTGCTGGGAGAGGTAGTACGAACTAGAGGGATCGACAAGCTGGCTCTGCTGCTGAGTGAGGGCGGACAGCGCGCCACCACCCCAGTTTCGCTGGAAGGTTGGCTGCTGCGCTTGCGCAGACCACCACGGCACCGTCAGCCGCTCCGTCGTAAATGCGGCGGTGCGGCACAGCTCTCGCACCCCAAACTCCACCCACACGGTTCTCATGACAGCGAAGTGCTCGACGTGCTCGTGTAAAAACTTCGTAGGGTTACCGAGGAGAGCACGCGCCACAGCCTCACAGACACGGACCTTGCTGGAGAGCGAGTTCTGCTGGCCACCGTTAAATGCCTGGTGAGCTTTGAGAACCAGCACAAACTTGTTTGAGTGGTGCTGCTTGCGAAGTCGAAGAAAGCTCTGCCCTCGTCGTAGTGCTTCCTCTGGGCTGTCAAAAAAAAAGTCCTCGTTCGTCTCCTGCACGTAGCCGTCGCCGCTGGCCCGCCACCACGAGTCGTCATTTCCAGCATCGTCGTCATCGTCCACGAGGTCCACCTCAGTATTCGAGATGTGCCGCCGGTCCCGCGAGCCCTCCGCGCTAGTGGCGGAGGTTGCCTGAATAAAATGCTCTAGGTTGCGTCGCACCTCCTCGTACCCATTCACATTGGTGAGTCGAAGCTTCACGTCGTTGGCGTTCTGCTCCGCCTCACGAGTCGCGGATTGATACTGCACATATCGCACAAACTTGCTCTCACTGCCCTTCTGGAACGATACCGACAGGAGACGTAGAAAGTTGCTGACCTCCGTCGACACCTCGTCGACGACAACGCCACAGTTTGGCACCTCAAGCTCATAAATGGTCAGCCCAGGGAGAATGTAACTCACATCGAGGCGGATTCGCAATCCCTCGCGGAACTCCATCTCACTCCCCGTGAGCTCAAGCGCCCCGTTGGTACCCTGCTGTAGCGCAATCAGAGGCGCGTACGCGAACAGCTTGCGCAGGGTCATGAATCCTGCAACGGCCACCAGCTGCGGGCACAGCGTAGCCGCGTCAGAACGTCCATCAGCGCCGGGCCTTCCCCTCCCCTCTCTAGAACTTCCCTGCGACAGTGCAATCTGCTGCTGCGTGTACACCGTGGACGCTCCCATCGCCGCAAAGCGGACCTGTGTGAAGTGCGCATTCGAGTTATCCACGTCAGGAGCCAGCTCGGTAGCTTTGTGGTATGGCGCGTAAGAGCGCGCAACATCGGTCAGGTGGGAAAGAATTCGAGCAATCGCAGACTCGCCGGTCCCGTCGTCATTGAGCGGATGCTGTTGCGCGTAAGCTGACAATATAGGGAAGATATCACCGAGGACTCCATCTACCCCTGCCGAGGCGGAAGGAGCGCCCGTGAGCAGCGACCTCGGCACCAGTTGTACAAGGGACTCCACCACCGCTGACGGCACGTGCGCGTCCTCCACCACGAAGCTCATTTGGTGACCCTGCTCTACCGTGTTCTTCTGCTTCAAAACAAGCTTGCCGGGAGCTCCAGGGATGAACAAGGGTGTTGGGAGCCCGCGTAAGGAGCCATCATCGCCCTGCATGCTCAGTGTCGTTCCCACCGCATGCGGGGATGCAGAGCTGCTACTATCACCCGCACCTTTGGTACCAAGCGACCCTTCGCCGCGACAGGCACGCATAAAAGCGTCGTACTCCGCCTCTGGATCGTAGTTGTTGTTGCCGCTTGCACCCGGGCTCGGTGGTGACGTTGCCGGGCGGTCGTCAACACACGCCGGATTACACGGAACGCGCAGTCGCAGTACACTACTCCGCTCTTGTAGTGCGGCGTACGGGAAGTCGAAGAACAAGTCATAGTAGCACTCGTCCTTGAGGTGGTGGTTGGCAAGGGTAAGGATGGTGCGCTGGTAGCCCTCCGCGCTATCCAGCAAGAGCTTTACTTCGATCTGCATCGTCGCTGCAGTGCCCCCCGCACCCCGCACACACCGCCCCCTTTTTTTTTCTGCTTTCCTTTTTTGTTTTCCACAACTGTACTCTTTCAATGAATCACGAAAAGAGGAAAGGGGAAGGGGGGGGGGTGGAGTGGGTGCGTGGTACGACTACGAACCCTTGGGTTCTTTTATAACAACGGATCTATGAACCGCTCAGCTCGGCCAGCGCGAGCGGTGTCTATGTAATTGTTTGTTTGTGGGGGGGGGGCTTCCCCGAGGAGATGAAACTCTCTATATGTAGATATATAGAATGAGGGGGGGGGGAGAGAAGCACCTGCGTTTTGATCGGTAGATGTGTGTATACGTATATATGTGTGTGTATGCGTGTGTGTGTGTGTGTGTCTATTGATTATTCGCTGCTATGGACTCCCCCACTCGAGTGATGTGCGCATTTCAGGGGCATGGATTCAGGGGGAGAAAAAGGTGGAGGTACAGAAAAACAATGTGATTGGGGGAAGAGGGGAGGGGGGGGGGGTACCCCGCATACACCCAACGTATGGGGTGTGCGCGTGCATCAGCACATGTCCACACGTAGGTGGGAAGCAGAGGAGCGGAGGGGGGGGGGAGGGTATGATGTGAAGACAAGGCGTGAAGTGTGAAGACCGAGAGAAGATTCCGTAAGGAGTTGGGTTTCAAGACGACGAGATGCGCAGACACACACACACACACACACACAGCCCACAACCACAGGGGAATGAGATGCGGCATTCCCCTGTGGTTGACCTTGTGGAGTGAGGGGAGGGGAGAGGGGGGGGAGGGGAAGGAGGGAGGGAGAGAGCATATTTGATCTTCCTTCCCTGTAAATGATATCTTTTTCTTCTTTGGCGTCTCTTCAGCGTTGTTCGTCGCAGTGACAACAACAACAACAAAACACACACACACACACACACAGACAGACACAGACACAGGCATAAAAGACTAAGGACGGCACTCTCCACGGGCTAGAATGAGGAAATACGAGGGCAGTGAAACCACACGCTACCATCGAAGGGTAGAAGGAGACGCCGACGTACGTTGTCTGCGAACACACAGATCCCCCCCCACGCCCCCTGTGTAATGCGGCGTGCAGTGCGTGTAAACACGTGGCGGAAGAGAAATACCTTTAACCCGATTACCTTCAATTAAGCTCGAAGACGCTCAGTTTAATCGTTACCCCCTTCCACTGTCTTGCGAATATGTGCTCCCCCCCACCCGCTTGCTTCTTCTTTATTCTTCTGTATCCCATCATCACTACCCCATGTGCCTCCTTAGCACACACACACACACACACGGACACACCCGGCTCAAGCAGACGTACGCATCACAATACTGGGGGGGGGGGGGGGGGGTAGCCATATGACACACAAAACTCTCTTAACCCTCCCTCTTTTTTTTCCGGATATCACCACCCTTGCGTCTTACTGGAAGAGCGAAGCGCTGACGGAAAGGGGAGGGCTGACATGCGGAGGTGTGTGTGTGTGTTTACGGGATGTTGCAGAAAGGAATAGCCCTCGTCAGCATATTCTTCCCCTCCCCCCCAATGCTACTTGTGGACATCGCATTCTTAAGGAAGGAGTGGGGGCCCACTACTCCTTTTGGTGTGTATCCGCCGGCACCTCCACCATGAGCAGCGTGTCGTCGTCGTAGTCGATGTTCACCATCGAGGCAACCCCCATAATGACCGCCAAAACTATCACCGCCATCGAAATAACCCCGATGAGGTATTCCTCGTTCTGTGATGAAAGACCCACTCTCGGGTCCGGCGCGACGTAAGTCTGAGCCGCAGCGTGTGTCATGTGCATTGCCGCTGCCATGACGATAACGACCGGGGCGAAAATCCGCATGGTCAGCAGCAGCAGCAGCAGCGGTGTTTTGGTGTTTGGCTTCCGTCTAAATATTGTGTGTGTCTCTGAACAGAGTGCCAGAGCAAAAAAAGAAAAAAAGTGAGTACCTCGCGTGCGGGTGTGTGTGTGTGACGGTTGAGGATGCAATATTTGGTAATGTTTGCTGTTTTTTATTTGTTTTTCCTCCACGGCCTTTCGGGAGTAGTCAAAGACTGTTTGTGTGTGTGTGTGTGGAGGGGTGGGGGGAGGAAGGGGGGGGAGGAGAGTGTACATATACAGTTGACCAAAAGAAGAGGGGAGTTGTAACAGTGTTGGCCATCGTGTGGTGTACAGGGGGGCATTAGGGTAAGCGCACACCATCACGGAATAAGCCCTGAGGGAGGAAGAGGAGGGGGGGCTATGAGGTGGTAAGGTGGGTGCGTGAGCGGGTGCGTGGGTGAGGCTACATCGTCTATCCGTGTCCTGCCTTTTTTTTCAACTCTTTTCGATCCTCAGGGCTACGGTACAACTCTTCCTTCTCGTGTATGTGTGTGTGTCGGCTACAGAGAGTGAAAAAGGGAGAATGAGGAGAGATGGATATGCGTGACACACACACACAGTCACAGTCACACACACACACATATATATATATACACACACATACAGGCAAAGCAACAGAGACGCATTCCTACACGCCCACAGCGCAGAAAGATCAAAACTAAATTGAGGTTATCTGGAAAAACAAAATTGTATAATCTCTCTATACAGACACAACAGTTCCTCTTCCAGTCGACGAGAGTATACGGGAAAGCGGGGAGGAGCACAGACGTACGCTTGTCAGCTTCATCCTTTTCTCTGGATACAGAGTCACCTGAGAGAGAATCAACGCGTGGTTAGAAAAGAAGGCCCTCCCCCCCCAAAAAAAAAGCGAACACACACACACACGCGCACGAGAGAAAAAGGGGGAAGAGTTATATCGACGTCTTCAAAAGTCTCCTCCCCCAGATTCTATTTTTGCCGAGGCGGAGGAAGAAAAAAAAAGATCAAGTCCCAACAACCAAAAAATAATAACATACGTTCTTCCCCGCCCTTTTTTTTTGTGTGTGTGGCCTGAGTGGAGGGGGGGAGGATAAAACAAACAAAAAAAAGGGGGAAAGGGGGGAGTTATGGCGCAACTTTTTTCTTTCAGCTCAATGATGCACACACTCGTGAAACTCCCGTCGACATGCACAGAAACGGAAGCAGCGGAAAGGAGGGGAGGGGGGGGGGACAACGATAAACATTAATGGTTATAGTCTTAGGGCATCATCAGACGAAAAAAAAGATGAAGGACGAGAAGCATAGCTGCTCTCTTCCCTTCCCTTCCCTCCACCTCCCCCCACCCCCCAAAGCAACAACAACAAACTAAATCACACACACACCGAAAAAGAACGGCACAAAGTGCGAAGCCAAACGAGGAGGGAAAAAAACATCAACAGCAAAACGAGAACAGAAAACAAAGATTAATGTGTAGTAGAATAGTGTTCGTGCTTACGTGAATAGATGTAAGGGTATTCGGGGGAAGGTCTTTGGGAATACCCCCCCCCCCAATATTGTGGATTTATCTCAGCCCAAGGGGCACGTTACGTGTTTTGTGCGTGTGCGTGTGCGTCCGCGCGTCGTCGTCGTTTTTTTATATTATTTTCGTAACCCTCAAAGGCGAGGTAGGGAAACCACGTATTTATGCATTCTATGCGTGTGGGGAGGGGGTGGGGAGGGAGGGGGGAGGCAGAGTGAGGGGATTTGGGAGATGAGACAAAATATGACGAGGAGAATAAAGAAATCCTAAAGACATGAAGAAAATTTAAAAAATGGATGGCGGACACTATAGAAGACAATTGTTAAAGCCACTGGATGAGAGACAGTCACACAAGGGGGAGGGGGGAGGAGGCGCAGTTATACAAGAGAGTGAAACAAACATGTACATATATATATATATATACAAGCATGCGGATACGTACATATGCAGAACTGTACGGGCGGGCGGTGCGGGGGATGCTCTCGCTTCTCCAGCCACGGGAGCCATCGGGATATCAAGAACAAATATACATATATATATATATATATATATATATATACTTCAACGAACACCACATAACAACAGCAGAAACCCGTTCGTGATTGCCATCGTAAAGAGATATGAAGAACGCCGAACAACGGAAAAAAAATGGAATTAGAAGAACAGGCAAAAAAACAATAACAGCAAAAAAAAAAGAGTCTGTGATATTTTGTTCGAGCGTAGAGGAGGAGAACGGACTTGGAGAGAGAAGGCGGCGGTGGTGGTGGTGGTGGTGGGGATAAACACAAGACAGGCTGAGAAGCAACGTCTAAAAAGCTCGTGGGAAAGCGACATCGAGTTCGTAGAGAGCGCCTACGTTTTCGCAGTCAGCTTCGATGAATTGCTTTCTCACAAGACACGCTTCTCGAACGCACATTTTTTTTTGAAGATCCATCCACCCCTCCTCACTCCGCGGCGGGGGGGGCGTTATGGTGAATGGTTGTGGCGGCGGGCGATCGGGGGAGGGGGAGGATGAGAGATGCACCGCATCGAGTGGTGTGACACGCCGAGACGAACAAGGAATCAGGAAACAAATACAATAATACCAAGAGAGGGTAAACAAACCAATATATAAAGCTGTCCACCAATCTCAAAAACAAAAAATAGTGGAAGCGACCAGTCCCCACAGACCCTTAAACGAGACAATAAAAACGACAGGGCCTGAAGTACTTCTTCACCTTCATGAGGCGGCGTGGTGGGACCATAGCAGCCCGCTGCTGCTGCTTTCAAGGTTGTGCAGCAGCAGCGGGGTAGAACAAGCGTCACTTTACTCTCCAGTGTCAACTGCGGCGTTTTTTCGGTCTGGTGCTTCGCATGCCGTCTGCGTGTGAAAGCGTGGGACATCGACATAAAAGTGAAGACCGCGATACTCGCTAGTGAAGTGCTGTTGCCGCTGTCTTGGCGCGCACGCGAGAGCGCAGCTTTGCGTCCCCGGAACTGGCAGAAAGCTGTAGTCGAGGCTCGTCATATATGCGCTCACCGCCGCGTGGGTGTTGCGGTGCACGTCCCGCACTTCGTCGCGCAACAGAAGACTTTGTTCGTGCTGCGACACCGAGCCGTGGCGCTGCTGCCCCTGAGGGCCTTCATGGCCGGTCTCCTCGGTCATGCACGGTGAGTAGCAGGGGGTCGAACGTGGTTTCGCTGCCCATTTTCCGTATCGCAAGCGTAGTTGCTCGCACATGTAAGGTGGTGGCGACCGAGGAGAGTCTTCCGCATATTGAGGTGGAGACAGAGGCATCGGGGCTTCTGTGGAGGAACCAGCGTTTGGAACCGCCACTCCGACAGGAACGGGGCTAGCAGAGATGCGAGCTACCGCAGTATCGAACACCTGCTGCGTGGACGTTGCCGTGGCATCTTCGTTGTTGTCTTGATTCGCGAGAGGTGCTTGGGACGTACGGTGACTGCTCTTGTGTGCAGCGGCAGCCTCCGCCGCCAGCTCACGAGCGAGACACAACACACGGTGGATGTCACTTTGGTAGTCAGCCAAGATCGCCTCCCGCTCCTCAGCGGCCGAGGCGGTCTTGCGGCGATAGTAAAACACCTCGTCACACAGCCTCGCATGCTCGCTTCTCATGCAATCACTCTCTTCCAGGAGCCTCGTACGCATGCGGCTGACTTTTAGGTACTCCTCGTAGAGGTACCTGTACCGCGCCTCGGCCTCCTCGACGGTGGGTTTCGTCAGCACAGTGCCAACCGCGTTGCTCTGATCCTCATCCGACTCCGTGTCAGGGTTGTCGTTGCTGCTGCTGATGCTGCCGACGCCCGCAGGAAACGGATTGCCGCCAGTGCCATTGGTACCACCACCGCTTTTTCCACCGTCAGAGGTTACGCGGCGATGGTGCATAGATGGCTCCTTGGATCGCTGCTGCGGTGCCTGGAAGTGCGTCGGTTGTGGCTGGGACTGGGCGAGTGGTATGTAGTTAATGCGCGGCGAGAGAGGTGCCATGGCGGTGACCACGGATGTGCTCCCGCCCACCTTTATTTTGAGGCTCGTCACCCCGGGAACAGAGGCGCCCACAGACATTGCCGCCGGGCCACCACAGCCCACCGTGGCCATCTGAGCCAACGGCGCACCGGCGCTCGTGTGCGAAGGCGGCGGCGGAGGGGCCATGTTCGCTCCCCAGCTTACTCCAGACGATGCCGCTGTCGGGGAAGAACATATGCCTGGCGACCTGAGTGTCGCGCCGACCGTGTGGACAGGACTAGCGGATGGGCTGATGATGCGGTTGAGGGACGTGACGCTGCTGTTATTTATAGCTGCAGGACCCGCATCACTACTGATGCTGTAGCTTACATCCCCATAGTTGGGCGGCTGTCGGTACTCCGGGCTACCAGAAACCACTGCACACGGTCGTGAAGTGAGCACGCAGCTGCTGCCCGCCGCGGAGTTGTTGACTGGCGTAATCGCGATGCTAGTCGTCATACTTTTGTAGAATGAGGAGGGCGCCTGCGCCGTCGCGCCACCAGAGGTGCCAAGTGCACCCGCAACACATGGCGTTAGACCACTGCTAGAGTCCGTTATCCAGTCTGCATGATAGCCGTTCATAGGAGGCGGGGGCGGCGCTGGTGGTTGTTGTTGTAGATCATGTGATGACGCCATTGTGCGGTGATGCACGCTGTCACCGCGGATCTGCGGAGGTGTTGGGGGTAGCAAGTCGCCCATATCCTGCATTGGCTCATAGTGCATGCCGACTAGAGTCTGTCTCACGTGGGGTGCTTGATGCTGGTGCTTGGATACACGCGGGGAGTGTCGACTGCTACAACGGACAGTAGCGCGGTACTGTACACTTTTGTGTGATGAGGGGCAGGAGGAGTCGTCATGTCTCACTGCCGTGTTAGACGATGAGACCGCGACGGGGGTTGACGCAGTGGCGTGACTATTAGCTGAGACGCCGTCGCCGTCGACATGTCCGGCTCCTGGGGAGGCACCTTTGGTGCGAGCCCGAGGGTACATGGGTGCACGTTCAACGGCTTTTGTTGGGGAAGGCGGCGGCGGCGGCGGCGGCAGCGACCACGAAAAGCAAATTGTGAGGAACACCTACGTCGACACCTCCCTTTCCCTCTCCCCCTCCAAAAACAAAAAAAAAACGGCTTCTCTGTATATTGAACGTACCCAACTAAAGTAACCCCAAACCCAATACACACACACACAGGCACACACACCGTGATAGCTTCGAGAAGAGTCTATATATATAAATATATATATATCAATCAATTAATCAATGATTTAAAAAGGAGAAAGAGGCCACAACACATCTATCACGAAAAAAAAACGGTAACCGTTTATGAATCGCTGTTTGAGTGTGCGCTTTGCACTGTTATTTTTCTTACTTGCTTCTCCCCGTGGACCACCACTCCTCTCCTACTCTCCCCCCTCCCTCCCTGCCGCCGCCGCCCCCCTCACCCCGTCCCCTCTGCGACTCTAGAAAAAAAGACAATGACAAGATCCCAAAGTTAGCCACGAAAAAAAAAACAACAGAGAAAAAGGGAAGGGATAGAGGTGAAGGAGCGCAGATCGTGTTTGGGGGTGAGAGGAGGGGAGGGGGGAGGGGGGAGGGGAATCCGAGGAGAACGAGAGAGGAAGACAAAACAGAAGAACACAACAAAAAGAGCGCACGTTTGCCCCTTTCGCCTTCTCCCCACTTCGCGGGTGTTGTAGTGGTATATGCGTGTGTGCCGAGTATGCGGGACGTGTGTATCCACGTGAATATATTAATATTTAATTTCGGGGGGGGGGGAGAGGGAGGGAGAAGTGGATGGGGCAGCAGTGGAGGCGCCACGAAAGGGCGAAGAGTCACACACACGCACACACACACACACACACACAGACACCCACTCCTCAGAAAGGCAAGTCACACGATGGAACACAAACAACTAAAAAAAAGGAAAAGGTTACCCCAGAAATACTGAAAAAAAATATGAACAACCCATAAACGTGGAGAGATGGGCAAACCGATGCAAATCCGAATCTAAGCGCACCAGCAAACAACAAAACAGAGCGGGAAAAAAGAAGAGAGAAAAAAGGACGTGATGATACAAGTGATGCAATAACAGCAGCAGCGGAACGAAAAAAAAAATCACGCACACACACGGTCGTAGACCCAACTGTATAGGTATAAATGTTTCAGTGTGTTGCAGACGACGACAGGTTGAGAAGTGCGAGACTGGAGACACGGTCACGAGATACGGGACAAACACAAAAAATATATATATAAAGAGGAAGCGCAAGACGAGAACAAATAAAACGTAAAGAGATTTGGAAGGTGAAGAGAGAGACACACGGACACAGACAGAGACACAGAGAAAGAAAAAAGAGAAAAAAAAATAGAACGCCGATAAAACACGCACTGAAAAACTCAGTCAAATGCGATCAATTAAAACACATAAAAAATACGTACAAGAGGGGGGAAGTGAGAGAACAATAGCGACAAAAAAAAGAGCACAAGCACGGGAGCAACTCCACAAAAAAAAAGAAGGACAGAGACGCACACTCACCCAGAGCGGGGGGGGGAAGAGGTACAGGCAGTCGGTGATGCACCAAAATATTTAACAAAGTCCACTGAAAAAAAAAAGGAGAGGCGGCGACAGGAAGAAAGCGATTCTATATATACCCTTGCTAGGCTGATCCAGTTAGTTTCACAAATACATCGACACTCTCACTCATTCAGAACAGCGAGTAAACGTTGACCGGTAGGGTCGATCTCTGGGTTAGATTTCGATCACAGTTTTTTTTTTCTTCTCTCCCCCCCGCCAAGACCCTTCCGGAGTAGTACAGGTGAAAAAGAACGGGGAGAGGGAGCCGGGAGGGACAGGGAAGAAGAAGCGACGCAGTGCCGGGAGGCGAAGAGTGGGCAGAGGAAAGAAAAAAAGGAGGGGGAAGGTAAAGTCGAGGTGGTGAGTTACGAAGAAACACAAGATCCAGTCCACCCCCCGCCGATGTGCCTCTATAAAAAACCTCTACCTCGGCGGAAGGGGGAGGGGGTGTATGATGTGTGTGTGTGAATGTGTGTTTCCTATATATACATATACTTTATTCTCTCCCTTCTGTTCGTAATAATAGGCGTGTGCTTGTTGATACTTCTTTCCTTTTCGTCTTTGGTTTTTTTTTACTACAGTAATGCTCTCAAAATGTGTGGTAATGATTCGTGGAACTGTGGGGGGGTGGGGGGAGGCAGTCGTAAAGACGAGGGGGCAGAGAGAAGGGAAGGGAAGGGAGGGGGGGGAGGGCAGAAAAGAAAAGAGGGGAGAGAGAAGCGATGAGTTCAGAGTCGCCTTAGTTCCGCGTACATCATCACGACTTCAGTTGAAAGGGAGAGAGGGCGACTATTGGAGTGCCGTCTTCCCTCTCTCTTGCTTTGTCATTCTGGAAGTTTGTTCGAGATGGAGGTGCGTATGCGGTTGTGTGACCGGTGATGTGATTCCGTAGACACAAACATACATGTGAGACCCCTTTTCTGTTTTTTTTTTTTGTTGGGGGGGGGGTGGGGGGGTGGTGGGGGTGGGGGTCTCTTTCCCTCCCTCCAGTTTCGCTCACACGATGTGCATCGCGCGATCGGCACACACACACAGTTGACGCCCGCAGACCGCACATAGGGGGCGCCTCCCCCGCCCCCCCCCCATCTCCCCCCCTTTTTTTTCGCGCTCGGGAATTAGTCTTACAGAGGAGCGGCTGGGAGAGGGAATCAAGTGCGAGGGGCGGTCCTTGTGATGTGGGGTGGGGGGGTTGGGGAGGGGGAGGGGGATGATGCAGAGACCATTGAACACAAGACGATATCGAGGCTATCACAGGTAAAGGCATGGACACCATACCAAGAACGAGGTTGTGTTCGTGTTGAACCAGCAAGAGATATCCCGACGACTCGGTATGCCCCCCTCCCCCCTTCCCCCAACACTCACACCCAGAAAGACGCCAAAGGGCACACGTCAACCAGGGACACGAAAGCACGTGTGAGAGAAAACGGAGAAGCACACAAACCCCAACAACAAGCCCGGCATCGGAGACACAGACGGTAGTGACACCGATACTAGAAACAGAATCCACAGAGAAAAATTAGGAAAGAAAGCTGCGCCGTCACCAGCCCGACACTCAGCCCTCACCTCTGTCAGCAGCTCAATGAAACAACTTTTTCCAATATCACATCACGAAGAGCATGCGCCATGGTCTGTGTCTCGTCAAACGATAGCACCGAGCTCGAAGAAGAGGAAAGGGGAAGAGGTCTCCAGCAATGTGAGGAGCAGGGCTCCCTTTTTTTCACCTCAGCTGTTGATCCTGTACCAGATCCCCCCCTCTCCCCACACACACGCGAGACGTGCACCAGGCTGAGCACGCGCACTATGCCTAAACCGACGAGCGGGTAAACGAGAGCCTCCGGAGCGGTGTGGGTGGGTGGGTGTGCTCTCACACCGTAACAAAAAAAAATCACAAAACCGGGAGCCGCTGGATATCGCTGGGAGGAGTTGCGGGAGTATATCCTGGACGCAGGGCAACACTAACGTTACTCTCATCGGTTATCGCCATCGTCCTTCGTCAGTCGGCATGCTGAACGTAATTTTTCTCACGGATGAGGTGCGGATTCGACGGTCGCGCACATCGATCCGCATCTACGCTCCCCCACATGCAAACATGATAAAAAGAAAGCACACACAGTCAGTGCCCTGCGTCTATCCAACACATGAGCCGTAGGATCCGGATGGCATCCTTGTTGCACGCTAAGGGAAATCTGTCGTAGTAGCTCTAAGGCGGGGGGAGGGAGGGAGGGAGAGAGGAAGGTGTGTGTGTGTTGTGCTTTACGACGGGCGTTGCCTCCTCTCCGCCGCGAATCCAGGGATGCCGGAATAGCTCAAACACAGTGCGGCGTTCAGTGGGGTCTGGCGAAAGACACGCGCGCACAAAGTCAACGGCGGTGCCACTGATCTCACCAGACCGACCTGGCACCGCGGGAAGAGGAGTGTGTTCCGTCACGATATACGCGCGGCACGGCTGTTCCAGCTCAAAGAGGCGCTCATAGATGCTCTCGCATGAATCTACGTCCTCGTTGTCCTCGATATCGTCGTCTGCGTCGCTGGCCAGCGAAGACGCAGTCGATGTATCAGAGCTGCAGGAAACCGACTCTGTACTCTGGCCAGACCCCTCGTCAACATCGTTGTCGTGACAGGTCGTGTCGGGGACGTTGCGCCACGTCCCCGTGCCCGCGGGCTGGGGAGTCGCGCTCATTACCGCGCAGGGTGCAGCTCGCGTTACACCGCAGTACGACCGCTGTGTCCACTGCTCCAGCGACATCGCGCTTTCCATCACACTGTCCGCCCCACCCGGTTCCTTAGACTTGAGCCAGTGTTCATCCTCGCTACTGCCAACGCTAGCAAAGGAAGTCCAGGGGCCTGGCGCCGTCGGGGGCGTGCGCGGTCGCGGACCTGACGCGTCATTCACGGCCGGGCCCCACGTCCCCTCCAAGGTGTACTGGCCTAAGGGGAGGGCAGCTGGGTGCGGAGCCACCTCCAGGGCACTGGACTGGGACTGGGACTGCGCTGCTGTTGTTGTTGAGACGACTGTAGAGGTGGACATGTACGAGCAGAGGCCTTTTGTCGCAGCGTTTCCGCTGTGCTGATCCCCCTCCACAGGCTCAACACCACCGGCACGGAGGTGGGTGGCAGTTACTGGGGCATGCTGCCCAGTCGCCACTTCTACCGTGGCTGTTTTCTTCTCCGTTGCGGCCCTAAAAGGGCTGCCCATTGATTCTTTCGTTGGAAAGGAATTGAGCGCTTGCCGCGGTGACGCCAGGCCTAGCGAACATTCTTCGGAGGGCATTCCTGAGGCATCGCCCTCACTACGCGACTCGGTGACAACGCTTGAGACATGCGATTCGTTGTTCGCTGCTGTCGCCGCCGACACTTGGTATGCACGACGCGGCGCAACTGCAGCTACGGCGTCTCCATCAGAGACGGGTTGGGTCGAATCGCGCTCGTTTCGAGTAGTGGCATCGTAATAGGGGTTGGCGATGTCAGGAAGCCTCATGTCCGCCAGCGTGTACTCCTCCTCCTCCTCCCATGTGCATACCGCCCGGCCCATCCCAGTGCCGCTCGACTGCCGCCGCTCGGAGGGGAGGGCCACCCCTGGTGCCGCTGTCACCACATCGCTGCCTCCCAGGGCACTCGGGCGCCGCTTTTCATTGCATTGTGCGTTCGCTCTGCCAGCGTCAGCGGATTCGTTCGCCAACGCCTTCTCACAAGAAGAAAGGGGACGCCCCTCACCACGGAGCGCGCCGCATGACAGTGTGCACGCCTCTCTCACTTTCGCCGGCCATGTATAAGCGTCGCCGTACGTCGCTCTGTAGAGTCGCAAGAAAGGGTCAGGCTCCGCGAGTATGGCCGCGCGCTGCGACGCAGCACTCGACGCACGCCAAGGCAGCTGGCCGAGAAGCATTGTGTAGACGGTGACACCCAGCGCGAATACATCCGCCTTGAACAGATCCACCTGTTTTCGGACAACGTCCAGCGACGAAGCGCCTCGCTGCGGAACGGTGGTGGCTCCAGAATCGCTGGCTGCGGCGGCCTCGCACCGAAGAAGAGCGTCCTTGCAACCCCCACGCTGCGGCTGAGACACCAGCAACAGGGGTGTGGGGAAACGATCGTGCGCGCTGGCAGTGAGGCCCGCGTTTTTTTGCGGTTTCTCGTGTGTCGCGGCTGCGTGCGCGCTCTCCTCTGCAGCGCCGGCTGTAAGCGAGAGCGTCAGAGACGGGAGGGACTGGGCATCTCCCTCCCCCCTGACGTGTGAAATTGGCCTGTCCATGCACTCTAGCAGGGTTACACTGGTGGCCGCTATGGCGGAAGTGGCAGACGCGCGTTCAGGGCCTGTAGCGCCGGCAAGCGTGTTTCCCGCACTCCTTTCCCGCGTGCCGCTCAGAAATGAGTGGGCCGCCGTCGAATAGCTGGACACCTCTACCTCGCTGCATCTGAGCAACTCGGGCGCAAGGAAGGCCACACTGCCTTCGCGACTCATCCGCATTGGCGCCTCACCGACTAGGGTGGCTACACCAAAGTCGCACAGCTTCACTGTGCCGTCAGCGGTGCGCAGCACATTAGACGGTTTGACATCGCGGTGTGCAACGCCCAGGTAGTGCGTGTACATGAGCGCATGCAGTAGCCCTTTCACAACCTCGCGCGTAGTCTCTTCGGAGTAATGCATGCCGGCATCGCCATCATCGCGCGGTAGCACGTCGCCGCTGTCTAGCATTGTCAGAATTTCCCTCGACTCCGCCAGCTCCAGCACAAGGTAGACATAGCGCATCCTGGGGTCTCGAATAACCTCGTGAAGTGCGATAATGTTTTTGTGCCGAACATGCTTCATTATGGCGATCTCCTGATCTATCTTCCACAGACTGGCCTCGCAGCCGAGTTGGCGGCGCTTCAGTCGAACACAGTCCAGAACCTTCACGGCGTAAAATCGACGATCCACCAAATTGTAGGCCAGTCGTACAGTCGAGTAGGACCCCTTGCCCAGCACGTAATCGTACACGACGTACTTCTCATTCACAACTTCGTACGACCTCGCACCGTCTTTCGACACCGCCCGCGCGAGGACAAGCGTATCCGTCTCAACCACCCCCGTTTCCCACACCGCGTGGGAGTTCCCTCTGCCCGCACGGCCACTGTTGCGGTGAACACAGCCATGCCCATGGCACCGTTGTTGCTCCGAGAGGAGGTGCGACGGGATCGGTGAAGAGCTGAGAATCGTGGGTGTGCGAGGAATCTCGTCAACATCGACACCGCTGAGGGGGATCTGCGAATGGTTACTGCCACTGATGAGTTGCACACCACTCAGCGGAGTCATGTGACGCCCACTCGAAATCAGCCTGGAGCTCCCGCAGTCCTCCAGCAGGCCGGGGGGGTGGAGGTCAATTCCGGAGACGACACTTGTGCCAATCACACCAGTCCCATGGCTCACGCGGCTGCCGCCGTCGACGCACCACTCCTCCACCCCATTTGTGACAACCTCCGCTCCGCTCCATGCATCGTCTACAGCCCCCGAGACATCCGGTGGCCGCTTTGGTATATGCTGACGTGGCGCTTGTCTAGGCTCGGAAGAGGAAGATCGCCGGTCATTAGTGACGGTTGTTGCCAATAACGTGGCGCACCCGGCATGAGGGCTGTGATGTGCACCCTCGCCGCTCTCCCGCGCCAGGAACATCCTTGAAAAACTCTGCGGTGTCATGGGTGCGTCCATGGGGGAGGCCGGCGGCGTGTGGCCTTCCCCAATGGAAAGAAAAAGACCGCTCTGGATTAGGCCCAGGGACGAGGAAGGCATGTGAAAGTCAAGGGACCACCCAGCACTCGGAATCTCCACACCGCCACCGTTGTAGTTCCCTGAGCGTCCATGGAGGGCAACGGTGGTGCTGGTCGTACCCGTGGCTGCCGAGGCGCTATTTGCATCCTGTGCCAGACTGCTGAGCCCACCAATACCAGCGCTGCTGTTGCTGCTACCGCTTGGCATCTGGCGACACCGTGCGTTCATCCCAGGGTAATGGCTCCTCCTGTGAACGACTTCAAATGCGGCGCTGGCAGTCAACATGCCCGATGCTTCGTTGCTGCTGATGCCGTCTTTGGTAGGACCGTCGTCACGTGGACATGAGCTCATGCGGAATGGGCGCAGAGAATGCGACGCGCGTGGTGCCCCTTCCGTACCGCTACTGCTACCGTGGCGATCCTTCAGAATGGATGCACCAGCTGAGGGAGTGGAAGAGATGCATGAAGACAATGCGCGCACACGAGGAAAACTGCTGAGAGGCGCCGTCGCAGGGCGAGGCGGGGGCCGAAATCTGCAAGGCGGCGCATGCACAACAGCATTAGACGCAGCTGCGGTGACAGCGCCTTGCCACTCGAGAGCGCGGCCTGACTCGTCAACGCCCCCGTCGAGGGGCTTGCCTGATGGGACGAGCACGGGGTCACTGGGGTTGGTCATCGACAAGGCGAACTTTATCGACAGTAACACATGAGGGGGCGCTGCGCCGCGACAGAACGCCTCGACGCTTCGCGTACCAACGGGGGCGAACGGCGACACTCGCAGGCGGGCGTCTGAAGAGAGTCGAGAGGGAGAGGGAGAGGGAGAGGGAGAGGGAGAGGGAGAGCCTCGGTGCGGTTTCGCTCCCTCCCCGCACGCGCTCAGCGCTGGGGGTGCGCTGGAGTTCGCCTGGTCTGAAGTGGCGCTGGTGGTCCGCCTCCGCGGCATCTCGATCACGCACGGCGGTGTGGAGAAGGCAGAGGAGCACGACCGGGGCGGCGGGACACTCCCCGCTCGTTTGAGTGGCTCGGTAGAGATTTCTCGAATGAGTCCAAGCGTCACACTGCCCGCGCCCGTAGAGGAATGCGGCAGCTCACAACTCGTGTGCACCGCTGCAGGAGCCGAGGTGCAGGAGAGCGTCGCGGTAGTGGAGGCAAGACATACGCTTTCCATGAGCGGCTTCAGCGGTGGAGTCGCGCCACGCTGCTCAGCACAAACGTTTTTCTCTGGCATCGCTGTAGGAACAGACGTTGGTGATGTCGTACCACTTTCGGCAGACCGGCCGTGTGGCGCTGTGCTCAAAATGTGAGCGGTAGACGATGAGGCGGGCGCGTCTGCTGGTTCGGCCGCGCCAACGTCGAGGGGGTCAGCCGAGCGCAGAGACATGTCGGGCGGTCCAACAACCCGAGACGGCAACATGGTTTCATGAGCCCCAAGCGAGAGGGGATGAGAAAGAGAGCGTTTCTGCATCGCCCCGAACAATGGGAAACAGAAACACGAGCAGGTGCTGAGATCGTCATGACAAGATCAACTGTACATGTACAATAGGACAAAGCAGGAGACCTGGGGAGGGAGAAATAAAAGAGGCACACCTGCACCACCCTTAAGCAGATGGAGGAGGGAGGGAGGGAGGGAGGGAGGGAGGGAGAGGGAGAAGGAGAGCGTACACCGAGTGATCGCCTTATCGCAGACAAGAGAAAGGGGCCAAAAACTGACAGCGAACCAATGCAGCAACAAGAACAGAAATGAGTGACACCGTAGGAAAGCGGGGAGAGGGGGGGGGGGCAAAAAAAACTTGATTGGAAAGAGTTCAAGTAGTCACCACAATGACATGCGCGCACATACATACAACACGCCTTCACCCTCAGCCCGACCCGAGAAGGCACAAGATAGAGGCGTGATCGAGAAGGATAGAGGCAGATGGGGAAGGGGGGGGGGAAGAGTAAGAATACTTACAGGGCAGAGGATAGACCAGTGGAATGAAGACAATACAACAGGCAAGGAACCAGGAGATCAGAGAACAATAAAACTGATGGAGCGTGTTCCTGTGGAACGAGATTGGGAGGTGGGCGGATGGATTAAGGAGAGCAGCAGCAGCAGCAGTGAGGAAACTCCAGAGAGAATTGCTAACAAGCCCAGACTATAGCTCTTTGGCTCCGAGCCCCCCCTTTTTTTTCCTGCAAGGCTCTTTAGCACTTGTTCTACGTCACACTCAGACGTGCGGTCGAAGGGCAGATGGTGCACGACGACGCTGTTTTCTAGAGCGCCCTTGCCACTTCTCAGCCTATTCCCCCCGCCCTCCGCTCCTTCTCCGTCGCCCTGATCCTTTTTTTTTAGAGCGTGAAAAAGAAAGCAGTGAAGGGGTATGGGGGGGGGGGGGGGCGGATACTTGTCTTCCAATTCTTCTAAGCGGAAGGGGATGTGTGACGCCTCCCTTTTGCAGGGTTGCCTCACTCTCTCGTGTGTACGTATAAAATTGGGACTTTGATAAAATTGCACTTTTTTTTTTCGGTCTCTCTCCGGGGGCTTTCGACTTCTCCCTCTCTTTGGTTTGCGTGAGGACTGAGGCGCAGGTGGGAGGGGGGTGCGGAGGGGAAGGGGAGGGGGAGGGGGGGGGGGAGAAGCGCAACGACAACAAAGAAGCAAAGCTGACGTCGGCTGATGAACCAGGTGAAAAAAAAAAAAAACTTGCAACAGAAACGGAGCAGGAGGGGAGAGGAGACGTGATGTAACGACAGAGAAAAGGAGGTTGGGGTGAATCACCAATCCCCCTCCCCCCGGTGGCGTACACACGTACACCGGCGCAAACAAATACAAAAATGAAGCTGAGAAACGGGAGGGGGAAGAAAGAGTGTTGAAGTTACTGATACAAACAAGAAGAACAAAAAAAAGACGGATGAAAAGGGGGGGGGAGGGGGGGAGTTAGGCAACTAAGTAAAACAACAACAAGAGCTCAATTCAAGTGAAGATGGTGGCCAGTGGTGGCGATCTGTGGAGGGGGGGTGGGGGGAGTAACGAGAATAGACTTTGACACGTAATCCTCCTCCAGTGGAGGCTGAGCAACGTGGCCCGAAGCGAAGAGGCGGGCGGGGCGGGGTGCGCTCCGGTGAGTGAAACGATGGGTGGAGAGGTGAGCACAACAACAAGGGCACACACACACAAAAAAAAACTGACAATCCCCTTTCCTCTTGTTTACATATGCGAAGCACAAAGGCGCAGTGGAGAGTAAAAAAAGTACGAGAAAAAAAGACTCGACACGACGCTGACTCAAGCGGATGGAAGAACAGGGAGAAGCACCAGAAGGGGGGGGGGAAGAAGGCGCACTCCCCACCGAGAGGACGAGGAGATTTGAAGCAAGACAGCAAGCACGCGAACACCGCGACAACAACTCCAACGAGCTCAGAGAAGGAAAGGCAATGAGAAACCAAAAGATGGGAAAAAAAAAAGAGGTAACCCGAACACGCGCTACGCAAAGTCCTCTTCCCCCCTCACTCTTGCGCCAACTCAAAGAAAAAGGAGAAAAAATGAGAAAAGTGGAAGGAGATATGGGGAGATGTCGGGGGGGGGGGGTGGAGGGAGCTGTCATGCACAAGACGAGCAGTGAAAGTTCAAAAAAAAACACATAAGGGGGAAAATACAGAAAAGACGTCAAAGATATACAGCGCTAGCGCCCCCCCCCCTCCAACACACACACACACGAGAACACACTAAACAGCAAAGATGGAACCGACAGACAGATGTGCACACACGGAGAAAAATGATAGTACTCCTCTTTTTTTTTCCTTGGAAGGGGGGGAGGGGTACAAAATGATAGAAAAAGGTGAAAGGAGAGGGGGAGGGCGAGGAGGGGGAGGTGAGGGGAGAGCGGGGGTCACAAGATACTCTACGTCTACACGTCCCGGTACAGACAAAACAGTCAGACAGACGCGCACGCACCCACACACACACAGACGCATATATATATATATAGATACACACGTAGAGAGAATCACTCTCTCCAGGTACAGAGAAAAACCTCTTGGTTCCTGTGAAAAAGGAAACAAGAGCGTGCGTTAGTAGTCGTACACGCTGAAAGGGGGAGGAGGAAGGAAGGAAGGAGACGACAAGGAAAAAAAAGAAGAGGGAAACCACCGAGAGACAATGCAAGTGAGAGGCACGATTGTCAGCCTTGCACAGTATAGGTGCGAGTTGGGTGAAAATGTGAGCCTCCACCTCCCCGCGCGCGCTTGGCAAGCACGCGGCTGTTTGTGTGTGTTGGTGTGTGTTGGTTTATGGAGATCAAAAACAGAAGCGGTGAACCGGTGTAGTCATGCGACACGCAGAAACACGCAGAAACACGCAGAAATGCGTCAGTGTCGAAGGATATCTCCTCCGGCTGTGGGGTCGTATTGAATGTCCGCGTCTGCGACTCATGTGTGTTTTTACGGCGTGGTGGTGGTGGTGGTGGGGGGGGTTGTGATAGGTGTTAGGGGGTGTTCCATCAATATGTATTGCCGTCGCCCTTCTCTCTCTTTCTTTTTCCTGTGTGGTACGTTTGCGGCCAAAGTGGGCAGCTTCTGCATCCACCGTTCTGCTCTGACGGTTCTGTGTTGTCGTGTACAGGCGTTGAGTAAATAGCACACACACAGCGCACCAAACCGCGCATAAGACATGCATGCCGAATTAGATCAAACACGATGTGTGTGAACGAAAAAGAGGGCAGAGGTGGGACAGCGTGGAATGAGGCAGCGTGTGTGGATGCGTGCCGAAGAAGCCGACAAGTAAAGAGCGTTGGGGGGACAGCGGCACCATAAACGCTCGAGGCGTCAGTGGCGCGTGAGTGTGTGAATTATATCGGTGCACCATCAAGGGCAAATGTGCATGAGTGAGCGAGAACAAAACGTGTAAACACAATGAGAAGTCACGCAGAGATTTGAGGGAAGGGGGGTGGGCAGACAGAGCTCAGTAAGGTAAAAGAAGAAAGGAAAGTATGGAAGGACTTCTACATGACTCTGCGCTCTCGCGAAGGGGGTAACCTTCGCCCAACGCCCCCGTTACTTGCACCAGAGAGAAGGGCGATGCATGGGCAGCATCTGCAAGTTGTCCGCGGCTGATGCTTTCCTCTACACTTTTCGTTATCTTTACGCATCGCGTCACATCTTCTGTGTAACGGCGTAGTCGTTTTCACCATTGTCCTTGACGGCGGTGGAGTCATAACGGATCACTCAAAGGCAAAGAAAGGAGGAGGAGGAGGAGGAGGGAGGGAGGGGGGGAGGGGGGGGACACGCCAGCAGACCAAAGGGATGCCTTTATTTTTTTTTTGTAATGACAGCCTGCGCGCCCTGCAGTAAGAAAGGAGACACCAAAGCGAGGGGCAAAACGGGAAAGGGAGGACGGGGGTTCGTTGAACAAAATGAACTCCCTTACACGAAATCGTGCGGACGTACACACACACACACAAAAAAAAAAACGATGGTGGTCACTCATCGTAGTCAATTGCACATACCACCACTCTGTGTTGTGGACAGGAGGGAGGGAGGGTGTGTGGATTTCTCAGCGCTTACTCCCCCCCACACCCACACCCACCCCCCAAACAACAAAACAGCATCGAAGACACAAGAATTTCCCTCTTGCTGTCCCTCCATCCGCACTCACACAACAGCTCCCCTCCTTGGAGTTGCTCGCTGTACTGCGTCACTAGCACATCTTCTTCAAGGACCCCAGCTTCGCCACTGCAGCCCGGACACGTGCCTCTAGGCTGCCACTCGCTGCTGATTGCCATGACCCCTGTTGTTGTGTGTAGAGTTGGCGTGCCTGCTCCACACGTCGCGTGAGATCCTGCATCTCTACGGCGAGATCGTCCGTTGTAATCACCTCAGAATAGAAGGTCTTTTCTGGACTGTCGGTGTTGTGCCTCACGATACACTCGTTTGGCTGCGGTTCGAGCACAGCTCCGCATATTGTCGAGGGGTCTCCAACCTCGGCATCGTCACCACCTGTGGCGTCCATGGCCTTCAGTGGGATAACTATGGCATCGGGAAAGCTCAGATTCTGCTGGGGCGTGGGCGAGTCCTGTGACACGTGGAGAGCACCTGTGGGTGCCAAGGTCAACGCGCCGGCTACAGCACCGCTGTCCTTACCCTCGATGTGCTTTGTGTTGCTCTCGCACTGCGTCAAGTCGCCCCTCAGGTACTCAGCTGTGGGGGATGAGGAGCCACGCGAAGATGCAGAGCCCGTATTGCCTGCGCAGTGTTGCTCACCCTCTTTCGGCACCAAAGCCGCCATCGGCTCATCGCCGCCGCGGTTGTTACCCTCCGCAGATATGAGAAGACCCATCGACGCCTGCGATAAGGACGGCCACCGGACCTGCACCTCACCACCGAGCGCACCAAAGGCCTCGTCCACTGGTAAAGGCTGCGGTTCCATCCACGTACTGTCGTGGCCGACGCTGCTGGTGTCGCCCCCCATGGCGGCCGACCGACTGTGACCGTAAAACGGGGAGGCGGAAGGAAGCCCGAGATCTTCCCTGTCCGAGGCGCAGGTAGCAGCCACGTACGCGCCACTCTCGTTCCCCATAACCGGGTCTGTCGCCCCGGCGGTCACCGAGAGGCCACTCTGTTGTGCGTGTGAGAAGACGTTCATCGCCGAAGAGGCTCCAACTTGAGTGGGGTTCAACGCGTCGGTCGGTCCAGGCGGCGGCGGCGGCGGCGCGGTATCGCTAGAGTTCACCGAGATGTCAATCTCGGTCGACGATGCGATGTCATGATGCCCAGTCACAGACGAGGAGTTGGCAGATGATGCAGCGTGCAGCGTCGCTGTTGGAGCAAAGCAAGTGTCTCCGCCGACGTGCGTGCGCATTGGTGAGCCCTCGGTCCGGTGCGCTCGGGGAAACTGCATTGAGGTGACTCGAGGCTCCGCTACAGGTGACGTACATGTGTTGGTACTGAGCGGCACTTGCATCGGATCCACGTAGTGAGTCAGTGGTGGAGAGAGGGGCGGCTCTGGCGCAGGGTGCATGGTGGCCTCCCCTTTCATGGAGTCTCCCTCTTGCCCCTTCTCCAGCAACCCGGGTGATATCTTGTCCACAACGGCCTCGCTTACCGCTACAACCCCAGACGACGATGACGTAAGGAGCGCAGGCGCGCTCTGGGCAGCGACATCACCGCTGTCCCTGGGGTGGCAGTGCTCCGTCTGCTGCTGTGACTGCGGATCGGTGAAGAAGGACCTCTGCTGAGCCGCGCCTGAAGCCGGTTCCGGTGCGCTGTCTACCGTTGAAGTAGTAGTAGTTGCAGAGGGCGAAGGGGGCGCACGAATCACTACGAGAGGCAATGGTTCATCGGCATCGGGAGCGGTGTCTACCTCGGCCCCCGGTGGGGGTGGCTCCGTGTGCTGCCCCAGTTCCGACCCCTCTGCCCATTCCGTGACACTCGAGGATGCCTCTCCCACGTCCGCCAAAGCGTACAGGGCGATGGCAACGGCTTCTTCACGTGACACAGAGAGAGGCTGTTTCGCCCATAGAACCACGCGCTCCTCGAGCTCCTCCAGAAAGGGAGCCTCAGTCGGGCTGACGCACAGCCCTGGAAGCGGGGCCACCACCGTTACAGGCTGGCGCAGAACAGACATGATGCGGGGGATCTGGGAAGGCGACACACGCTGCTCTGTGTTTGTCGATGCGACCAGTGCGGCGCAAATATCAGCGATGCCTTGGAAGGCAGTAGGGGTGTCAACGTCAACGCGGCAGGAACCATCAATGGCGCGCGTCTCCAAGGAAGCACTTGGGAACCCTACCGCCCTTCTCGTCTCCGGCTTCTCCGTCAGGGGGAGTGGCGAATCGTACAGATTAGTCGCGAGGCTCACCCCAGCTGCGGCCAGCATTGTGTCGAGGTCCCGTGCGGTGATGTTCAACGCGGAGGTCTGCATACTGGTGCAGCAGTGGTACCGTGGCGGATTGTTCACGTGAAGTGCCACATGGCAGTGGACGCAGTCAACAGCGTGGAAGTCGATGCACGCTGTACGCAGCTGTACGCCGACGCAGCCCTCCATGTACACTGTGGCAGCAGCGCAGACAACGACGTCCAGCGGGCCAGCACAGTGGCGCAGGCGCAGGTTGTGCACTGCGTCCTCAATATAGATGACACCCCCATGAATCCGATCCACACAGACATCCACGAGTGGTGCTGCAGTGTCAGGAGACCCGGACGACGCGTGTGACGCCACTGGACACAGAGAACCACGCGGCCGGAATACTGAGACGTTCAGTAAGTCGTGGAAGGACACAGCAACCCGACTAGCACGGCTGACCGCTTCCCTCTCAACATCCCCGTAGCGGTGGAGGGGCTCGAGATAGCACGGGAGGGAGAGATGCTCCGCGAGTGACTGCGCAGCTTTTGCCGTGAACTGCGAGGCATCATTTGAGGGACCCCCACCGGCGGTGGGGTTCGGCATGCTCGCGTACGGGACCGACAGCAAAGAAATGCCGTGTTTGTCCGCACCGCTGTTCCGGCTCACATTGCGCTCGATACCGCGGGCGAGGCCACTGTGCTGGTAGTAGTAGCTGATGTCCTCTATGAAGACGTTCTCGGAAGTCTCCACGTACACACCCTGATCAAAGCCGCGTAGCACCGCGTTCAGCTCATGAAGCCGACCAGCCTTGTAAGCACCAACGACCTTCTCTTCTTCAGAGCCGCCAATGCTTCCACCGACAACGCACCGTAGAATCTCATCGCTGAAGGGACAGTCAAGGAAGAGTGGTCTCACCCGCACCGCATCACACTCCCGCACCAGCAGGTACTCCGTCACGAGGGCCACACAGTCCACGCGGGCGCAGTCCTCGATCACCGACTCGCGCGCCATAAAAATCAGTTCACAGTCGTGACACTCGGACGCTTGCAAACTGCTTGGCGTCCCAGCCACCACGATTGTGCAGTAGCTGCATCGCTCAACCACAACATCGCCTAGTACGCCAATCAGAAAGACTATCGGACGGGCGTCGCCGTCCTGCACGCTCCCGTCAATGTCACACACCACCACATCCTTCTCCGTCAACTCCCCGAAGAAATGATACACGTCAGGCAACGGCACCGATGCGCTCTCCAACCCACCACTTCGCCTGCCGCTGTGGACGTAGCGGGTGTTGCTAAAGAAGAGCGCGTGGGCATATGGCGCCTCTGGGGCGAGGCATAGGCCGACCTCGATTTGACTTTGGCTCGCATCCGTTGCGGTGTTTGGCAAGAGCTCGACAGTTCGCCGTCGATCCAGGACATCGATCCGAGAGCCTGCAGTGGCGCTGGCCTCAGAGAGGTCATCCGCGTTGTCCATTGGAGCAAAACAGGGGGCGTGCTCCAGTGCAAGACCCACTCTTGAGTAGTCCTCCACGACGCCCTCGTAAACCAGACCGTAGAGGGACGTGGTGACGTCACGGCTGCTTTTGAGGTGTGATCGACCGCTGCCCTGTCCACTCCAGCTCAAGTGTGTGGCAGAGACGTTGATGCCGCAGAGCTGGCGGGCGGCAACGGCAATGAGGGGACAGTTGTGCACGTCACGCAACACGCACGATTCGCAAGGACCCAGTCGGACTTCACAGCGCTGCAATCCATCGAGGACAACGTAGCGAAACGGTGCAAGCAACGTCACTGTACAGTCAGTCAAGTGTTGCAGCACCAGCGTGTCGGCAAAAGGCGATACACGTGAAAGAATAAACGTGCGGCTCAAGAAGAAGACATCCTCCTGCTTCTCTGCCAATACGAGCGCGTGCAGGAGCGGGCGATAAACAAAGTTACTGTTGACCCCAGGCGGGCTACCAGAGAAGATCTGTGCCACGAGATCGCCCTCCCCTTCCTGGGCAGAGGCGCCGGCTGACACATTGTTGTCAGAGCAGCCGTCGTGATCATTGACAGCAACCCAGGCAGGCGCCTCTACAGGTGACGGCCGAATGAGCGAAGACAGGCACTGGTGTTCCGCAGAGTCCACCGCCAAACGAGGGTTGCCCGGTTGCTGCCATTGCAAGGGTGCTAACAGTGTCGTCTCAGCTGAAGCCGCCGGAAAGGTGTGCTGTCCCGTCTTTCGGTCACCACCGCAGCCGGTGTCCCCGGCCCCTGATGGAAAGGAAGCCCGCCATGCCCGTGGCGCCACGACAACCTGAGGGCTAAGAAGCGAGAGTGTCCCCAAAGGCTCACTATCTCCAAAGATCTTCAGTGAATCGCTTGTCCTGTCATTATCGTGTTGCGCAGCAAAAGAAATGAATGCACACAGCGCTGTGCAGCGAGCAGTGAAGAGTGCGTTGCTGTGCAGACGACTCAGATACGGCACCGAGCCACAGTCTTTACGGGCGCCGCTCCAGGTGCAAAAGGCAGGATAGGCAACGCGGTGCACTGTATCGCGCATCTTCTCATCCGCGCCGCTTTGGAGTTCCTCCTCCTCCGTTGATGGCCCACCGCCCGTGTCTCCGTGGGCCCCGTGACCGTCGCCCGTCTGCGTTGAGAGACTGGGACGCCGAAAGAAGGGGTGACCAGCGAGCAACTCTTGTGCGTTTGCGTACACGGGCTGTGACGGGCCCGACGGGTGAGGGGGGGCACACTTGCATTTCTGCATCGCCGCAATGCACGACGCCTCCACACAGTCCACAATAAAGGACTGCAGGGCCTCGACGAATTCTGCGCGAAACGGTGTCACACTGTGGTGCCGCATGACGCTCAACGCGGGTGTGGTGAGGCCTGGCGACTGCGGGGACTCCGCGGAGGATGGAGAGGGGCTTGAAGCGCACTTGGCATCGAAACTGTATCGGCCAGTCCCAAAGCAGAACTCTGCCACCACGCGGCGCGCCTCCTGTCGAGCCGCCACGGAAGACGAACAGGAGCAGGACTGCATCGCAGCCATGTAGTCATCGAGCAAGACCCCGAGGCGCTCCACCACCGCCCACAACGACGCCATTTGAAATGGCGGGGCGCCGAAGTGAATGAAAAACGCAATCATGCCAACGGCGTAGAGGTCGTCTGCAGCAGTGGGGGTGTAGGCGACGCCGCTAGTGGGTTCCGTGATGTTGTCGCTGTCATCAGACTCCGCAGACTTACTTGGGGGGTCGCCGTCGAGCCAGCCCAGTGCAGCCAAGTTGTGGTATGTAATAAGCTCGGCGGTGCTGGGTCGCTGCGGGGACCCAAGTCGCCTCGATGTGGAGCCGTCGAAGTGCAGCCGGTGTGCACCCCAGACTTTCGAGATGTATGGCGCCATCGCAAGGGCGCGCGAGACGCTGATGGCGGACAAATCAGATGGCAGCCACGAGCTTTGACTCATCAGCCCGCATGGCTGTGTCAATACGGCGTCGCCGTCGTAGCTGGAAATGAGTACGTTCCCGGCATGCAGCGCACCGTGAACGAAGCCTGCGTTGTGCATGGTGGCCACCTTACACACAACTGTGCGGATGAGGGCGACTACTTCATTTTCGCGAAGGCCGGTGCCGGCGCTCGCAGCGAGAAGATACCGCAATGTCACCATGTACGGCGTCGCCTCCAACTGAGCGATGAGACGACAGCTGGAGTCCACGTGGACTCTCAAGAGACCGGCGCATGTGGTGCGCTGCCGCCGCTGAGCAAACAAACCATTTGGATCGTCCCGGACACCATCGACTCTTCCTCTTTTCGCGGAGACTGCTGCTTCATGGGCATCGACGCCCTGGGAATCGGGGGACTGCGTCTCGGACTCAGCTGAAGTCAAACCTGCCTCGTCGAGTGCGCGCTGCGTGGAACGCATCTCCTCTGCCAAAGCAAGCAAACACCTCTGAACTCGAGCACGCCGCGGCCACCGCGCGCGGCAGTCTTCGGCGGCCATTGGAAACAGCGAAACAACTTTAAAGAGGCAAAGGTCCTCGCCGTCCTCGGTATCTGCGTGGACACCCCCATCATCGCTACTGGAGTGCGAGGTACTGCGCTGCCGGGGTACAACTTGCTGATGCACGCGTGAAATCATGGTGCAGTCCACAAGCTCCATCTCACCCAGAATACGATCCCAGCGCCCGGCCTCCTCGAGCGCAGCCGGGTTGCTGCCACCTTCCTCAGCGTCGTCCCAGTTGACGCATGTGCTGCCTTCCTCACTCTCTTCGCCCCTATCGAAATCATCGATATCAAGCACCCTTGTGTGCGGGGGAGCACGTGGACGCCTAGCAGATGTGACCCTCTCACGGACTGCGTCCATCTGAGGCGCTGTAACAGGCACCGACACCGGAGGAGGAGTGTAGGTAGGGTCTCCAGCCACCGTCCCAGCGTTGACGGCATGAGACGGCGGAGTAGGCCGATCGTCGTCGCCCACTACTTCCTCGCGATCGGTTAGCTCACCACTCGTCACACTTCTGCTTCGATTGCGGATCGGCTGCCTCGGCTCTTTGTGGGTGCCACCGATGCTTTTCGAGGAGGAGGAGCGTGACAACAAGGAGTTGCCAGGGGCCGGGATGCGTTGCGTCACCAACATCTGTTGAACCGCATCACCCCCTGGCGGTCGCCCTGCAGCGAGACGCTCTGGCGCTGGAGGATCCTCATCGCTGTAGCTGCAGCTGGGTGAAGTTCCAAACACCGCAGCATCGGCGTTTACTGATAGCGAAGGGGGGTGTGAGCTGTGATCTGGTGGCGACGCGACGCGCGGCTGGGGCGGCAAAGGTGGCATCAACACGACGCTTGTGCGGGAGGATGACGTGCCGCTTTCTGTGGCCAGCGTTGTGGGGAAGGCGGCGGTTGTCTGGGTCTCGCCATGAATCTCTGAGGATGGCGCAGTTTTGAGTAGAGGGCGGGATAAACACCCTTTGGGGTCTGGCCCGAAGTCCTCACCACCAGTGGCGAAGTCCCCACCACCACCACCACCACCCATGACAGTGTCGATCGCGGTCAGGGAGCTGGTTAACACTGTTGCGGAGGCGGTGTTATCAGCACCAACCGCCTCCTCCAGCGCCCCACTGTGCTCCATCGCCGTTTCACACGGCAGTTGTAGCCAGTACGTGTCACCGCCGCTGCTATCGCTGCTACTGCGAGTATTGTGATGACGCCCCGGGGCGTTCCTGACAAACGCCAACCCCGGGCTATCGTTTCCAGCATCGGGGCCTCCACGGGCACTACCACTACTCCCCCCTTTATCGTTCAAGTTACTCGAACTGCTAGTACTGCGGGTGGGTGGGAGAAGCGAGGCACTGTAGTTCACGACGGCCTGCGCCGCCTCGGCAGACGTTGTGTTCGTGTGGGTACCATGACTGATGAGAGGAGTGTTTTGCTGCTCCACAGTCGGCTCTGTGGTGAAAAAGCTGCGATCGCAGCTCGTCGTCTCACTTCCCCCGCCACATCGCATGGCAGAAGAGCAAGACGGCGACGCCCTCCGTGTGGTCGACGGCGTCGGTGGCGGCGGCGGCTGTCGTCGCGAGACAGCGGCGTGTGCGGCGTTCACTGGAATGCCGGTAAAATCGTCGCCGTTTGTTCGAGGAAAAAGCCGCTGCTTGTACGGTGAAGGCGTATGAAGAACACAGTCGGCGCCACTGGCCATCAGGGCGTGCGACACGCTAGCGTCGCCGCCGACCTCGTCTCTGGGAGTGGAATCGCTTCTGGTATTGTCCATCTCCGCATCAAGTCGGCACCCTTCCACCGGCTGTGGCGGCAGCGGCCCAGTAAGATCGATCCTCTCCAGTGCCATGGGTGGGTTGGCAGAAAACGAAGGCCTCGTTAGGGCTGTCAAGGCCGGGGACGAGTCGAATTGTCGTTCGGGCTCAATCAACTCCTCTGCGGCGTCTAACGCCGCCTGGGCGGCTCGGCTACCGGCGCTACTGTCCAGCTCGTCCCGATGCCCCCCCTCCTCCCCCCCCGAGCCGTCCTCGAAACTTGAATTCAACGAGTCGTCGTGCACTCCAGAAGCCGCCTGGGTGGCCGGTGGCGGCCGCCGGAACGGAGGACAATCCGTAGAGGACGCGCTTCTAAAGGGCTGCGACGAGGACAGCGTGGTCAGTGCACCAAGCGAACCGGCTGCCGGTGCCTGTGGCGCGGCGATGTACGACACGGCAGGGTCGCCCGCCACAGTGGAAAAGGGGGGAGCCAGAAAGCTAGCATTCGCGCTGCTAGTGCAGCTTGTATTGGTGAGGGTGCTGGATGAGGCCACGACTGGCAGTTCCCCCAGAGTGAATGGCCGTGCTGAGAGTACTGCAGTGGTGACACTGTCGAGTGCGACTGTTCTCACTTCAGTAGACGAGGGTGTTTGGTCATTCGCAGGCCTCAAGACTGACAAAGCGAGTGGCGCCGCTGCAGCCGAGAGGGAGGTGGTGGGCATGGCGGTGGTCAGGAGAGGTGAATGCAGTCCTGCATCGGCCAAAGAGGAACCAGTCGACTGAAGTAAGAGGCCTTCGCTTGGTAGTGCCGCCGGCAAAATCGACCCCGGCGGCGACGTAGTGGACGCTGCCGACGACGTCGGAGAAGTCGAGCGGTGGCAAAGCCGCAGACGCCTGGTGGTGCTCTGATATCCGGTAGATTGAGACGAAGCCGAAGAGGACGACATTACAAGGTGGAATGCCCTCACCTCCGAATCCGTTCCCGTGTTCCCTCGCTTGGATGTCGGAGCGGCAGACGCCTTGGCGAGAAAGGGAGGTCCCTCCTGGATGGATGGAAGGTGAACAGTGTCGCTGTTGTCGTCATCTTCTTTATTGGCACTACTGCGTGCTGCTCTGATGTCTGAAGCGGCGGCAGTGACCCCATCAAGTGCCGCAGTTAGGTGGAGTCGGAGCGGGCTGGCGTTGACAAACCGCCGCTGACCGCCTTCGTCGTCGGTACCGCGCCTGTCCGGTGAGTACGACGCTTCAAACGCGCGCGTCGCACTCATGGGCGGGATTGACGTGTCCACCACAAAATTTTGTTCATTCCCTCGGTGTCGAGGGGTCGAAGCAGCTGAAGAGCTCGACCACATGATGTCGGCGAACTCCATGCTTTTCTAGAGGGACGTGGCCAAAAAAGTTAGGGGGAGGTCAATTATACAGTGCAGGGCATCGATGGCGCGTGCCGCACGTAGGAAACTCGTTTTTTGGTGCGTGTGCAAGTTGTGTCGACTCGCAACGCTTCCTGCCTCCGGCGAAGATAAATATATATATATGTGTGTGTGCGTGTATTTATGAGGGCTCTATGAGAGAGGAGAGGCGGCAAATTAAAAAAACCTTGAGATGCAAAAATCCACGCAAGTGAAATCTGGAGTTATCGGCGTTGACGCACACCCCAATACAGCACCGCCCCCTTTTTTTCTTAGATTTGAGTAACAGAGACAAGGACGGCGAGTGAGCAGGGTATCTGTGGGGGGGAAGGGAGGGAAGGGGAGATGGCGGTGGATGTGTTTGATGGTATATGAATTCTTGTTTTTTAGTACAGAGGAGCGTAAAAGCATTAGTAATTGGCCAAGTTTGTGTGTGCGGGGGGGGGGGAGGAAGGGAAGGGGGAGGCGACTCAAGTGCTCGGATATCATGATAAAACGGCCCAAGGTAAAAATACGGACAGGCCCATAACAGCGACGTTAACAGCGAAGCCGCAGAGGACCCGACAATTGAAGGGAGCTGAGCTTACGACACGCGCGCGTGCGTTGTGTGTATGCGTGTGTAAAAAAAAAAAACTAGAGCACCCGCCCTCTGGAAAAGAATCGTACCCGAACGAGTTGGCCAGCAAAGGTTCAAATTGCGTTCTTTTTATGCCTCTTTTGTTTTTTTTTTTTGGGGGGGGGAAGGGGAGGATGGACATCAGCGCAGCGCGCCCTTTTCTACTTCGCCTTCCCACCTCTTCTCTCCCCCCCCCTCTTTCCTTTTTTCTTCTTTTTATCCTTCTTACAGAAGGCCAACAGAACGGCAAAGTAAACGCCCAGTGAGGAGCGGTGCACGATGCATGAGCAGCCTAGACTGTCCTGGGGTATTGAGAGAAACCGAATCACCACCCACAACCTCAAGAGGAGGGAGGTGAGGGGGGGGGGAGGGGGAAGGAGAGGAGAGAACAAAGCCATATAACATATATATATAATATATATATGTTTATATGTGTGTGTGTGTACGTTTTGATGCTGCGGTGAAGTTTTGTGCGCGGGCACACACCAGCTAGTCTATACACACACCCACACCCACACACATATACATGAATAATCATTTAAATGTATATAATGAAGGCAATATCGGCTGGAGAGACGCCCTCCTTGACATCGCAAATCACACACACACACGAAGAAATCACGGGGCAGAAGCTTCGAGGCCCTTCCTCCCCTCCCCTCCCCCACCCTGCGCGCGCGCGCGCCCGTCTCACCTTCTGCTAGCTGAAGATAAAAGAAACGAGATAAAGGAGGGGTTGAGACATCAAAGAGTGGGCGTTCTTCTTCTCCCCCCCCCCCGCCAACTCGGCAACGACCCCCTACCGTTGCTGTTACACCATGGCCTGCGCTCCGGCCTCCTCTGCATTTTCTGTTACTGCTCCTGGTGTGTGTGGGTATGTGTGTGTATCGGAGGTGGGGAGGAGGGGGAGGGCATGGGGTTCGGAGACCACAACAACGGGATCAATTGAAATAAAAAAACCGTTGATTATATGAGGAAAAAGGAGGCGGTATGTATATGTGCGCATATATATAAAGAGGCGTACATTTTTAACCCCTAAAAAAAAACACCATACTACAGTCCTGCATGCGCCTGCATAGACCCTACCCCGCCCCTTCACCTTTTTCGTTTCTGTAAAAGTGGGCCGAGGGAGAGGGGGGAGGGGGACGAGGACCCTGGAACAAGGGGGAACAACAAAAAAAAAAACTGAGCCACCCATCACCACTAACACACGCGCCGCCGCCACTCTGTACTGTGTCACCATCCAACAATACCACAGAGACCTACCGTCACTTGACTAAAAACAAGAATCGGATACACCGGACGAAAGCGAGAGGTCAGGCAAAACAAGACGTGCGTAGTGTGAAACTACGAAGAGAAGCAAGAGGGCAGAAAGGGGGGGTGGGAGGGATGTGAGCGTTTGTTGTATCCGTGTACGTGTACACAGTGTGCGAAGGGAGAAAAGACCAGAGCTGCATTTGCTTCGCTGGAAAAAAAAGCTCTGCAAGCTCCCTGGCGGTCATCCCGCCCACCACTATCACCACCACCTCCTCCTTCAAAAAAAAAAAGTGGGGAGAAGAAAAAAACAAACAGAAAAAAAACGACTCCAGGTGAAGGATAATTAAAAGAAAAAAAAGAAACATCAAAACGGGGGCAAGGGAAGAAGAAGAGAAAGGGGGGGAAGAAAAATCGCTTTTCCATTAGTAGAGTAAGAAAATTACACCAGCAAATCTCGTTGAAGACGGCTCCCCTCCCTTCCTGGGAAAAGGCAGGCATGCAGAAAAAAAAAAACGGAGTGAGAAAAGACTGAGAGAAAAGTAATCCGCCTTAGGAGATGGAGGACACCAAACATCCTCCTCCTCCCCCTCCTCCCTCCTCGCCCCCTTCACTGCATGACACGTAGAAAAGACGAGAAGGCGTAGACACGCCGATCATCAAGAGGGGGGGGGGAGGAGGGAGGAGGGTGAGAATGAAAAAAAGCAACGCAGACGCAGGCGAGTGGTATCCCACACCAAAAAAAAAAAACATGAGGATGAACGAGGAAAAGAGGAGGGGGTGAAGGAGGACAACATACCCCCCTCCCCCCTCCGTCACACACACAAAAAAAATGCCTTCGTTTCTCCTTCGTCCACGACGGGAGGTTTCCAGTGATTGCGCAAGAAGCCATGCTATTTTCTTTGCTCTGCGTACTACAAATATATATTTACATAAATATGATCCAAAAAGGCTGGGGGTGAAAAAAAAAGCCTACTATGTTTACCCTCACTACCCCCGACTGCACTCCATCCCTGCCATGTCTTGAGGTCTCTCCCACTTTTGTGAGATCCAATTGGGGGGAGGGGGGAGGGGGGGAGGGGGTGTTCCCCCAACCCCGCCAAGTCACGCGAGAAGCACCAAATACACAGCCACGCAAGACACAAAAAATAGTCGGCACAACACTCGCACACACTTCAGCACCACCATCACACACTCAAGACTACAGAGGCAAGCGAACAGTGAAAAGACAAAGTGACGAAGAAACCGAAGTCGAGGAAGGCCAGTGGAGTTCGGGAGGGGGGAGGGGGAAGTGGTGTGAAGAACCAAAGCGAAAGAGTAGAGGATTCACAAGCATGGTTTTTAAAAAAAGGAGAAGCACGTATAAAGCAAAAGTGCAGTCGTGCGCATCGCTCATATATGGGCTGTGAAGAGGCCATATCATACGTGGGGGGGGGGGCAGAGTGAAAAAAAAAAGAGCACAACAATGATAAACGAGAGGGAAAGGAAGCACTGGTACAACCACAACACACACACACACAAAAAAAGTATCATATATACATTTTTTTTCTGTTCCTGCCCCACGTATAACGGCATCTATGAGTTCTCCCCCGCCTCGCTCCACTCCCCCCCCCCTCCCCTCCAACATACGGTGCCACACACACAGAGAGAGAGAGAGAGAGAGACAATGCACGCCCAACTAAGAGCCCTTCCTGCTGGGTGCAATAGGCTCCGGGGAGTCATTCAGCTTCAACCACACATTGGCACCGCGGTGCATGACACAAATACCTACAATGAACATGAGCGCCCCGACAAAGAAGCCGGTGCCCAATATCACAGAGGCCGTGCGCACCGCAGAGCAGCTGTGGACTTCTTTGCTCTGGACCATATAACTGTCACTGTATTTTGGCATCTCGATCGTGCTGGAGATCTTGTCAATGATAAAGTTGCAGCTCAGCAGCGGATGCACATATGACAGCGCGGTGCTCGCGTTCGCAGCAAAACCGGAAGCATCCACGACCAGAGTGGTGAGCCTCTTGGCCGGCAAGTTGGGAAACTCGTAGTCCACACATCGTGATGAGCAGGCAGACAACGTGCACTTCTCCAGATACTTCATGCCTGTCTGGTTTACACACATCGTGTTCGTCAGGATCGGCTTTGCATATGTCGCTGAGACGACGTCCACCACGTCAGCCAACGAATTGCATTGGGTCTTATCGGTGATGCCCTTTCCACACATGAAGATGTGCTCCATATTGGATCCAGGATATTCAATGTCATTGTCGCAGTACTGCAAGACCTGCCTGCACGCCTCCTGGGAGCTCTCCCGCTCTTGCTCTGCCACCTCAGCCCGCAGCGACTGGAAGTCGAACTGCTTCTCGCACAACGGCACCAAGTACCACTGGAAGATGCCGGGCGCACGCTTATACTGCAGGTTCACCTCGCCGCAGGCGGCGAACATCGCATAAATGATCAGTGTGAAGAGCACCGCAAAAAGTGAGAACGCGAGCGCGAAGACAAAGTAGATGCAACTCCAAAGAACTGGGCAACACCCACCACAACGGCAGCCCGCAAAGACAACGATGCAAAGCATCAGAAAAATACCTACACTACCAACGCAGAACACCACAATCTTCGCAATGTGGGCGTACTTGACAAAATCCTTACGAGCCGACTGCAAAGTGTTTGTCACCTCAGTGTTTACAACATCAAACGCAGAGAGGTCGATTGGCGGCGGTATTGGCGGGTCCGCGGTGTGATTTGTCAAGAGCTCCGTGATGTTCGACCGGGTCTCATTAAAGTACCGTAGGGTGCCGAACTCAGCGTCATCGAAAATGTTGGAGACGGACTTCTCGAGCAGGATAGCACCAAGCACTAGAAGTACACACACACCACACGTAATGATCACCGTAATCGAGATCCACATCCATAAAAAGCAGCGAGAAACATCGCGCTCCTGAACTGTTTTTGGCTTCCTACCACAGCCCCTGGCGCAGGTGCAGCACTGCCAGCAAAACATAAGTGGCAGCACAATGAGGGTGAAGAGAAAAATGAGCGCAGCGAAGCCGGGGTACAGGAAGTAGCGCCACTGAGACCGAAGGCGATCCGAGTTGCTCAAGCATTGCAGCAAATCGTTGCTCGCCGACGGTCCGTCCCATACCGTCTGGCATTCCAGCGACTGCTGCGCTGACACGGCCGTCGCCACCAGGCACGTGATGAGGGCGAGCGCTGCGCCCACGACATGCGCTGTTTTCAGCATTTTTTATTCAACTGGATAAAAGCCGCGGCCGCCACTCCTTTTTGTGTGTGTGTGTGTGTTTGTGGGGGGGGGGGGTATTGAAGGAGTACCGAAAGCCCCAATTCTAGGAAATGGGGGAAGGTGCGCGGTAGAGTGCTTGCTACGTTTTTGAAGAGAACGGGGTGGTCGGTCGCACGGTGGCAGGGTGTATCGTCCAGGAATGGGGCAGCACAATACACACACACACACACACACCAGCAATGAAAAAGCCTCCTGAGCAGCAATTCTGGGAAGCGATTAAAGCCGGGGGAGAGGGGGGGAGGGGGGGGAAGAGGGAAACAACGGATGAGAATGAAAAAGAAGCCCAGTAAACTTCAATCACAAACTGTTTCCAGCAACACGCTGATAAAGTGACGACAGCGTAGGTGGGTGGGGAGGGGGGGGGAGCGAAGGGGCGAAAAAAAGTGAGAAAAAAGGGAAGCGAATGCTGCACAGAACTACACGTCAGGACTCGGCAAGAACAAAATATGGATTCAAGGGAAATAGAGCGTCAGGGGGGGTTCAATAGCACACAGTACAGAAAAGCAGAGGTGCGTGGATAGGGAAAGTTGAAAACAGGAAGCAAATACACAGGAAATTTTCCTAAACGCGGTGTGCATATCAGCAAAACACAGATGCAAAAAAAAAAAGCAGAACGTCTCTCTGTGTGTGTATATATATATATACATATATATATATATATACATATATGTATATATATATGTCCCGTTGTCGTGGAAGCTTCCTTGTTGTTGTTGTTCTGTATTCTGGGTGATGCAAGACTGTACGTGAGCGTGCATGCAGGGGATTCAGTGGGAATAAGCAGGGAATGGAAATCATGGCGGAAAAAAAGAGAGGAAGTCGGAAGAAAGCGTTTGCATTTTTTGAGGAGTAGGGGGGCAATACAAAGGGGGAGGGGGACAGGGAAGAGGAGGATTCACGGCCCTCGTGGAGTCCAGCCAAAACGTGGCCACACACACACACATACACATACACACGTCATGAAACCACACAGCGTCCACATTAGCGTCTTTTCCGGCGAAAACGCGCTTTTGCCCCTACCGACTTACCGCCCCCCCCCGCTTGAGGGTCGGGAGGGAGGGGAGGGGAGGGGGGATGTACCCCCCCCCACATGTCTTCCCTGATTCCTCACGCTTCACCGAAGAATAAGGAAGAGGTAAGCGTGTGCGTGTGTGTTCGTGTATCGTGTGTGTAGAGTCGGGGGAGGGGGGGGAGAAGTCAGAGAGGAGATGTGGTCTCTCTCCCTCCCCTCCCCCACCCTCCGTTGACCTCCCTCCATCTCGCTAAGTGACACAGATTTATTTCTTTGGTAGGTTTTTTCATGTACAAAATGACTAAGGTGACACACCCAGGCCGGGTGGGAAAGGGGAGGAGGGGAAGCGAAAACAGCGCTACTTTCGCTCCCCCGAGGGCTATACATCCGCAGCCAAATACGGCTGCTTGCTCGGCTGTCCTCCTCACAGATCCATGTAACACAAAAAGAGGGAAGGAGCTCTCGAGAGCCAATATTTGGGTGGGAGGAAAGGGGGGAGGGGAGGGGGGGGTGCACTTACTGATGCTTCACAACGAGGCTTACTCCCTGGACTTGGCATGCGGGGCGCATCCACACTCCTGTGCAGGGGAGGGGGGGGGTTGGTATACACGCGGTGTGCATGCCCCGTGAGTATCAAGGTTTCAGTCTAGTATACATATGTCAGTCTCACGCCAGGTTGGGGGGGGGGGGGGCGAGGGCCTTCACCCCACACCATTCCTACTCTTTTTTGTGGCACAGTAGTGGGCACATTTCGCTGAGCGTCGTTTCCGCCCACTGAATCGCGATTCTGCAGAGCCTGGCGTCATCCCCGGCTGCAGCCACTGTCGCTGAGGCGACGGCGTCAGCGTCTGCAACGCGAAGGAAAATGGAGAGGACAATGGTGTTCAAGTCTTCGAGACTCAGACCAACCGCGGCGCTGTTCAGAGTAGTGCTAGCCGCCCTCGGTGACGCCACCGCTTCTCGTCCCTCAAAATCCAATTGAGACTCTATGGGGTCGGTGTGCGCTCGGTGCACCGCGGGCTCCTGTGAAACGCCACAAGCCTTCAACAATGGCCAAGCACGACGCAGTGCCGAGAGCCAGAAGGTACTACTTGGTCTCTCCATCTCCGCCTGATTACCGTCCGCGGGCGATATGGACAACAAGCGATATCGCGAAGCCATCGAGCGTACGGCAGCCACTGTCGTTGTGGAGGAGGGTGGGCTCAGCAATGCAGCCGCCATGACCAGCAGTGGAAGCGCTGGCTGCACGACCGGCGCCTCTGGAGGCGGCGATGTGACATCGGTAACGTCGCTGTCTGTTAGTGGTGGTAGCAATGCATCCACCACCCCCTCTGCATACCACGTCTGGTTGAGGGGTATAGCTGCATAAACAGAAAGGACGCGGCCGCACAGGAAGTGCACCGCTGCCTCCGCGGCCGCACTGCTGCCGGCAGTACACGAGTAACCGCCTCTGTCCATCGCCGGCGTTAACGTCCACGACTCCGGTTGACCGGCGCCGGCGATGGAAGTGCTGACCGATAAAGGGGCGGGTTCATTCGGCGAAGGGGCCGTCAGCCCCTGCTGGGGTCGGGCATGCCGTTGAGCTCCCTTCGAGTCCCAGCTCTCTGCCCTTTCCCTGGCAACTGCTGCTGATTGGAGCGGGTGCAGCAATCGCTGGCGCACTGTTCGCTCATCGTATGGCACCAGCTGCACCAGCAGTGAAGTTGAGGGAATGCTGAAAAGGAGTTTGCACCATGCGTCGGTCAGGGCAGGCGCAGAGGTTTGGTCGACGGACTTGGCCGCCAAACCCAGTGCTAACTGTAGCTGCCAGGACGAGGCATTGTCGAACGTCAAGAGGCACTCCGCAGCAGCGGCATCGATGGTGGAGCGCCAGGTGTGAGAAGCGGTCTCTGTACAATCGCCGCGTACATCGGCACTGGCCCTCCGTGGCACTGCACCGTGGAAGAATGGGTGATCGAGGAGAGCGATGCACAAACGTAGAACCATCAAGCGGCACTCCCACGTGTTGGGGGCATGTGTTTTCCACCAAGGTATCGACGGCTCGCCCGCGGTGTCGTTCAGGGAGGGTAGAACATGGGAGAATAAATCAAGCGCGGCCGCAACAGTGTCCTCTTCAGCCGTCCCATTCGGCGATGCGTCACGCGGCAACCATCGTTCACTGTACTCTATGGTGAGGCCCACGCCGATGGTGAGCAGATCCACGTCGGTGGACGATAAGCAGGCTATCGCACCCCTCCGCACACACGTGGCGAGCAGCCCCTTTGCGTCAGCAAACAACGTCGCACCATAATCCGTTACACGGGGGTACTCTGCAACCGCATGAAGGAACACAAGCCAGTAAGTGCGTTGCAGATGCAGCGCCAGTGGAGGAGGGGCAGAAGGATTAGCATCGCATATCGTCACGCTGTGTGGAATTTTGTCAGCGCAAGACTTCGACGCTGCGTCCCCGTCATGGTCAGGCACGGTAGGCGCGGACCCCAACAGGGCGCGTGCCAACGTACCAGAGAGGAACTGAACAAAGGCCTTCTCAGCCTCGCCATCGATGATCTCAGTGTCGGCGGAGGCGTGATGAGTCTTACGTGTAGTCGGTACGAACGACGCACTCACGACACGTGCAACGGCCTCGCGGACTGCCACGGTGCCGTGACGGAGGAGAAACGGCTTGGTGATGCGCAGCACGTAACGCTCTAGCAAGTAGGCTGCTGTGCGTACATCGAGCTGGCGCGCAACATGATAGAGAAACCCGAAGGCACAAGCAAGCGGCAAGCCGTCACGGGTGTCAATGATGGCACGTGGGCGACCCAGCGGTGCCGACCCAGCGTAAGAGGCGTCACAGGATCCGACGGCCAGAGAAGCCGCACGTTGTGTCGCTGTAAGAGGAGCCTCGTCAAGGCCTTGTCGACGTCGCGTGCTGCCGTTGCTGTTCGCAGACGCGGCGGAGTCCCCTGCACCACCGAGGGGACCACTCGAGGCGGCAGTGCTGCGGCGCCTTGTAACGGTCTCCGCACACGACTCAATCCTAGCTGTGCAAGGACTCTCCCCCTCTGGCTGAGCATCATCAACCTCGCAGGACACGGTGACGCTTTGCGATACGTGAAGCAGTCGGACTTCAGCCGCCTTGCGGGTGAACGCGAATGCCAAGGACTCGATGAGGTACGCGTACTCCTCTGGGTCCCTCTGAAGAATGGCCACAATGCCGTCGACGTGCTGGGTAAGCGCCTGCCAACAAGCCTGGACGCATGAGGGGGAAAATTCGTCTTGGTGAGCAAGCAGGTGGCTTAGTACGTTATCCAGCACCTCGCTGCTTCCATCCTCAACGCAGCAATCAAAGAGCCTCTGCAGTTGTTTGTGCGCGCTCAGCACATCGGCGAGGATTTCGCCCAGGGCTGGCCGCAGAGAGTAGTTGTGCTTCGCAAAGTGTTCACGCGACAACTCCGCTGCACGCTCTTGCAAATCCCAACCAGTGCTGCGTTGCGCCAGCGCGGCTTGTATGGAGGCCGTTTGAACGGTGACACGTAGTTTGGGCATCAAGCGTGGCCCCCCAGTTCCACCACTGCCATTGACACCGCCAACGAGCTCGGACTTTGGGGGTGGGTCGCCGGTAGCAGCAGCCGTGTTGTAGAGCGGCTTGTCCTCGATAACCGTAAGGTGATTCTTGGACGATGACGCTGGGGCGCCCCGCCGGGTCCTGGATCCCGCTTCCCCTTGCTTGCCCTTCTTCACGTTTGCGGAGCCGGTAGTCCCCTTCGCCGCTCCTGTCGACGTCAGTGAATCTGGTTGGCGATAGAATCGGCCACGGTACAGTGTCGCGAGAGAGACCGTCGCGGGAACGTCCTTGTTTGCCGGCAACGCGACATTGCCGGGCAGCGGCGGCGATAACGAGGACGGTGATGATGTCCATGTCGAGGTGCCGCTCCGTGTGCGCGATGGGTTGCCCCTGATGGCGCCGTCCGCTTCTCCTTGAAGTTTCTGCACCACAGCGTGCTGCTGAAGAATGCACTTGTTTTGTTGTCGCTGGAGAATTTCGTCTGATGTATACTTGGGGCGATCCAGCACGACGTCTTTTCGACTGCCGCTGGCAGTGTGGACGAGGGTGCTGGCGGTATGTCGGGCGTAGCGTGGATACGCCTGCAGCGCATTCGCCCCCCCGGCGAGTTCGTCGTTGTCGATGAGTGCCAGGCGATGTTGCAGGGCGCGTGTCGACAGGCCACGAGAGTCAGCTCCAAATGCCTCCGACTCATCCGCCATAGCGTCTTGTATGGCAGAGCTCAGCGCGTCGGCGGCTGCACCACCCCTGCCTGCACCATTCAGCAGCACTGCGCTCGTAGGAGAGAGAGCCGTCCCTGTTTCGTTGGAAATCTCCCCTTCCAGGGAGGGGTCGAATATTCTATTTGACTTCCCATCCGCGACCCTCAACAGCATCGCGGTAGAAGCGCAATTCTGCGGCTGCACATAGGCGTTCTTGCTCGTCCCAACCGCATCTAGGCCTCGCATCGACAGCTTGTGAGAGGTGAAGTGCTCATAGAGGTACTCCAGCACCGTGAGTGCCGCGTTTGGCTCCCGTCGCAGCACCGCATCAATCAGCGGTTGCGTCACACTCTTGCAGCCCACCTGCTGCAGCGCACGGTATACCTGTGACCAGACATCACACTTTGTGGCAGAGGCAACGCCATTGGGAAGTCGGTGAAGGTCCAGGTACTTGGTACCGGTATAGTGCGCAACAATCTCTGCTGCCAAATGACCGGTAGCCAAGTCGCGCTTCGGGTTCTGTATCGGTGCAGAGAGATCCAGGGATTGAACCCACTTGATCACCTCTCGCTGCATTTCTGTCTAGGAGGGTGGAGCGGGGGGGGGGGGGAGGGCAACGGGAGAGAAGTGCCGCTTGACGATAAAAACGAACGAGCAGGTCGTTAATACGGAAGGAGAGAGAGAGGGGGGGAGGGGGTAAAGGTAAGGGGATCAGTAAGAGAGCAAGTGGTGTGTAGAGGGGAGGGGGGGGAGGCCAGAGTGGGACAGGGCGGACTGATGCCGAGACCAACGCCACACATCAGCGTGTGTTTTCCTTCAAAGATAAAACCGAATCCCGCACCACCCCTTCCCTCATAGGGGCAGTGTTGCCTCAAAGGAAGGAGGGGGAGTGAAGTCAGCTCGGCCCACTTGGGGTCGATAGAGGTACATCAAAGGCAAAAACACCTCGGAAAGGATCAACGGCCAATGACATCAACGAAGGGGATGTGTGTGGGGGGGGGGGGGCAGAGCGGGGCATGGCTGCGCCCTCAGTGTAGACGTCCCTTCGAATCTCATGTGCGTTTGTGCTCGCATCTGCAACCGGAAGCATTTAAGTTTTTTTAGGTGTTAAACAGGGGGAATGCAAGCGATACGAAATAACCACTATATATATATATATATATATATGCATGGGTGAGCGGAGGTAGGTAACGTGGCCACGCTTCCCCACGGACACAAACCCATGAAGGTCGCAAGGAAGATTGGTGTGGGTGTAGGTGTCCGTGCAGGTGGACGGAAGCCTTTTCCCTCCCTCCCTCCTCTGACAGCCCCCTCCCTCTTTCCTGGAGAGGGGAACAAGCTGTCGAGACGTTTTCAGAAATGGGAGGTGGACGGTGCAGCGGATTTAGAAGATGTGGAACAGAAACAACCAAAGCCGAGACCCCCAGGGAAATCTTCCTTTCCACACCCCGCCCATTCATGGAGGACAACGACTCCGGCCCTACATCCTCTCAAAGGCCAGCCAAACGGGAGACGCCACAAAACCCCAAGCTGGTCACTCACACACACACACACACACACAAAACCTGGCTACGCACGTCACCCCTTCCCCCCAATCACCACCACCGACAGCAGCAGCGATGCATCGCTCCCTGAGCACTCTTACGCTGCAGGCATCCCTCCCTCTCACCAGAACACTACCGGGAGTTGCGGATGGCCACGGACAGGAGTGATGGACAGGCGGCCTGGACTAGCCGCAGAAGGGGAGAGACAAAGAGTAAAGTGCTCCCCCCCCACACACACCTCACCACCATCGCCACCACCACGCCCACGGATACGCCAAGCGGAGGCGTCGCCCGTTGTCAGGGGAAATTCCGATCCATGCATTTTCCTTCGACCAAAAAAAAACGTGCAGAAACGGCTAAGGGCATACCACTGCCTCTGTCTCTACCGCAAGACAGGACAACAACGCCCACCCACCCACCCACCCACCCCCTTTTGTCAAAGAACAGACCGCGTGCCTTCAAGTGCCATCATGCGATTGAAGGAATTTCACTCCTCCCCCCCTCCCCCCCTTCCCCCGCTGTCGTCGTCGTCGTTTCTGCGCATGAGGCCGGTGCCATCAGAATGGCACCACAGACTTTGGAGGGGGAGGGGGGGGGGGGTTACACGACGTGATCCCCCCTGGGTCGCCATCCAGGGGTCGGTTCGAGACCGAGGGCAGGGTTTCCTGTCGTGCAAGTCACACGGGGGGGGGGTTCTACGTGCACGCCAGTTGATGCTCAATCGGGGCAGCTTGGCGGCAGCAGCAGGGAAGGGAAGAAGGAGGAGGGGGATCAAGAAAACGTAAAGCCCATGGGTAAACACACGGGCCAGCGCATAACATTGTTAGTTCCAAATACAAGAAAAAATAATCTTGTTGCATTGTCGACACTGCTCGTACTCGATCGCGCTAAGACCTTTTAAAGGGCCGCCTCTCTCTCCAGCACAGCTCCAGCCCCGAACCGCCGGCCGATATCACCACGTACGCAACCGTACCTGAAGGCAAGCTAGAGACTATAACCCCCCTCCCCTCCCCCCAGCACACACACAGTAACCCACACCACTGTGGAAATGCAAGACCCTGGCAGTACAGCGAGGTCGCCCACATCAGCGAATACGGCAGACGAGCAACAGATACAAAAAAAGGGGGGGAGGGGAGTATGGAACGGAGAGAGCCACGACGAGCATCAACACGTCAGCACACACTCCTCAGTAGAGCCCCCGCTTACCGCTACTCTCGTGTGTAGCTCGCCCCCCCCCCTCTTTTATCTCGTGGGTTCCGTCTCCAGCAGTTCTTAGATTTTGATCTCGCTCGGATCCTCAGCAGGGATCACTAAACCCCATTCCTTCAGCTGTTTTTGATAAAAGGGTATGCCATCCTTCCAGTCTGTGAGCAACTCTACCCCCTCCAGGGTGCACACCATTGTATGCTCAAACTGCGCGGTGCGCTTGCCATCCTTCGTCGCACTTGTCCAGTTGTCTGGCCACGTCACATCCTGCCAGGTGCCGAGGTTGATCATCGGCTCAATTGTGAAGACGTGCCCAGGTTTTATGAGACCGGGGCTCTTGTTGTCTTTGTAGTGGCACACACTCGGCGCTGTGTGGAAGAGTTTGCCCACGCCGTGCCCGGTGTATGCGCGCACCACACTGCAGCCCGACTTCACCGCCCGCGCCTCGATCGCGTCGCCAATGTAGCGATACAATTCATCAGGCTTCACGGCGTTAATGCCGGCCATCATGCAAGCGTACGCCGTGTGCACCACCCTCACGCTCTCGTCGTCCGGTTTGCCGACAAACACTGTTTCGTTCAAGTCTCCGTGGAACCCATCGAGGTAGCAGGAGACGTCGATGTTGACAATGTCACCGCTCTCCAGGGGGCGGTTATCAGGGATACCGTGGCAGATTATCTCGTTGACGCTGGTGCACACAGACTTGGGGAAGTTGTAGTAGTTCAGTGGCGATGGATACATCCCGCGCTCGATCGTGGCCTCGTGAACAATGCGGTCAATCTCGTCTGTCGTGATTCCTGGCCTCACCGCCGCACACGCAATATCCAACACCTCGCGCGAAAGCGCGTTAACACGTTTGATCTTGAGGATATCAGAGCTTCGGCGTAGCTCTACATTGTTGTAGTCCTCATGCAAGTTCTTCAGGTTGTACGCAATCACGCGGTGACTGCCGCGGTCCTTCTCCTCCGACTCGGACACACCGTCGTTTCGGCTCGCGTAGTCAGGCCGTGCGATCTCCTTTGGCACGGCACGGCGAGGCGTTATTTTGCCCGGGCGAAGCGCGCCTGTGAAGTTGAACATCCGCTCGTCTACCTCCGTCATTGTGGGGATTGTGGCGGGAAGGTTTTTCGTCTCGGAGTGCTTCAATTTGTGTGTTCCCCAATGAGCCTTGAAGCAATCTTGGGTGCAGAAAAAGCTCGGCGGCAGACCGAGCTTCTTGCAGGATGGGCACTGCAAGCCGGCATCACCAGCGCCGCAGCCCTCGCACGGCATTACGGAATACGCCACGGGGTGGAAAAAAAAAAGGAGTTGAAGCTGAAATGAACAGAGGGAATCGAAGTAAACAGATGATCGGAGGGGAGGGGAGGGGTTGATGATGGCGGTGTGAGCGGTATCGTTGCCCAAGTGTGCGTGTGTGATTCCCCGCTCTGCGACCCTCGGTCCGGATTCTGCAATGGTGGAGGTGGCTGCCTATTGAATAGAGTATGTTTTTCTGTTGTCGGTATAAGTAGTGTGGGGCTGACACGGCCGTTGATAGACACCTGCTGTTGTGTGTGTGTGTGTATGTATGGAGAGGTGAGGCTAAGAAAGAGAGAGGAGGAGGGCATATAAAACGAAAGAGATGACAGAGGAAGAATTGTGCAGGCGAGGACGTACACCCACCCGCCCTCCCGAACTTCACATAGGAAAGGCGTCTCGATGAATGTGCAGTGGTAGAGGTCGGCTTCCGCACGCATCACCCCCCATCTGACAATTGTGGAGTGGTGCGCGTGGGATCCATTCGTGACACGTCCCACCAGAAACCAAACGAAGCGCAACAAGCACAGCAGATTCGCACAAATCCCGGGAAGACGAGGCACCTCTCCTCGCTAGCATCTCGTGCTCTTGCCTTTTGAGCGTCTCAACATAGCGCCCCCCCCCCCCAAAAAAAAAAAAAGAAGCCGCCCTACACTGCAGTCTTTTTTTCCTTTCTAGTTTGAAAGACACACACACACACACTCCCCTTCCCCTGCCACATGGTTACACGGTGATTGGTGTTACCGATACGAAGATGTGCGCTACCGCCGAGCCATGCAAAAGATGAATAACGGGAAAAGATGTTCGACAGGGAACCCCCCCCCTCGCCCCTAACACGAGAACGTCACACTTATCATCATCCCACATCACCTCACTCCCGGAAAAAAGAAATATTTGAGAAAAAAGGCACGGATATGCACACACACACACACACACGTCGGACTCCTCCCACCCAGCCACGAGAAGAGAAAAAAAAACATGGGGATGTGGACCGCCATACCAGGGAAGGCTTCCTTTCCACACCCCGTCCATTGAGAGTAACGATTCCGGCCCAACATTATCAAAGGCCAGTCGAACTGGAAACGCCAATGAGACCCCCAAGCCGGTCACAAAACACACACACACACACACACACAGAGGAACGACCCATTTTTCATAACTGCACAAAGAAGAATTGGGGGAGGAGGGGGGGGGAAGGGGACGGCGGCTAGGAAAACAAAGCACCTCCCCCCACCAAAAAAAAAAGAAACAGAAGGGGGTGATCGTTCCATCTACAACGAGAAACAAGAAAATCACAAGCAGCGCACCAACGCCTCTAACGGCACGCCACCACCCCCATCTCCACCCCACCCCTCTCTCAGCGGCTTCCCCCTAAAAAAAAATTCACGACATAAAGATAACAAAACAGCAAAGGTGGCCGGAGCCGTTGACAGCAGCAGCAGCAGCGGGGGGGAGAGACGAGCCCACACACACACACATATATATATATATATATATTACACACTCACACGCAGGATTACAGGGGGCGGAGGGAAAAAAAAAACCTGATGAAAGCGAAAGATGCAAACAACAAATCTGGGTGAATCAGTGAAGAGGACATGTACGTATGTGTGGACAGACATACATAAATATACATACATATAAATACAGACGGTGAAGTGGACGAGCACTAAAAATAAGACCCCGATGTTCGGAGGAGGGGGTCGAGATGACTAGTGAACATACAAAAAAAAAGAAAGAGATGCGTGCAGTGTGTGGGAAGATATGCATGTGTCTGCACACCCGGAAAAGAAACCCAACCTCAGGTCCGAACCTTCCCCTCCTTCCCCACCCACCCACCTCACCCTTCTGTCCTCTGTTGATGAACCTTCGTGGCTTCACGACGCGTGGAAGACACTGCGCGCGCTGTCCACGCAGCTATGCCCGCCGTGCTTACAGAAACAAGCCAGTGCGCGAAAAGAAGACGGACGCTGTACACTGAATGAAGGGGAAGGGAAGCATCAATGACCTCCACTCCAGCGTGCAGGTATGAGGAGAGGGGATAACCACGAGAGCGCGCGAGTAACAATGGGAGGGGAGGTGAGGCCGTTGTGGACGCAAGACAACCACTTGGTTCATGGTCTGGCCACTCCATTGTCTCTCTCTCTCTCTCTTCTGGGGGAGAAAAGAGGGATGGGCGGGGTCGTGGCCATCACCAATGTCCTTCACACATGAAGCGACACCCACGCATGCAAAACGACCGCAGCAATAAAAATAAAAACTTGACCTATCAGAAGAAAAGAGAAGCACGACAAGGCAACAACATGAGCGAGAACGAGAAAGGGGGGAGGGAAGGGAATGTGGGCAGAGAAGTGAAAAAAAAAAACAGCCGTATTATTTTCCAAACATGGGAAGAGAGAGAGAGAGCGATTCCGACGATACGCGCGTCGCTGCAACTTGTCAGAGATGAAGGCCCTCATGCCTAGCCGCGGGGGGAGGGGGAGGGGGAAGGGGGGCGCACGGTTCGCGCCTTTTGTGTACATCAATATAGAAAAGGATTGGGAGGTTTCGGGGGAAGGGGAGGGAAAGGGGAGGGGAGACGCTTCAGACTCCCTCAATGTTGTGGAAACACAAACAATAAGGCAAAGCCACACAGTGGTTATGAGGACAACGCAGAGAGAGGGAACGTGGCAGTTTTTTTTTTCCGGAGTGTGAGTGAGAGAGCGGTTGCGCTATCCGTACACTGTTCCCAATGAAGGTATACCGTGGTGGGCAGAGATGTAAAATCGCACACATACACACACAGAGAGAGAGAGACATGCACACAAAGCGTAAAAGAAAAAACAAAGGGAATCGAGCAGTCCTCCTATTCTCGGTGTTCCTTTGCTATCCGCATCCGCAGACGCGTCAGTTCCATGCGCAGCTCCTTATCAAAGTCGTCTGTTTGCTGTGTGTCTGCAGCCTCGCCTGTCTCTTCGTACTGTGAGTGTAAAAATTTACTGTAGGAGGGCGTCGCTGCCGATTGTGAGCGGAGCAACGACGACTTGAAGTGCTCCCACTCCTCCTCCTCGCTGTCATCGGCCAAGAGCGCTGCGATGCGCGCACCACCGCCCAAGGCGGAGGTGGGAGTTGTGATCGCACTCGCAGAACAACAACTGTGGTCACGATGAGAGAAACCATTCAGGCGCGTGCTGCCGTCGCCATTTCCGGTGGAGGGGACAGTGGGAGACGGTGTGTCATGGGCTTCATCGAGTGCTTCCGTCGTCGATTCTGGTAGTCGACGTCGCAGGCTAGCAGTTGCGTTACCAGCCAGTGTCGCCCCCGTCGTGAGCGTCGATGCTTCCATCGTTGACACCCCCCAAGAGCAGAGTCGAGTCGGCGCCCCGCGCCACTGTGATGTGGAGGGACGAGCGAGACCCATGGCAGTCCTCGGGGCATGACGGGGGCGAGCACCGCTGCCTGAGGTAGAGGGGCGGGTGTACACGCGTCTATTCGCCTCATCAACGGCAGCAAGAAGGGGGTCGAAGGCGTCGGTGTTCCGTATACACTCCTCTACGAGTCGAAGCTCCTCGGCCAAGCCGTCACTCAACGGGTCCACGTGAACGGAAAAGGGCGCTGTGCGTCGTTGGTTCGCAACCTCCGAGGGAGAACCGGGCACCGGGGATGGGGCGAAGGGGTTGGCGGCGATGATAGCGTCGATATCGACATCGTCGAGCGTCTGGAGCTGAGGCATGAGGAGGCGCACAAACGCGGCCAGCACGTGCGAAAAGGGTCGTTGTTCCGCCAGCAGCAGCACCGGGGAATCGATGCCACCAGTGGTCGCCGTGCTCTCGCCCGCCCCTCGGCCCTCCTCGGCAAGCAAATCCCTATACGCCTCCCGCACACGCGCCTGGTGCTGATACGTCAGCGGGTTCCCGACGAGCGAGAGCGAACGTACCTTACGCAAGGAGCTGAGAACAGAGCGGAGGTCTGCGATATCGTCGAGTAGGTTGCCCTCCACGTCGAGAACTTCTAGCGTCTCGCAGAGAGCCATCACCGGCGCGAGATCACAAACGTGGTTAAAGGGAAGATAGAGTTCCACAAGTGAGGGGCAGCACGCCGCGATGCCGCCCAGGTCCGTTACGTGGCAGCTATTTAACCACAAATACTTCAACTCATGATAACCGGTACCGAGCTGGCGCACACGGGGAATGCGCGAGCAGTTGAGCTTCAGCGACGCAAGTCGTGGTAACTGCGCGCCAATCTGGTCGACCCCGATCATCATGTCCGCATCCACGCGGAGTTGCGTGGAATAGACGAGGTCGAGATCCTCCCAGCCTGTCCAGTCGCGCAGTACTTCAGCGGTAATAAGCCGAGTCTCATACGGTGTCGGTAACTTACCTAACGCACCCGGCTGCGCACCGCCTACCGCTGCCTCTACCCTCATCCGCTGCAGCTCGGCTGGTGTCACCACGGCTGCTGTGTCGACGCTCTCTTCGAAGACGATGCGCTGCACTGCCGCCGCTTCGTCGGCTAGTTCACTCTGAGCTGCCAGTGGCGTAGCCGTGACCGCTTCTTCAGGCGCGCCTCCGACGGTCATGTGAATGGAAGATGCTACGCAGCTCACTGCATCGTCGCCCCCACGACTGCACGACGATGCCCCATGTGCCGCATCGACTTTGTCCTCGAATGAGCCATGTGCAGCAGAAGTCGTCGGCGCGTGCGCGGTGGTGACCTTGAAATTACGCCGAGTTCCCTTAACGCCCTGGGTGCGCGGCACAGCAGCCGTGGTCTGAGCGGCGCACCACGACGACGGAGCGCCGGCAAGCGAGCAGACGGCATCTTCCGCCGACATGCCCTCACTCGCCACATGACAGTAGCCGTGTGCCGCGTGTGGGTGCTGTGTGCCAGCGGGAGGCATCTTACGCCGTTCCAGTGACCCTACGTGAGTAGACGGCGGTGCCGAGTTACGACTTGTCGCACACGCAGCGAATCCCCGGCCACCGACGGCAGGCAACGGGCCCTCACAGGGTGAAGGCGACATCGCTGGCGCTGGACGAGAGCCGGTAAGCTCGCCAGACGCAGTGGGCCAGAAACTGTGTAACATCTCATCTTCATCGTTGAAGCGATTGGACTTGGGGGTGTGGGGAACGCTCTCCGACGCGGATTGGTGCTGTTCCGGCAGGCATGCGTCGGGTGATGCGATGGGTGCCAGCCGAGGCGGTGGCGGAGGTGACCTGTGCGCGACGCCGGTGCGCTTGAAGAGACGTGGGCGCTGTGGCAGGGACGTGGAGAGGCCGCACGGCGCCCCAAGGTACGCTTGAGCAATGACGCTCCTCGCGCCACCCAGCAACCCAAGATCCGAGGATCGTGAGGTTTTGTGTTCCGCAGGCATGATATCCATCTGTGCCCCCTTCCTCCTTTTAGCGAATGTTATCTTTTTTGATCGAACTCCCGCACCGTGCTGTCGGCCGGTCGCGTTTGGAGGAGGAGGAGCAGGAGGAGGAGGGAGAGGAGAGGAGGGGGGGAGATCAAGTGTAATGATTCTATTGTCTCTCCTCACTTCTTTTCCGCAGAAACACACCGACACGGACACACCACGTTTAATGCCCGAGTGCAGCTGCTGGGTCCGCGTATCGGTGTCGTGTATTCCACCTACAACTGATCAGCGGTTCGTCTGCGACTCTCTCGTGCCGCTCCTCTGGGGGGAGGGATGGGGGGGGAGTACAAAAAAACGGGCAAAGAGAAGATCGACCGAAAAAAAGGGGGGGGGTTGGGTGGTGAGACGCTGTGCTCTGTGGGGATTGGGGTTGGGGGATGGAGAAAGGGAGGGGGGGGGGGCAAAACACACCAACGCTCCTCAACGCACACCGTCCGCGCAGCAAACGAAAATGAATGAATATATATATATATATGTGCGTGTGTGGAAATGAAGCCGCTGAGCTACCCTAGAAGACCATTCGAAAAAAAAAGAGTGGAGGACAATTTTGGGCCGAGACAGCACACACACGCACACACGCACACGCACGCACAGTAAAAGAAAAACAGATGAACGCAAAGTAGTTATAATATGCAGAAAGAACACGCGACTGCCGAGGGAGAACGGACAACGCGAGTGAGAGAGAGATGATGCCGTAATTGTGGCCCTTTGAACAGTGAAACGAACACGGGAGCAGGGTGAGGCCAGACTGCCCAGTGCCTGTGGTGGCACCTGTATGCGCCAGAGCCAGGGGAACGTGTAATAAGTCTCCAAAAACAACCCTCGCTCTTTTTTTTTTGCACAATGCCTATGTGGGAGACAGAGGACGGAAGAGAGGAGAGCACAGAAAGTGATCGAGGCGCACGGGGTGTTGTGATGGTGCTGCGCAAGCGTGTATCCCTCTACGTTAAGGAGTGTGTCTATCTGTTTGTGTGTGTGGTGGTGGTGGTGGGGAGGGGGGAGGGGCGCAGAAGTTGTGCTATGTCCAGTAGTTTATAGCCCGCATGATACCGTTGCATTTGAGACCGACCACACAATTAAAAGAGAGGGAGCCGTGATGACAGAGTTTTTTGAGGGGCGAGTAGTGGAGCACAGCTCATGTAAAGAAGCACAAGGAGGAGGAGGAGGAGGAGTAGAGGATAAGGGAGCGGGGAAAGACAGCGGAGGATCATTGGAACGAGAGTGATCTCTACTCCACGGCACGTAGAAGTGTGTGTGTGTGTGTGTTGAGGGGAGGAGAAGGGGGGGGGGGCAGACTAACAGACAAGCGCCGTCGCTGATCGAGTGGGCTGTGACTTCTCCGCTGTACAGCCACAACTTGAGTGCCTGTGACTAGAAGCGAGTTGATGGTTCGCACACCGGGGGAATGGAGTCGGTACCGGTGATAACCTCTTCAATATCCCTTTTAGAGCCCAAACCTAAAACGCGATATTTCTTATATCCCATTCAGCTTGACTATGGCACTGTAACAAACACGGGCAAAGAAATCAACGAGACAGACGCAGATAAGGGTGTTTCGTTTGCAGTGAACAAAAAAGAAAAAAAGGCCAGGGTCAAGGCACCACACACATGCAGACACCCACGGCAGTGTATGGGCGTCGGCCGCTTCAGTGTAACGGTTGGTACCCTTCGGCATTCGTGTGACGGCAGACAGAAGACCACCAGCGCAGGTACAGGAGGAGGGGAACAGACGCGCATTGCCGAGCACAGCCTACCTCACGCAGGCAACAACCGCTATACATACAATATAGATACTTTTTTTTTACAGAAAACGAAAACCGAGAGGGGAAAGGAAGAGAAGGTGAACTAGCCAACCCAACAAACTTGATGATGAAAGGGGGGGGGGAGGGCAGGCCCCCCCCCACAATACAGGAGCACGCCAATGAGCCACAGATCCCTTTTCTCAGTATTCACAACTGCCCTTCCTCCCTTCCTTCACCCCACCTCTTTTTTTTCATATCTCCTCAATCGTAGGAACGAGTCATCGACGCTGTTCTGCACAGAGAAGAGCGCATCAAGCCAGACACACCACCACTGACATCGAGAGAACAGCAGTGAGAGTGGGGGAAGAAGGAGAAGGAAAAGGAGAAGGAGGAGGAGAAGAAAAACACATCAAGAAAAACGCGCTCCGGCTGCCGTCCTCTGAACCACAAAAAAAAATACATCATAAAAACACGCATACTTTACATGACCTGTCCTCCCACAATATATATATTTTTTTTTCTTCATCGAGAAGGGGGAGGAGGTAAGCGGGGGGGAGGGGAGGGCAAAGAAGAAATGGAGGAGAAATGCGCGGACGTGAAGCGCCAGTCCCGGAGCGGCGATGGCGGGAGCGGTCGAAAAGACGGTGTGGCTACAAACTGGAGAGGAGCTAAAAAAAATTCGATCGGAAGTGCGCGCACACAGTCGATCCACACATGGGAAACACAAACAATGACCCACCCACCCCCCCCTACTTGAGTGAAGAGCACCCTCACGGAGCTCTTCCTCGGAGAAGCTGCGCATGAACGACTCATGAAAAGAGTGTTGCCGATGAGCCGTAAGCAATAGCATAGAGGTATACAAATATATACTGTTCGTCTGTTCCTACTTTGTGCTCTGTGTATCATGGCTTCATCGAAGACGCAGCGGCAAAGCGGCCGGGGATCTTGCACACTATTGTCTTTTTCGGCACGTAACGGAGGTACAGATGCTGGCGCGCTTTTTCAAACTCGTGCCTCTCCATCAAATTCATGGAACTCCACCGCATCGCTCGTTCCCGCTTCATGTGCTCATCGATCAGGCCGTACGGCGGCGGTGTCGGTACCGCGTCCTTGGCCGCGGCAGAAGTTGTCAACTTGCCGAGGCGCTCGAAGCAGTACCAGTTCCAGCACCGCTGGATGCATGTCGCGCACGCCTCCATCAATTCGCGCTGCCACACAGCCTCAACCTCCAGAGCCTCGATCTTTTGGGCATTGTACTTCGCCATGAGGGCTCGCACCTGTCTCTCCCTCAACGCGCGTTGTTTATGCATGCGCTTCACCAACACGTACATGTTGAACGTCCGACTGATAATATGTGTGACCTTCTGGTAGTACTGATCCCTCAAAAGCTTTGTGCGAACCTTGCTGACAGCCTGCTTGCTAAGGTACACGCGTTGCACGACGCCGGCGTTGAAGTCCAGGTCCTCGTGGCGCAAATTCTCCTTCTTCCACTCTTCACGAGAAAGAGCCTCTGGCGTCGTCAGCGCCAACGCCCGCTCCGCGCGTCGGGCCCGCATCTTCGAGTTGGCAGCCTCCACTTCCTCCTGTGGCAAGGGCTGCGCCGGAAGCTTATGTTCGCGAAACTGTAGCAGAGTGCGGGTTGGCTTATCTTCCTCAGAATTGCTTGCGAGCTCATCCGCGTCCGATGGACGGTTGGCTACTGCTGCAATAGTGTGCGCGTGCCGCCATGGGAAGTACGGGCGGTGCTTCCGGAAGGCAATCTGCTCCAGCGCAGGTGGCCACTCTGACACGGGCAGGCCCTCCATTGCACATTTGTAGCGCTGCTTCTCACGTAGGTACCACCGTACCATTCGCTGGATAACCTGTGCAGCAAGGTCGTAACGGTGCCTTTGCCAGTAAATCATGTTCGCGGTGTTTGCCATGCGTTCTGAGATGTACGACTCCCTGCGCTCCTGCGCCCACTTTTCTCGAATACCCTCCAGACGCCGTCGTTGCCAACGCGCGTTTAATGTGCGCCACCAGCACTGGATGCGCCGGGCACGGCTGTTGAGGACCTCGTTCAGTGTCTGAGCCTGCCGAAGTCGGCGGCGGCACAACACACCCCGCCACATCCGACTCACCTCTCGCTGGGCGCGATGCTCCCGCTCGCCCGCTGTCTCAATGTCGTTCGCGTACACCGGACCGGGCCGCTGAGGTCGTTTCACACGCGGTGGGAATTCACTGGGTGGGTGTGGCGGCGCACAAAGGGTAAACACCGGGAACTCGACGTCTTCGTAGAGTCCAGAGAAGGTGGCAGGCTGGCGTGCGGCAACGATGGCACCCCCTTTCTTGCCATCGCTCACCACAAGAGCACACTTTGTGCCAGCGGAGTGAGCGAATGTTTTTCCATCCTGAACAGAACCCCTGCTTTCGCCATGACCATTCGCCAGGTCCACCTCCCTTCCCTTCTCATTATCCGCTGCAGCGGCAGCAATCGACTGGGAAGGTTCGTGGCGCGCCCACGCGTCTGCTGGGAAAAGTGTGCTCATGGGCCCCTGCCTGTAGAAAAGAGAAGTGGTGGCGGCAGAGATTAGGCTAAAGTTGTGTATCGCTGGTGCACAAATCGAGAGAAGAGAAGAGAAGTAGATGACTGAAGAATGGGGGGAGGGAGACGAGACGGAGTTGCAGCCATGTATCCGTGAGTGCTGCCAAAGAGGGAAAAGGGGGAAGGGGGAGGGGGGAACAGCAGGCTGCACCCCTCGAGAATGCGAAGAGGGGCCCCCTACCACGACTGTCGTCGCTGAGATTTGAACCTGGTACCCCCCCCCCTGTGAGCGAATGGCATGGAGCGCTGTTTGGTGCGGTCTTCCCCTCGATGTTACGGAGTCTGTGGAATAGGCGGAGGGTAGGCGCAACAGTCGCCAGCAAAAGACAGCAGTTTTTTTTTTGGCACGCACGTGAAAAAGTTTCGGGGGAGGAGGGAGTCAACAATCACCTCTGCAATGCACATCCGTGCACACACGCACGCAGGCACGCGCTACGCCCCGCCCGATGGTTTTCGGGACCTGCCGCTCAGCGGCAGGCCACGAGCCCTGGCGTTGTACCGACGGCGGGAAAGGTGAGCTCGTTGCGCAAAATAGCGCCGAGCATTCACGCGCTGCCGCTCCCCCTGCGAGAGAGGCGTCGCCATCACCGCGGCGGTATGGACAACACCGCTGTCAACGGTGTCTGTGTGATGCGTAACAACACCACTAGACTCACTACCGAGCTGCGGCACTGCAAGTGTCTGTTCTGCGTCGAGCTGCGCTGTTGAGCCCAACTGGGGTGGCGGTGAAGACGCTAATGGCGAAGGTGACCGGGGCCGAGCGGTGACAACAACCTCCGTCAGCACCTCGTTCGCCGCCAGAAGCTGCTGCACGCGGGTGTGGGAGATGTGGGGGAATGCGTTCTGGACCACAGCCACAGCTGCGTCAACGTTGACAGGTTCTCGAAGAAGGATCTGGTTATAGGAGCAAGAAGTCCCGCCGCCAGGGAGGGAGGCGACTGCGCCGCGGATAGGTGTCACCCTCATCTCGGCTACACCTTCACCCTGCGTAGTGGACATGGGCGTCGGCGTCGTCGTCGCCGTCGTCCATCGAGACGAAAGGCGCTGTGCTTCCTGTTCTACTGCTTCGGCGGCTTCCGCCGCCAGCGCGGATACGATGCAGCGATCCACCTCAGCCTGCTCCTCAGCCTTGTAGCGGAGTCGTGCCTGTTTGAGGTCATCGCGGGTGAGCACCGCGCCTTCATCTAAGAGATCGCTGACACGCATGCGCTTGTAGGGCAGCCCACTAAGTCGCGTTACGCGGTGCAAAAAGAACGGGGCGACCCTGTGGCGAAAGCAAAGTCGTGTAGCAAGGAGCCGAAGTGTCTCCAGGAGGGACTCGCGCTCCAACAAGGTAGCCCGGCGTTTGCGCCGCTGCTGAATGTCCAGGGCGTCACCCGCGGCAGCGACAGGAGCAGCACTGCTGCTCCCTCTAGCGCTAATCTCTGGTTGCGTGAAAGCCAGATTCGGTGACAAGGGCACCGGGCACTGTGTCGTCCCATCGCCGGCATCCGCGGATGAGTGGAAAAGATCTCTACAGGTGGTGCGGCCCGGCGCCACCAGCGTTTGCAGACCATGTAGATCCGATTCTGGTGAAGCCTCGCGTGAGATGGCCGACAACCTCGCGGTTTTGGGGAAGGCCTCCGACGACAGTGGTGGGACAGATTGGCCACGGCGCGCCACGGCATGCGCGGAGCAAGATGCGGTGGCATCCTCGCGCGCCGGTGGTGGAACCAACAAACCAAACTCAGCGCAGAGATCGCGCAGTTCAGCGTTCGTCATGTGCGACCACGCTTTAGCATGCAGGCGTCTGTCCAAGGCTGACGGCAGAGAGGACAACATTGGCGCCATAGGTGGACTGGAAGAAGGAGCTGTGGGGCACCTGCGAACGCTATCCAGCGACGCTAACAAGGGCGGCCGCGGCGGCGAGGAGACGGCTCGTGTGCGGAGACGAGAAGATGCGTCAGGGGAGCAACTTTGGACGTCGTCTTTGCTGCGGCCGTGGGAGTTGGCATCCTCCGTATCACTGCCAGAGCTCAGCTCCATTACCTCCACCGGCGCGGGTGATGGAGTGCGGACCCCAGCCGTCAACCCCCCGCTGCCACAATTAGAGATCAGATGGGGCTGTGCGGCGTGGATGCCTGGCGATGCGGCTCGTCCAGTGGAACCTTTATCAAGACAGTTCTGTGTGTAATCCAGCGCATCGATACCGTACGCCTCCCACCATTCCTCATCTGCCGGCACAGCTTCCTTTTTATCGGGGTCGGCCGCAGCGGTATCTGCTGATAAGGTTTGGTGCGCCGTCGACGGGCACTCTTGCACCACCCACAGACACGCGGCTGTGCGGCCATTACCCCCCTCGGATCCGACCGTGTGAATGTGAGGAGCAGCAGAACCTCTTGATGTATGGGTTGCGTCTCCCATCTCGACGTGCTTGGAAGGGCGCTGCGTGCCGACTGTCAGGAGACCGACACTTTCGCAGCTGACGTTGCCCGTCTCCTTGCACTCATCGCTGCTGCTTGAAGAAAACAAAGCCGCCTTCATTGCAGTTGGAGCGTCCTGCCCCACAGCTCCATCGGGAGCTTCGTTCTCGACCGTCGCGGCGGGAGCTAGCGTGGAAGGGCAACTCAGGGGAACCGGCGCAGCAGTGGAGATCATGGTCGTGCGCGCTGAAGGGTCGGTGCTGGTCATGGGAGAGAGCACTATCCCATCGAGACTCGAGCGAGCGACCGCGTCTGCACCAAGAGGAGCACTAGCAGCAGGCCACACTGTATTAGCTGCAGCAGCCACTGCTGGGCTAGGAAAAGGAAACGAGGATTGATCGGGTCCACGGCCTTCATTATCTAGCATATAATAGACAAGCTTCGCCGACGCGTCCAGCTCCGCGGCCTCGGCGCCTGAAGCACACGCGCTGGCGCTGCGTGTTGAGACCGGTATGGGCTGCACGACAGCGCGCAGAGGCACGCACTTGTTGGTGCTTGAATCGCCTGCAGATAAAAAGGCTGCTGTGGAGCTAATTGCTTTCAGCTCCGCGTTGTACGACCGCAGCGCCTCCCGCAGTGCGTCGTCGAGGCGGCGGCGTGCGTCGGCGAGCCGGCTATCCAGTAGAGCCATTGTCTGCAGAGCGTCTTGTGGAGCAACAGGGTCACTGTGTGTGTCAACCAACGAAGCGGTATAGGGGCTGTGACTCGGTTGAGAAGCTTCCTCCTCCATAAGAAACGAGCGTCGTGGGGCTTGGCGTTGTTGCGATCCACTACACACTGCACGGCTCTCCTCCGCTAGGTTGTTGACGGAGGTCGGATATGCATCTGCGCTGGTCGCTTTATATGCCTCTTCTGCCACTGGTGATGCACCACGACTCACAGGCGCTGTCACCAGATCTAGGGGAGGAAGAACGTGCAGCTCGGCGCTCGCAGAGAGGGCGCCGAGAGAGATGTTGCTCGTGGTGACAAAATCGTTGCGAACCAGTTCGTGAGACTCGGCGGTGGCGGAGTCGCGCCCACTGAGCAGCTGTTCCAGCGCGCCAGACGGTGCGTCTATCCCGGCGAGCGTCCAGCGTTCGCTTGCGGCCCCTCTTCCACCCGCACATTCAGAACCGTTTTGTTGCACAACAGCGGGCTGTCGCTCCGCCGCCTCGCACAAGGAGAACAGAATGGAGGAGAGGTGCGACTCGCATGAATTCCGGGAGGGGGACAGCTCTGCTGGTGGCATCCTCCCCTCCGCATTGAAAGAGCCCTCCTCCACCTCATCCCGCCTTCCCCCTGCGGCGAAGGTGCTCGTCGCTCGTCGCGCACAACGGGAGGGACTCTCCTCGTCTGCAGGGGCAGCCTCCGCGTCACTGCCCACGATCAGCTCGACCTGCGGCATACTCGTCTCACGACTCCGCAAAGCGTTGGGCTCGTCGCCATCCCCGCAGGGTTCGCTTCCGCTGCAGCTCAATGTGCCGGTTGTCGTAACGGCGTCAACGTCCACTGCGTCCACGTCGTATGGGGTCACCCTGGTTGTTATCCTGGACGTCGCATCCCCGGACTCGCCTTGGTCGACGCGAGCGGTGCAGGAAGGACGGCACAGCCCCGCCTGTCGGCGCCGACGAGCCACCGCTTGTCGTGAATGGCTGCAACGGTACGACAGCTGCTGCATTAGCTGGGTGGCACTCGTCGTGAGTGAGTTGCACGAGGAGAACGACACAGACGACGGAGTTCCGCGAGGCGGCGGCACCACCACCCGCGAAGACGCACCGGCCTCGCCGCAGTCACTTGAGGCGGCATGCGGAGCGGGATCTGCAGTGCAAATGGCAACGGCGGAAGACTGTGGCTGAAGCACGCAGTCGCGCTCACCACAGGAGTGAATGCCCGTACTTCTACCGGGGCCCGCGCAGCCGACCACTGCGTCACGGAGCTGCATCGACTGCTGGAGATTATCGGTGCCACTCCCAGTTTCGCTTGCACAAAGACCACGGTACTCCGTGCAGTCCGACTTCGTGATGTCGCTGTTCGTTTTGGCAGCACGTCCCCGGGTTTTCTTTGCGCAACGCTCCCTGGCTGCCACCTTGGCGTTGTGGCTCTCCTCCAGTGCGCGCCGTCGCGCTCCCGCGGCCTCCGCCTTGAGGCGGCGCGCCTCACCACGCTGCCACCGTCGAATACCTCGCAAAAATTCATTTTGCTGCTGCAGCGATGCCAATGGTCCCAACAGCTCAGCCGCGCCCTTCGAAGTGGCCCCCTGCTCGGCCATTTCTGGCATTGACCGAATACCGACACCACAAATCAGATGAGCAGCGTAGCCTTGAAGCTGCACACTGGCCAAAAACTCAACGACAGGATGGGATAGCGACAGCTGCGGCGGCGACGCTTCGAGCTGCTGCTGTCCCAACGATGGAGGCAGCGCACCCGGGTGCGAGTCACAAGGCGTGGACGGTCGGGAGAATGCGTCATCGAGTGCCGTGGGGGTGCAGGCGCCCTGATTACAGCTCACACGATGAAAAGGTGTCGCTGCCTCTTCTTGTGTGTCACCGCAGGCGGGTGAGTTCGAGTTTGTGGCCCGGTGCACATCACCGTATCCAAGTGACCAGGTCCGGTTTTCGTGGACACTCGCGTGCCTTGGCGATTCTGGAACGCTGCACGAGCGACGAGTGGTGTGACTGTTCAGCGCTACTGCCTCCCCCCCGATCTGGGGACAGGGAGAAATCCCCTTCACTAGCTGCTGCAGCGGCGGCGGCGGTGGTGTTGGTGGTGATCGGCTTCGCTTGCCCAGTCCGGGCCGGTGTAGTCCGCCCTCCATCTCTGAAAGCCGCGACAGGAGCGACTCGACGTCCCCAGACTGGGACATGAAAGTGACAATGGAGTGTAATCTACAACAAGATAATCGACATGGACAAAAAAAAAACAGAAGCAAACAAACAAAGAACTAAAACGCCGCGTCGAGTTTGACGAACGAAGATATTCCACATGCACACCCCAAGCAACGGGCTGCGGCGACCGTGGCGGTCGTATGAGGCAATAGAAGCCCCGACACGGCCACACCACTGCGCACACAGGCACGCACACTTACACCGGAGTATTAGCCGAGTGAGACAGAAAACAAACCGTGAGGGAATTGAAGCACCATTGCAAACAGAGGATGGAGGGAGGGACTCCACGAATAAAAGCAGCAACACACCCCACAGCGCACACCGACATGTGCCGTAAAAAAATTACAAGATGTGGGAACACAGCGTTCGGTTCTGGGGGAATGAGGTTATGCCACGTAGTTGCACGTCCCTGTCCCGCTCGCGGCGGCTCACAAGAGACCAAATAAATTTCCAAAAAAAAAAAGATCGCCACGGAGAGAAAAAAACAAAAGGAGGCACACGCAAAGCAGCCCTCAAGTGTTGTGAAATCCCACTTTGTGCCGCCCCACCCACCCCTCCTGCGTGAGGCCTTTTTTTTTCTATGTGTGTTTCAAATGGAAAAAGATTTCCGGTCCAGAGCTGATCAAAGGGGGAGAGGAAGGGGAGAGTGTTAGGAATTGCCATGGCGAAAAGCATTGTGTGCGTTGCGGATCCTTGTCCGGCTTGCATTCCCCCTCCTCTCCAGATTTCATCCAAAAAGAAAAAAGGTGGCAGTCCCAACTGACGAGGTCAGCCCTTTCTCAAGAAAGTGGGACACAACATAACTGAAGGGGAGGGGGGGGGTGACGTGACGTGACACTGCTGCGCGTGTGCATCTGTGGTAAGAGCTGTGGTGATCAGTAGGGAATTTTTTTTTTCGGGGGGGGAAGGGAGGGGATGGCCAAGGAAGCGGTTGAGCTGTACATCAACAAATAAACAGGAGAGCACCGCGAAAAAAAAAAGTCATCATCTAAGATGATATGGTGAGTCTGTTCAATTTTCGGTCTATTGCCTCCATCTCGGCAATCACGGTACCCAAGTGGCTCTGTAGCTCTCGTTCCCGTCGGCATTGTTCAATTTTACTCCTGACACTACCGCCCTGACGGCCTACAATGCCGCTGCCGACACCAAGCCCGTCTCCAGTGGCGACCGCACCGGGCGAAGATATCGATTCTGGTGGAGTCGGGGAAACCGCGGCGGAGTTGCTGGCGCTGCCGCGTGCGCGGCGCTCGGATAATCGCGATTGAGTTTCAGGCACGCCCTCGGCGCAACCGCCAGCGGAGGGAGACGAAGCGCAGACAGCGAGCTCACTCCCTCGCAAGCGCGCAAGCTCGCTCTGCACCTCCTGCGCTGTTCCACGAAGCATCGCGAACCGATCCTCCAGTTCGGCGCGCGGGTTGAGACGGTTGTGGCGAGCACGCTGCGCCCCAGTGAGCGTTTTCGGCTTGGGCAGCTCCGCGCCGTACGTCATAACATCCGCCAGCCTGTCCTTCTCGGCGTCCGTGATGGCGGGTCGAGTAAAGCGGTCGCTGATAGGCTGCGGCAGCCTATTGCGTGCCTCCTCCTCCGCCTCTATAGCAGTCTTGGTGCGGCGATGTGGGATCTGCTGCAGCCGCCAGCGCGCCAAGTCTTCCTCGGTTGGCCGCTTTCCTAAACCAACCCGAGGGCGGTGCACAGGTGCCTTCGACTTTGGAATTGGTTTAGGGTGGATCTGCGCGGCCTCGGCGGCCTCCCGCTCTTGGCGTCGCCGTGCCAGCAATGCTGCCAACCGAGGGTCAAGCGTACTGGGCTTTGAGGGAGCAACATAGCAGCGGTAAATCGCTTCGCCTGCGGGGGTGCCACGACCAAATATGTTGATGGTGTCCTCCATGTCCTCCCCTCTATGTGTGTGTGTGTGTGTGGGAGGCAAACCTGGAAAGATTATCCTTTTTTTTGAGGGGGGAGAGGGGGGATGCAGTCAAACCCGCAAGCCGTAGGGGCTTTTTAAAAATAGGGTGTGTGGATAGAGCACTCTGTCATGTGCAGCAGAAGGGATGCGTGCTCAACGGGAAATGCGAGGAGGATGCGGAAGAGTGAGAAGAGACCAATGAAAGATTGGCAAAAAAACAAACAGGCATCGAGTGTGGAGCGCCCATCGATGCGCGCAGAACACGACATGGCGCCTGATGGCTCAACGGGGGATACGACCACGCTTTCACACACACACACACCATGAGTAGAAGAGGGGAGGGGGGCGGACAAGGGGGATGAGCACGTTACGCCTACCCTCTGTCTCCATACAGCGAACACATCGTTTGGTGAAAGGCCCCCACTCTTCACACCTTTGGCACAAGTCAACACCACACGAGTCGACAGTCTGGGCGCCCCCGCTCCCCCCCCCCTCCCTATTCTCTAGCCTTTAGGGATCCGTGTGCTGAACACCGGGGGGGGGGGGAGGGGGGCACTTCTTATTGATCTAATCCTCTCATCGCTGGCTTCGCACGAATGTGCACACAGGCACACGAGCCCCTTAAATTGCATGTCCAACTAACGCGATAGCATCGTCCACAGACATCACCACTGCCTACACGCTTACATGGCCGCAGTCGGGGCAATAAGAGAAAAAAAATGTGATTTGAGAGGCGATGCCCACCCATGCACTACTCGATAAAGGTGACAAGAAATCTTTGTTGTGTGGCCCCAATCTAAGCCAACCCTCCGCCCTTCTCCTCATGTCAATCAGCTCGCATTGACCAGAAGGGGCATGTGGCTGTTCGCTTCAGTCCCCACTCAATAGTGCTGCAGGTCCAGCAAGTGTTCTAGTCGCCGCGACGCCCTGCGTGTCAGGAATCGGGACCACATCTTGTGGATCATAAACGAGAACCAGATGCGACGCCCGAATATCGAACCGACAACGAAGAGAATGAGAGAGTAGCTGGGGTACATGATGAAGAAGTACATGAAGCGGTAGAGCCATGGCCCATTTTTCCATCCAGCCTCGTCGGTGAGACCAAAAAAGCCGTGATGACAGAGATACCGAATCTGCGGCCGCACGAGGTAGACAGAGGCCAGCCCAGCAATGGAGAACACAAGACATATGATAAACTGCTCGGACAGTGGAAGCTTGAAGAGACTCCCCTTGGCTGGAACGCCCTTGACGTAAACAATGTCTTTATGCGTGCGCCAATCCTTGCGCTGCGGGCCATGGGACACGGCCTGCTGAGAGGACACCTTCGCCCCTGCAGCTTCGCCCGCGGCTGTGGTTGAGGATTTGGTCTCGGCACGGACCTTGGTGGCGCATCGCCGCTGTGCCCAGTGCATTGGATGATGCCCAGAGACCGGAGGCAGTGGACGCGACCCTCGCAGCAAGGGCGTCGCTGCGGGCACGACTATGCGGCTCAGATTGAGACGAGTGAGCATGCGATACAGTCGATGTGTGGTGAGTTCTTGAAATATATATATAGGTGACACGTAAGCGCTGACTCAAGCGCAGAAGCAAAGGTGACTTTGCGAGCGTGTACAGGGGTGACCTTGAAGTGCCGCTCAAGACTGGCCGAAGCCACGGCCCAAAGGAGAGTCGCGTGGCGCGCAAAGAGAGAGAGAGAGAAAAGTGGGTGTGTGGGTGTGTGTTCCATAACAAAGAAACGCGCAACACATACATCTGCATACTCTGCTTACACCACAGAGAGGGAACGGCAAGCCGCCGCGTATTGGAAGCGGGTTTCCTTGCCTGTGTTCCCTGCAGCCAAGGAGCTTGTTTCACCCAATTGTGTGGCATACGGGCATGCGAGCCATCGCAGATATGATCAGATGTGGGGGCTTCGTTGCAGGCTGCTAGGGCAAGGAGCCGAGCCACTCGAGACCTTGCACACGTGGGCTGCGTGCCGGGGTGGTGCGCCCCAAGGCGACTCCTCTTGCCTCCTCGCTGTCATCTGAACCTCTTCTTTGCCCGCTACGCCCAGTCTCGGCACCGCATTCACACCAAGTATGCGCCGACACATGAGCCCGCCCGATTCACACGACGTTGATGAGCCCCCGTTGTGCGAAGATGAACACCGGTGAAGGGGGAGGGGGGGGGGGGGGCACAACACCCCAACTAAAGACAACCAGTCAGGACGGAAGGAGGAAGCAAGAGAGCAATGACGAGATGTGACAGCATCAGTACCGTATCGAGTAAACTAGTTTGAAGAGCAGAGAGGTGCATTAAAAGAAAAAAAACTAGAAGAAGCAACATGTACAACAGAGCACCAGTGTTTATCAGAAATGTCAAATGAGCTTCCTCCTCTCCTTCCAGACGACCGTCACCACAAAAGTGGAGAAAGAGAAAGGGGGGTTTGGGGAGAGGGGGGGGGAACAAGGGTCACACGCAGGAAAAGCAATCTGGTAGGGAGAGAAAGAGAGGGTAGGACACCAGCATCTCCCCAATCAAGGTGGAGGGAAACAAAAAAAACCTTTTGAAATAAGTGGGCTTCGCATATGGGGGGGGCAGGGGGGTACAGCGCATCACGAGAGATGGGGAAAAAGAAAGAGAGAGCCGCATTGCAAACTGTACGTAAAGCCCTCCACTCAAACGAAAAGAGAAACGAAACCCAAGACAAGTCCAACCATCTTTATATGTTTTTTATTTTAGTCTGGGAGGGGGGGGACAACCGAGAGTTTTGTGTGTTTTTTTCCGTTCTCCAAGACGAATTGGGATGAGGAGGAGGGGGGAGAGAGAAAACACAAAAAAAAAACAAGTCTAGCGACATTACATGTACATATATAGAGCGTGTATAGCACATATTATAGATATGTGCACATATCTAGAGTACAAGTGCATAATATATACCTGTGATGTGAGGGCGCCTGTAGGGCACCCCGACATGCAAGGAAAAAAAGGAAAAAAGAAATTCCAGAGAGAAAGGGGCATGATAAGAGGGAAAACAGCCATGACGGTGACACTGGTGGTAGGGGTGTGCTTGAAGAGGGGGGAGGGGAGGGGGGGGAGGGGAGGGGAGGTGGGGGTCACGTCGCGGTAGCATACAGATTGTCACGAAAAGACAAAATAACGAAAAAGCCTCGCTTGGTTTGATCATTGGTGCTGTTATAAACGAGTGAGCACGAGATCACACACACACAGCACAAGGACTGGTCAGAAAAAAAGGGTGAGGAAGGTGCGCTCATGAAGAACAGCTGTCTTCTTGGCTGCTCATGTGCTCTGTGTTGCTCGTCTATCCCCCTTGCCTTCAAGGAATTGAGAGGAAACACTGCAGTTCAGTCCCGAATAGCGGACTCGTTTTCGATCAAGGCCTTTGTCCCTCGCTTTCCTTTGGCGTGCTCACGCGCAGCTGCTTCTGCCGGCGCTCGGTGAAGCCCAACACAGAAAGGTGTCACGGTATGTTCCTCATCGGGAGGGGGGGGTGAAGGATGAAGGCTGACCACACACACACATTTTTTAGGGGGTTAGCGTTGTCCCCCTCCCCTCCTTCTCTCTCTTGCCTTCTGTTTGCAAAGAGCGTTACACTCTTGGCGACATGAAAATATATATAAATTGAGGGAGGGCAAGAAAGAAACCTTCAGGGGGTTGAGAGACGGCGAACAATACAGCCCTTGTCGACCTCCCTCCTTCCCCACGGAAAAAAAAGGGGGGTGAAGAAGAGAGAGGAGGAGGGGAGGGGCACAAGAAAGGTGGATACCGTGATGAAGATACGATACAGACTAACAGGTGGCGGCCCGCCACATCTCCTTTGTTGGTGTTCGCGTTATTTCTCAGATGAGATTTTTTTTTGACAAGCAAGCAGACAAGAAAAAAAGGAGGCGGATGACAATAGGAGGAGGAGGAGGAGGAGAGGGGGGGGAGGTGAACGCAGAGCACACACATACGAAGAGAGAAAATATATATTTATATTTCAAAGAAGACTATTCCCATTCATCGAAAAAAAAAAGTAAAAGGAGGGCACCCGCCGTACAGTACGGAAATATCAAGGGAGGGGAGAGGGGAGAGGGAAGAGGGGAAAGAGGAGGGGAAGTAGCTCCTATAGAAAAAAAAACGATGAAAAACGTAGAAGAAACAGGAGCACCTCACCGCTCTATTCTTTCCCACACTCCCTCAAAGCTTTCGAGCCCAGAGAAGCCTCCCTGAACCTGCTTGCTGCTATTGAGGTGTGGATGCGACTGCGTGTATGTTACTTTTTTTTCGTCTCCCCAGTGGCGCCTGGATGTTATCCTTGCAGAGAGACCCACACGCACTTGATGTGGACAGCAAAACGGTGGGGGAGGTAGGGGGGGGGGGGTTAAGACGTAGGAGTTAGGGGTACAAAGAAATCCAAAGAACAACCACTGGAAACCGTGGAGGTCAAGAGGGCAGGCGAGAAACAGCGACAACAGAGAATTTTGTTTTCTTGGCAGGGGGGAAGGCAATGAAGCAACAGGCAAAACACACTCGGGAATGGACGACAAGGCATCATCGCTTAGACCGTCGCCGTTTTTTTTTTTTTGAGAGCGTCTATTTTTTCTTCATTGACCTTCTCCACAGCCTCATTTCCATTGATTTGTCTTCCTCTTGAGTTCGCATCAGCACGGATTCCTTTTTTTCTTCCTTCTTGTCCTTCCAGATGCATTTTAAAAGTTACTCGGAACGATCATCACCACCCCACGTGTATATGTGTAGGGGGTAAACTCCTCCTCCACTCCCCCACCCCGGAGGATATGGAGTATAGGGGCGAGCCGGTCGCACTTTTTGCTCCCCCTATATATACACATATATACACACATATATATATATATATATACACACATATATATATACACATATATATACACATATACACACACACATATATATACACATATATATATACACATATATATATACACACATATATATACACATATATATATACACATATATATACACATATATATATACACATATATATATACACATATATACACACATATACACACATATATATACACATATATATACACATATATACACACATATATATATACATATATATATATATAGGGGAGGAACAGGTTTCTCGTACTGTCAGGCCGCTGTCTTTCCTTACTGTAATGGCACGCCCTCGTTCACGATTATACTCTTCTCTTGCTCGTCTAAAACTAATTGATGAACGAACAATATTAATGCACCGGAAACATAAAAAAAAAACAACAAAGTCATTGAAGACTCCACCAGAGATGAAGGAGAGGTATGGGATGGGTGAGCGCAGCCCACACTTCTCTCTTCCATGCCTTCACAATCCGCACTTTTTTCCTTCTTCCTCCCCCGCTGTTTCGCTCGTGTTTTTTTGTCCGCGTCAAGTGAGAAGAGTTCGCCGTGCTCATAACAGAGGAAGTATTCACACACACACACACACACACACACACAAAACCTGGCTACGCACGTCACCCCCTCCCCCTCCCCCCCCGCGCCCCCCACCTCACCACCATCGCCACCACCACCAATACAAACGGCTGAGGTCCGCCCTCTCTTCTCAAGGGAGGGGAGAGACAGTCTGTGTATCACCCAACACATCAAAACAAAAAAACAATCCACAAAAAGAAATATCTGATGAGCTTCCCTATGCGTTAGAGAATACGGAGAGACGGGGGCGGACAGAGGGGAGATAGAAAACGAAACGGAGGAAGAACAACGAAAAACATCGGTGGATCGCCCTCCGCTTGGATCCGCAACAGATTCCACTGTGGTCGCTGTTATTTTGTGCAAGCGAAGAAAAAAAACGACTCAGTGTGACCATGAAGTAAGCCCACACACGAAGCGGGAATCAAAGTGGGGACATAGCAGAGAGAGAGGCACTTGAAAAATCACTGGAACATGTTCGTATAAGCACCAACACACACACACACACACACACACACACATACAACGGGCATGTCTCATTGTCATTAAACAAAAATGGGCTGGTGGAGGTGTGGTAATGGGGCAGCGGCGGTTGCGTGCCACCCCACCCTCCGTCGAGGATGATGGTGAGGCCACATACGTGAACTGCTAGCCTGCGTCTGTGCGTGTGTGTGTGTGACGCTGAAGGGTAGGCTAGCAGAAGCCCCGTACGTGTACTCCCGCCGAGTCCCGGTGTGCTGCAGCTTATCCCCACGACGCATACGTTTCACCCAAGCGGCCTTCTAGTCACCAAAATAGACCCTGCAAAAGGCGGTCATTCTTTGGTTGCTGTTCTCCGTTGCGCGAGCAATTGTTTGCACTTTAATTTGGGAGCAGGTGGAGGAAGAGGTGGTGGCGGCGGCGGCGGCGGCGGCGCCTGTCCACAACTTGGCTATGCAATGACTATGCCTATCCGGCTCGCCAGGGTCTGGAGCGTACGGTGTGGCATCACGTGGGCAAAAATGTTACACACCATGTGCGCAGCGAATTCACGGCGCCTTACCAGGCATGCCGAGAGGAAAAAGTTCAAGTTGAAGCTGAGGAGCAGACCAGCCGCGAGCATCGCGGTTGATGTGTAGTACAGCAACCGATTCATAAAGGAGTCGTCGTTACGGTAGCTCAGCTTCCATAGACCGTAGTAGAGCAGCTCGAAACGCACCACGTCGAAGAGAACCTTCGTGATACAAAAAGCCGCGAGGAGGGCGGTGCACAGCCGAAGCTGTTCCCGCCATGGCAGGAGCAGCAGCGACCCCTCAATGGGCACCCCAGCGTCGTTGTAACGAACCGGCCGACCGTGGGAAGCAATGAAGTGGACTAACTTCGACTTGAGCAACCGGTACCTTGTCATCTCGCGCGTCCTGGTACTGGGGTGTGTAGCGTCGGTCTTCTGACCAAGTCCAGTGGCAATGTCCTCCGCCATGGGCGATAGAGAGCCATTAGACGACATCCCAGAAGCAGTGGATGCGCTGATGTCGTTTCTCTGACGACCAACGACAGTGCTGATGCCGTACCGGGGAGCGCGCAAGGGCTGCGTGTAGTGACGCCGCTCACGCGCGGTGGAGCGTGTGCCAGTGGCGTAAGCGCGATGCTGTTGGAACTGCAGTGCAGCAAAAGTGCCAACCCCTGTGACGGGTGTGGTCATGCCAGCGATAGGTGCTGCTACCCTTGCGGCCCGCTCATACCGCGGGATGAGGGCGCCAGCGTGCCAAAGAGAGCAAAAACGAAGCATCGTGGCAGAGGGATAGACGCGTGAGCTTAGAAAAAGGAGGTAGAGTCTGCGTGTGCGAGAGGGAGAGAGAGAAACGCTGTACAGGGAGCGCGCGGCCTGACGTCAAGACACAACAACGCCAGCGATTAACAACACAGACGGAGGGGGAGAAAAAGGGGGAGACTCAGTGGGGGCTTCTATGGGCAGGGACGACAAAAAAGAACGGAGTCCGCTTGTGTCAATGTGCCCAGAAGTCGCGGTAAGTGCAGGTTCGCGTGTACGTGCACTCGAAAAGTTCCACCAGACGCACCAATTGTGTGTGGGGGGGAGGGAGGGCGTGTCAGAAAATACGAGTGAAAAGAAGAATAAAAAAACGAAACTAAACAAGAGTGTGATAAGGCAACGCCATTCCACTTGCAATGCTGTTTGAAACGGCGTGTGTGAGCGTCAAAGTGGAGGAGGGGGAGGAGAGGGCGGGTGGCGGGGTGGTGCGCGCAGGTTGGGGGTGTGGAAGGGGTTCGTCATGATTAGGATGGTAACACCGTACGAGAGGGAACACAAGATGAAGTGAAGAAGTCAGAGAGAGACCCACTAGATCGCACTGGCATTCCACATATTTTGGCCAGACGTGAGCGTTTGGCCCTCGACGCCTTCTCCACGGCACTATTGAGTTTCATGGCCTCGTATTCGAAACCGCCTGGGCACCGGATACGACCTAATCGTTTTTCGGTAATCTCGTCGAGGATGCCATCCGCATCCATACACAACCTCGCCATGGAAACTTGTGTATCCTATTTATGTTTTTTTGTTGTTTTTGGCGGGTGATTTCCTCTTTGAAAGCGGGGTTTGATGAAGGGGGGGGAGAGGAGGGGGGGGGGGGCGCCCGCCAGCTGCGGAAATTATTTACGCTCCACACGAGGAGGGGGGAGGGGGGAGGAGTAGGGGGATCCATTTCCCTCCCACCCTGCGGACCCCCTCTCTGGCCAGAACAGCCCCACCTCCCACCCTACGACAGATATACAAAAAAATGAGAGGGAAAAAATATAATATATATTTTTTTTGTACGAAAAAAAAATCAGGGTACCACACCCCTCAAACCCCCCCCTGCCGCTTTCCATCGTCCAGGTAACGTACCTACGCGAAGCGCAGGAGATCATCCGCCATGCGCAGCGCCTCCGCCAGCTCCTGGTCCAATGTTGACTCCTCTTCCACAATCGTCCCGGCCTCGTCGTAGGCGTGCGGTTCCAGCTCGCTGCCTCGGCCGGAGGCCAGGGAAGCGCCACCCGCCACGCCCTCGCGCCTCATCATCTTTGACGGCCTTCCGTTATTGGTTGCCAGCAGGTCCGTGGTGGTTGACGGATCCACAGCACCTTTGGCAGCTTGCCGGTGCTGCGCTCCGAGGAAAGAGTGGCTGCGTGCGCGACTCTTCCACAGCGCCTGCAGTTCCTCGAAGGCAGCCAACTCCTCCTCCGACATGGCGAGAGGTGAGATGTAGAAGGCCCTCGCCGCCTCCTCCTCCGCCTGTTCCTCAGGTGTAACGACGATCTGCGGCACCACACCGGCCGAGAGCACGCCGTCGTGATCGGGGTAAACAAACTCCTGGTGTCCCGTAATCTTGTGATGACTGATGATCGCGATGCCGTCCTGCTGCTGCTTTGTGGCACTCGCTGCTCGTCCATCAATGGCGCACACGTCAGGCGCGGCCGTGAGACAACCAGCACCGAGCGTCCCCGACGAGTTGGCAGCATCGGTGGTTCTCGTGGTGGCAGTCCCGCCATCCTCGACTGGACACGAGCTCGCGCCTCCGTGCGCTGAAGAGGCGGAGGTGCAAAGCGACACGGGCGAAGTTGAAGTACAGAAAAAGGCATCCGTAGCGGAGAGCGCCTTGCCGGCGCGACGGCGCACCGGACCAAGACGCTGGGGGGCCGATGGTGGCAGAATCGGGCCATTGCCAGAGCGCTCATCTTCGACATCAGTGGCGAAGCTGTTGTAGCCCTCCTCCTTTGAGTAAGCCTGGAAAGCCTCGCGCCACAGAGACATCCACTGGGGCAACACAACGCATTCCACGCGGGACTTGCGCTGACGAAGTGCGGAAAGCGAGAGGGTCTGCCCCACTGTATACTGGATGCTGGCTGGGGTGTTGAGGTGCACAAAGCCGCTGCCTCGAGTCCCCTCCCCACCACTGCCGCCGCTCTGATCAGGCGAGGACGACATGCCTGTAGTGCACTATGCTTATCCCCTGGGTGTGTATAGTAGAAACAGAGAGGAAGGAAGGGAAAAACTTTCCCCACTCCACCTTGTTACAGTGGTGCTTCGTTGCTGCCCAAAGAAGTCAACGCAACTGGCTGGTCCGTCGTGCATACAATTCGACGCACGCACGCAAAGCCCACAGCACTACGACATCCAACAGAGAGAGAGAGGAGAGGCGAAAAATAGAGATGAAGGAGGACGCGCACACATCGTCGCTGAGCAACTATACTACGTCGACATCGTGACAGTCTCCGAGGAAACGGTCAGACGAAGCGGAGGGCCCGCCGATGCAAGTAGCAACGACAACCGAAGCCGCGCCATCGGACCTTTACGGTCGGAAGCGATAAGACTAATATAATCGAAATATCTGCACCCCTCTCCCTCGTGAAGAAAAAAATGGGGTGGTGGAGGCAAGGCGAGGCAGTCCAGACACACGCATCCACAACTCAACCTGGAAAGCCTCGGGGCGCACACGTAGAGAGAATTGTGCCCAGTGGAAGAAAAAAGGGGGGCAGGGGAGGGAAGGAGGGAGACCACCAAAGCGCCCCCCCCCTCCCTCCCCCTTTGAGCACGGTAAACCGCCTAGTGAGAAAATTTGTGATTTCACGAGGCGAATGCCGCACCCGTATCATGATCAATCTGGCTCATCGATGAAGGCGCGCACCGCCGCTGACAGTGCGCTTGGTGCCGGCAGATCGGGGGTATCGAGCCACTCACCCTGGAAACCGTCCACTTGCATCTTGGCCTTCACCAATGCCACCGGTACACGAAGTGCTAACAACTCAAAGTAGCCACGCAGTCTCGGATGGTTGCGCATCTGCAACCTCCCAGGTCGCAATTCCAGCGGCGGGGGTGGGGTCGGGGCATCAGCTGCAAGCCGCGGCATCGGCACCGGGGCGCCGACGATTGCCAGGGTGGCGGCACGTGCCGCCTCAGCCTCCTTTGCCTTGGCAGCCGCACGTGCTACACCAGGCGGTGGTGGCGGAAAATCCTTGCGGTAGCTTCCGGGCGGTGGTCGCGGCCCACTGTTGCGTTCATTGATCAGCGGCGGCGCTGGCAGACCCGGCGCGCTCACAGCATCGCCGCTCCTGTGGATGGCGCCACGAACGTGACCGCGACGCCCGCGACGGTCATGCGCCTCGGGAGCTTTGGAACGGCCGTCCCTATAAACAGCACCGCCATTTCCATCTTCCATGCACGAGACACTGCTTTCGGGGTCGGAGGAGTGCGTGCCGCACTCTTCTTCTTCCTCGTCCACATCCGGGTCCGCAGCACCGCTGGAAAGAAGCAGGTGCTCTAAAAGCTGCGTCTGTAGCTCCAACTGCTGCAAGGCCTCTGCGGTGTGCACAAGCCGCGACTCACACTCGTCGGAAAAGCGGTTAAGAAACTGGACAGTACTAATGACAAACCTATTCACGAGGCACACTACAACCTCCACATCAGCGTCTGCCTCGGATACGGCCGCTTCAGTGACAGTTGCCTCAATGGAACTGGCGGCGGGGTTTCGAGTCAGGGCCGCTGCTGGCATCTGGGAAACACACACCGCTCACGCGAGCTCAATACATGTGTGTGTGTGTGGTAGTGGTGCGGTGCAGTGGTAGGGCGGGAGTTGCAGGAAAAAGACGAAGTAACAGGTGTTATCAGCTTATCGAGAACTGTCGAAAGGCGCGCTCGCATTACGTACTGTTACACCCGAGAGCTGGGGATCGGACGAGCGAAAGACCTGGACAACCAATGGCGGGGATGAGGGAGGGGAAGGGGAGGGGGGGGAGGATGAGGGGACGAACAGGGAATCTGAAGGGACATGCATCTACTAGCACACGAACACACAGACAAGAGACGACACGGTTCGAGTGAGCCAGGAGCATGTCCTTACCCCTAAAAACCCTCTACAATACACACTACAGAGAGAGGGTGAGGTGGGTCGGCCAGCGGGTGCCAACCACACTGGAAAGTGTAACCACACGTAGCAGTGGAAGAATGGGGGGGGGCTGGCGATCCACTACAAATGAATGCATCAGGATTGCATCGCAGAGAGTGATGTGAACATCACCACAGACTTCGGCGCGGGTGGGGGGGAGATGTTCATTTGCCTCTAGTGCCTCGTTTTCCTCTTCGCTCTTCTCCTCTGAAAGCCTGAAGCAAGTCGACAAGACCCAAACGGCAAAAAAAAAAGTGTGCTTGGCAGCAAATGGACGCATATGCCAGACTCCTCTCTTTCATTTAAACTGAACACACACACAGTCAGCGTGAGTGTGACCCCCCAATAGTTGGGGGGGGGAGGAGGGGGGTAAGGGTCAAAGTGCAAGAATACAGAGCCATTTAAAAAAAGGAGATGGGAAAGAGGACGCCGCCTCACTCGAAACCGCTTCCATTCTGTTTACTTGCACTTGACGCTCTTCATGTGTGAAGCGCAGTCTTGGCGCGCGAGGGTCTTCTAATGTGTATTGGCGGAACAAACACGCACACTACCCACCCCTTTCTCTACTGCAACTCGTGCTCCGCCAAGCCGTCGACATACTCGTCCATTATGACGCCGACCTCCGCCATCACCTCCCCCCAGCATTCTTCCATCAGCGCCGCCGTCAGCCGCTGAGCAAACACAAACTGTGAAACAGAACTGGTGTTCCACAGGCGTTCGTTATAGGCGATGTACTGGAAATGGTTCATGCGGTACGCACACAGTCGCTGGACAATCGCCTCTGGCACCTCGCCGCGGCCACGCCGGCGACGTGCAGTCTGCACCGAAGCAGCGGCCCTCAAATTCCCGGTCTGCTCCACAGGTGTTTCTCCTCCAACTTTCGACTCCTCATCAGCGTCACCAGACACAGAACCGTCGCCGACCTCTTTACCCTGGCTATCTGCACTCTCGAGTCCAAGTCGGACCATGTTCGCGTCCAGCCTCGCTAGGCGGTGCTGCAATTTCGTGTAGAGAAGCATCTCATCTTCGACCTCGCCACTCATCGTCTCCAGGGACGGTTCTCCGTCGCCGTCGCTGCCAAGGTCCACCTCAATGGTCGCGTCAACGCCGTCGGCGTAGGGTGCTGCATACGCAGCCTCGACATCAAGGTCCACCAGGTCCCCCTCGAGCGAGGAGCCGTTTGAATTTGCGACGTTGCCGCCTGAAACCCCACCGATCTTTTTCGAGGACAACGCCTTCGCTGCGGAGCGGGCTGGTTGACTCCCCATTCCGCCACCCGGGGCCTCGGTGCCCTTGTACACTTGACGCAATAACTGCTGATGATCAAGCAGCATGTGGTCAATCGCAACTGAAAGTTCCTCCAGTGATTTATTCGTAGCGGAATGGACACGGTCACCCGTTCGCGGGGCAGCAGATGCAGCACTGTCAGGACACTGCAGTGGTGCCAACAGAGATGCATCTGTGTGTAACGGTAACAGTGATGCATCGTCCCTCGGCAAATGACTTCCAGTACCATCGCGTACACCGTCGACTGTTGCGAGCGGTACCGAGACGGTGTGCGGCCTAGGCGATGGGCCAACGCCAAATTCGCTATAGCCAAGCGAAGTCGGCACAACATACGCACTGGAGGCGCACCGCGTTAGATGGGGCAAGAGGGGCGCTTGCCTGTCATGAGAGCTGGAACCGGTGCGGTTTGGGGGGATAAAGCCGGTACGCGACACATGCGCCGCCGCCTGCCTCACCGCCTCAAGCGGAACGGGCGCGCTATCTACAGCGCCCTTTGGTTTTGCCTTGGGTGCCAGGCCGCGACCGAGACGTGGAGATTTGGGGAAGTGTGAGGCTGACACGCTCAGACTGTTGCTCCCAGTGTCCTTTAGAGTTACACTATCTCTGCGCACAATCTGCTCAGCAGGGCTGCCTACTCCGTCGCCAACGGTTACTGCCTCGCAGGCGTCACCGCCGCCGGTGCCAGAGAGAGGGAGGTGCAGTGGAGGCACAGCGAAGGCAGTGTGGGGTGCTGAACCGCTGGCCCCACATTCGGGCACCACCACCGCACTCGTGGGGGTCTTGGGAGGAAACGCAGCGATGTCCACGGTGGTAGTGAGGGGCGAGAGTTCGATTTTCTCCCCAACGCGCTGAGCCCCGCTCTGGTAGTCCTCCGTAGATGCAGGTCTGTCCTTCAGCAGTGGAACTTGTACGTTGCGCACCCGCTGTGAGTCGACTTCCAGCGAGGGTGACAACGCGGGGGGCCATTGGCCGTGCTGCTGGGGTGGTGTAAAGCCGACGCTGTGTGGGTCGACATCGCTAAAGACCTCGCGCTCTGGATGTGGCCGGCAGGTAGAGCGGCGACGTCTACGTTCGTAGTCGCTGAGCTCACCGGTGTTCTCCTCTCCATAGAACGCCTCATTTGGACAGAACAGCGCCCCCTGCTGAGTGGGAGTGGGGTGCTGTGGGGGTGGATAGTAGTGGGCACGTAAGTCTTTCTTGTGGTAGACATACGCATCGTGGGGAAGGTCTCGGTGTTGTACTGCATGCGCAGAAGAGGTACGTACCCCACCCCCACGGCATCCGTAAGCATCAGCGCCGCACCTGTCTTGTCCATCGTACTTTGTAAGCGGAGATGCGTGAGACTGCACAGCTTCACCGCGGCGGTTGTGCGCCGGTTGTAACGTCTCGTCGTCATAAAGGAAATCCTCCTCCACAAACGCGGAGGGTCGCTGACGTGGTTGCGCCAGTCGAGAGAAAAACGACTCGCGCTCAGAAGGGCTGCGGTGTACACCGTGACTGGCCCGACGGAGGCCGTGCTGTCGTCGCGCCGTCGCTGGCGCTGCTCTAGGAACTTCGTCCCCGGTGTTTTGCCGGATAGATGCGTGCAAACGACGGGTTGCATCAGCACCGCTGCCAACTCCCTCCGTGTCCTTGTTAAACCGCGCTGCTGCAATACGGGCCTCAAACCCGGTGGAGGGTGGTCTAAACTGCATACGAGCCGGGGCGACTGCATGCCCACTCACAATAGGTGAAAGCCGCCTGGCCGAGCTTGAAGTTCGAGCTCTGTCCCCGACTACTCGGCAGTTCGGCGCGCCTCCCCGGCGAGAAACTGTCGGCGGCATGACATCATCGCCATCATCAGCTGACGGTCCGCAACACCCCCACCGCGAGAGAGTGCCGTTGCGAGAAAGTCCCTCGAAGCCAATCGTGTCCAACATCTCGCTCACGTCTCGGTGGGCTACCCGTTGAACGATGTTCAGCAATTTGAAGCGCTGCACGAGAACATTGAACTCGCTACTGGACGGGTACACCAGCGTCGGAGAGGACATCGCTACGCAAACACGTCGCCTACCTTCTCTCTTTCTGGGCGTGCGTGTGTACCCCTCTCGAAGCGCACTTACTCACGCTACGGATGTCGATAAAACAAAAAGTAACCCGACACACCCCGACACACGCGCACACAGGCAGACTTCGAGGACGATCTCTCTCTACTTGTCACCTAAATTGAAGTGCAGCAGCGGAGCGTGCTTGAAAGATCTAATGATATATATGACAGTCAAGAAGCAGAAAGAACAGCGAAAAAAAAAGATGTAGGCGCTCGCCTCTGCGCTTGTTTGTTGATTCTCTCTATGTGTATCGGTGTGCTTCTGTGGATTGAGAAGTAGAGCGCGTGGCGTGGATTGAAGGAAGGGGAGGGGTGGGGGAGGTAAAAGGGAGTTAGCAACCCTAATAAAAACAACGGCTTGGCACAGGACCGGCACAGCCTCCCCTTCTTCCCCTCTTCCCTCTCTTGGTAATTTTTCACTCCCCTCTCCACCCAACGCCAACCCGTTGGGGGGCGAGTGTAAGTGTATGTGAGGAGAGAGGGGGGGGGGTCTATGCGCACACACGCACACACACACACACACCTGCTGCGGTCCCCTCTTGCGCAGTCAAAAAAAAAAAACACAGCAACGAAACAGAATGAGCGCTGCGAGACCGGAGGTGCAAAACAACAGAGAGGCGTAGCAGTAAAAACGGCGAGCATTAAATACGGTGATCGTGGTAGTGGGGGAGGGAGGGGAGGGGGAGGGGGAGAGGGAGGGAGGGAGGGGGAGGGGGAGGGAGGGGGAGAGGGTGGAGGTGATGAGGTCAGAAGGTGAGAAAGAGTAAGAGCGGGGCGTGAATTAGAGGCCCTGAACAAGAAGGAAACGTGAGCAGGAGGCACCTCCAATGACGATGCGACAGGGCAGGAAGAGTGCCTGCCTCCCATGCCAGACGCGCCGTTGGGGGGGGGGGGGGGGAATTGGTGACACACTCGCGTAGAAACGAATATGCGAGTGCGACTCGGGTCAAACGCATCTGAGGCTCCCACATACGGGGAGGAGGCCGTTCAACAACAAAAAAAAAACTTTCCCCCTCCTCTTCTTCGAGTGGAAGGAGCACCGTGCAGCCCCAATCTTTCATTTTCATTTTTTTTTTTGTGTGTGTGTGTGTGCTGTTTGCTTATTTGGTTAACGGTGTCACCTTACAGGGGGGAAAAAAGACGAGACACACACACACACACACATATATATAAAGAGGAGGACAATCCAAGTCACAGAAAGGTGTGAGACAAGAGAGAAGAGACGGGAGCTATATAGAGAGCGGTGGTGATTAGGGAATATAAAGTCTCCCTTCCTCCCCGTGTCCCTTGCATCAATGGCATGAAGGTATGCAAACGTGTGGGTGTGCCTGTGCACGAGCGTCCTGGCGGGGCGGGGTGGGGGTGGGGTGGGGCAAGCTGAGGGAAGCGGGGGAGGGAGGGGGGAAGACGGGTGGAAAGCAGCAAGTGCTGCATCGTGGCGCTGAAAGAAACAAATGGAGAGGGAGAGGGGAGAGGGAGGTAATGTATCTAGACACAGTTCGACACTTACACACACACACACACAGACACACACACAGAAGTATCGATAATTATTAAACACACACTCTCTCTTTAATTAACAACTTTGCATTAAGTAATCACCCCACCCCCTACCCCAAATCTTCGCATGTAGGTAGCCGCATCAACTCTCGACTCCACCCACCGCTGCTGTTTCCGTTCCTGGGTTAGCTGAGGACATTCCTCTGGACGTTCTCTGCGGCTCAGAGGTTCAAACACACACGCCTGGTCGCGAAATAAGGGAGGACAAAGTGGCATGACGCAGACACTACACATCTACGCATACGATATGTACGGCGGTACACTCGAGTGCACCGCTCCTTCCCCACCCACCCACCCACCCACTCCCCTCCCCCTCCCCGCTCGCCCTAGCACAGGGAATCCACCCTCCTTCTTCTCTTGAAGCTATCCAAGACAGCTCAGAAGCCACGGCCACCACGGCCGCCACGCTTGACACCACGGCCGCCGCCGCCACGACCACGCGGAATGATCTCCTCCTCTTCCTCTTCCTCTTCCTCCTCCTCCTCTTCCTCATCGACGTCGCTGAGGCCGTCGGGAGCCTCACCTGTGTAGTACCGCACGGCGTTGGGCACAATGCAGGTGTGCAACACTTCGAGTATGCGCGTGCGCTGCTCCTCGTCGTCGCCGTCCTCGGATACCTCGTCGTCCTCGCCCTCCTGTTCGTCCTTCTTCTTGAACAGCCAGAAAAACGACGGCCTGGGCACTTCGCGTGAAACAGTGCGAATTTGGCCTGTGCGCTTCGCCCGCTGCTTTTTAGTGACGGTGTCCACCATCACGTTCTTTCCTGGCTTCCATGTGATGGGAGATACAGTCAGCTCCGACTCACCGTCCTTGATGGTTACCTTGGCGGTGATGGTCTCCTCCTCGAAAAACGCATTTGGCGAGAAGGTAAAAACCACCTGGAAGCTACCGTACTCCCCCTCCGCTACACATGACTGGATATCGATGAGGTGCTTCAGAACGTCCTCGTCGTGCGGCTCGATTGTGCTGCTGATCACGGCGTGATGGCGCAGGACACGCAGCCAGAACTGGGGCAGGCCGGACGCATCGGCGGCCTTGGCAACCTCATCTCCGTCGTCCACCGCCACAGAAACCACGCCAGCGTGGTCTTCCGGCATGCCCTTCATCACCTCCTCCTCGGAGACGACAGTGCCCGTGACGATCTCCCTGCGGCGTTGCAGGAGCGGCGCAAAAAGGGCATCGTAACGACGCAGAATCTTTGTTTCCTCCGCCTTGAAAGCCTTCAACTCCTCCGTAAGGTCCTTGTCATACACGGAGAGTACCTGCGCTCGCTGGCGAATCTTCTCGGGCAGGCTTTCCATGAAATTCTTCGAGAAGTTGGGGTCGAGGTACTTCTGGAAGTCCAATGTGTCTCCCACCTCCATCATGTCCTCCTCTTCATCCTCCTTTGGCACTACCACAGGTGCCTCGCGCTGGTGCTTCGGCGGCATCTTTGAGCAGACACGGCCAATAGAAATATATATATATATATGTGGCGGGAAGGAGTATTGCCAGGGGTGCGCACTTATGAGTCGACTAGGGAACAATCGCAGACCTCTTGTTTTATTTTTCCTTTTTTCTTTGCAATCTATAAAAATAATAATAATAATAAAAACGTTATGCCTATATGTGCTTTGCGTATATCGCTCAGTTAACCTAAGCAAACCCGGGAGCCACAAGACAAGCGGGGGTGGTGGTGGGAGGGTCGAGGAGGAGGAAGAGAGGGAGAGTGGTGGTGGTGAAGAGAAACCTGACGCGAATACGAGCCACCGCACCAAGACAAATTTTGTGTAGCGGTGCTACGGTCGTGCCTGCGTGCATGCCGAGTGCTTTCTTCACCTGCGTATATAAAAGACCGAGAAGACGGGGGATCCCCGGGTGGGGTGAGCGGAGCACGCCGTTAGCGATGCGGCAGAGGAAACAAGAGCATCCAGATGCAAAAAAGAAACAACACGCTAGAGACGAAAATGAGCAGCGAGGTTGATGCTGAGAACAAAAAAAAAACGCGCATGGATCCCCCCCAAGAGACCAGCAGGAGTGGTTTGCAGTGGCCCCAGGCCCATCGCTGCAGTGTCACTTTGATCGTACCAGAACGCATGGAAAGAGAAGGCGAGCTTGTGGGTGGGGGTGGTTCGGCTTCGCTTCACAGCAAACGAGAGAACGCGACAACCCGCAAACCACTCTGATTTGTCGGTACAGTGGGCGCGCGCGCACACACGTACGCGCATAGACGAGTCCCTACCGTGGTCGATGTGGGTCTCACACCACCGCGTGCACCTCTACGGAGGCCATCAGTGCTGCGGTGACTACATCGAACGCGGTTGTATTGCCGGCGCATGCGACGGCCGCCACGTCCAGACAACTCCAGCCATAAACATTCAGCGCGCCGACAGGGCAGCCAAAGTGCACGAGAAGCCCGTTCAATGCGCACAGGAGCTGCAGCGCCGGCATTTGCGCAGTTGCCAGCGCCTGTGACGAAGGGGCATGACCAGCACACGTGCGGGGCAGACAGATAAGAGAGAGCTGCGAAAAAGCGATGTGCAATGCAGTGCTACCCTCCTCATCCCTCAGTTGAGCTAAGCGCGGCTGGTGGCTTAGGAGATGCCTCACACCGACGACGTCGAGCTTCTCCACGAGATAAAAGAAAGATGTCAGGGCGGATGGCATGACGCGGACAGGGCTGCGACCTGATCCAGTAACCCTCAGTTCACTAGCCGCTCCAGTGTGGCATTCCACGGCGGTGTCTTGCGGCAGCGGTGCCGGCGCCTCCGGTGGCAATAAAACGGGGCCCGCGTGTGGGAAGGCAAAGAGGTGTGATGTTTGTCCGTTGCACCTCGAAAAGCGCAGCTCACAAAAGTTGGTCTCACTGTGACCTGCAGTCGCGGCAGCAGTACCCGCATTAGGACAAGTGAAGTGGTGCGCTGCGTAGTAGGAAGCAACCCCTTCTAATAATGCTTCGGTGGCAACAGCATCACTTGCAAAACCAAAGGGACTTTCAATGTTGAAAAGAGTGTAAGCCACGCGCGCCACCTCCGTGGGGGATGGCAGCATCAGCAGCCCAGAGCCACATGTTGGTGGCTGCGGTGCCGAAACGGCGCTGCCTTCTCCGTTGGATATCTGCGTCGCCATGCACCGACGCCAGTGACCCATCTGAGACGAAACAGGTGCCGTCTGAACCGCCGCATGGCCGTGACGCTGCCGTAGAACGGCGGAGAGGCTCACAGCATTTCTAAGCGTGGAGCAACAGGCCTCGCCGAAACCTGCCCTGAACTGCAGCAATGCTAGCAAGCGGTACTCACGACGATGTTTGAGCATGTCGGCACAATCCTGGACAAGCACCGCTTGACTGAGCGAGGCGACGACTCGGTACGCCGTGCGGTAGTCCCGGGCCTCCCATGCCAGTACGAGGGAAGCGTACTCCATAGCGCGGCGCTGAGCCGCTAGGGCCGTTGACGACAGCGTGGCTGGTGCGGTTGGCCGTGGCGCACCACTGCACTCCAGTCCCTCGAGCTGGGTGCAGGTCCGAGGACCAGCTTCCAGTGATACGGGTCCACTAGAAACGACACTGCCACTGCTTGAGGGGTCGAAAAGCTCTTCAGCGAACCACGTACGGACCTCCTTTTTTAGGAGGTCGAAGCACCTCGCCACGAAGTCCTCGACCGAACCCGTCGATGACAACAACGATGACGATGTGGCAAAAGCTGCGCGCCACGCTTCAGCGACATCGCCTGCAAAGCTGTTGTAGACGCAGGGACCCTGCCAGCCGTCCCAATACGAGGGAAGAGGGGTCACCGCTGTGCCTTCCGCTGAAGAAGCCTTGACACAGGGAGAGACGGTGCCTTGCCGTAAAAGCTCACAATACTTGTCCACAGAAGAGATGCTGACGACGTGGTCCAGGACATACACGTCGAGACCTGCACCTTGGGGAATGGCGGCCCCGGCGCCCGGGTCGGTAGTCGCTCTATTGGCCGTCGGGGGAGTGCATGCCGACAGCGTCAGAAGTACCTCCCGTGGGTCTACATAGCCTCGCAGGTAGCGGATTGCCTTGGCAACTTCGCCGCGGTGAAGGGCGACAAAGCCGGCCATGCGGTGCAGCTCTGCCTCAAGAGAACGAAGCGCATCATCGGTGTCGATGGCGGCTGCCACGTTGCGCGCAGTGCCTGAGGCGCGCCGACGGTGGTGCGCCACGAGCTGAAATGCGCCTTCGCTGTTGCCGCCTGCCACCATCTCGGCCAGCTGCGCACGCAGTGGGCTGATCTGCAGCATCCATACCGTGCGATCGCTTGCCACACATACGGACATACCCTGGCCACGCAGAGCGCCGTAGCGGACACCCTGCAGTGGTATACGCTGACTCTTCCACGTGACGCCGGTTCCTGACCCATCCTCAAGGAGGGAAACAATGTTGCAATGCTGCGCCGTGAAAAGAAAAACATGAGGGAAGCGCGCTAGCACGAGTTCAACCGGAGCGTCTGCCTGAAAAACGTCGCCCATGACGAGCTCATTGTTTTTGCCGCGCGACGCACTACCTTGAACAGTCGCGGAGGCCACTGCAGCGCCAGTCCTCCAACCTCCATCGCCGATGTGAACACACCCCGCCGTCGCTGCAGCTGGCGGGACACCAACCTCCATCACTGTATTCGGCGCCTGTGTTCGCACCAAGAAGGTGTTGTTGTCGCTCCCGACAGAGAGCAAAGGCGGGCGGCTGCCGTCAAGGCGAAGAACACACCACGGAGAGCCCCCAAGCAGAGACAACAAACTCACCTCACGGCGCATCCCCACGCACACACTCAGTCCCGCCTCCACACTACCGGCAACGGGGAGCAAGCCGTCTCCAGTGGGGGCGCCAACAGCCGCGGCGTAAGGGAGACCAGGACCGCGATGCAGACCCGGGGCGGGGTTGGACAGGAGCACACACTGCGCAAGCTCTGGGAGTACGTAGCACTGGCGCAGCATCACACGTGGCGGTGGTGGTGGCAGTGCGGATCTAACCGTTGGGGAGCTGAGGCTGGTACTGCAACCGAGGCCACCATCCTCAGCAGGCTCATTCACGCATGGTGCCAAAGCGCTCACCGCTGCAGACACTGACGTCGATACGCGGTCGACCACGTAAACCGAGAGCTGCTTTTTATGTTTCTCGGCCACGCACACCACGTATGCCCTACCCCCCCCTAAGGAGGAGTACGGCAGGGAACAGGAGAGGGCGGCACCGCTGCCCCTACAGTCCCGGCCATCGTGCGCGCTCCCGTGGTATTGCTGAGCTTTGCTGGCACTGTTGACAGCGCAACCCGCCAGACTCGCGGATGGCGCAGCTACAAGCGCACCCCCTGGGGTGCGCGCGGAGGAGCTGCCGTGGCTGCCCTGGCTCGGCGTGCAGGAGTGCGAAGTAGCGGAACTATACTGATTGCAACCATTGTTCTCGCCCGATGTGAGACAGCCTGTGCAAACACGTGCATGCGTCGAGGAGACCGTGCCGGCCGCTGGTGACACGTTGGTGTCGCTCTTCACACTGCCGCTCGCGCCGCAGCCAACGACGGAGAGCGGCGGCGCAACAGAAAAGGAGGCCACCTCTGCTGCGATGGTGCTCAGCACTGCATATGTATCCGCATGGAGGAGCTGCAGGACACCGCCGCAGAGGACAAAAAGCAAACGCTGGCTCCGACTATGCTGGAGTTGCTGGACCGCGGCGCCTGAAGCGGAGACAGCGCAGCGACGCGCAACCTTTGTAAAGACGGCAGTCTCGTCTGGAGACGACGCAGATGAGGTACCCCCTTTCGCTCCATCAGAAGGGGCCGCAGCGCTGCTTGAAGTCGCCTGCCCAGAATAAAGTAAAACAGACGCTACGGTTTGAGACTGTGTAGCCGGCACAGGTGAGGTCGTGAGGCGAATCAGCTGCCCGCGGCTGGTGCCTACGTGCGTGTCAGCTCCATAGCTGTCAAGAGCGGTGATCTTGCCATCTGCCTCATCAAGGTCGAAGAGTCTCAAAACTGTGCGCACAGCTGGCATACGTCACGTTCTGCGTGTACACACACACACACATATATATATATATATATATAAATATATTGAAAGAGGGGTTTGTGATTCGGCGAAGTGGAAAAATAGGAACACCAGCAGCAGATGTGTGTGTGTGCGTGCGTGTAGGTGGCAGGCGGGGGGATAGGGGGGCAGGGGAGGGGAACTCCTCAAAGCCTGCAACCAGAGACGCTAAATATATAACGTCTCGGGGTGCGAACCCTGTGAATGATCAGATTCGTGAAATCGCACGAAAGAGGGGAAGAGGATCGTGCATAAGCCCGCTCAAATGAAAAGAGTAGAGATGCTACGAGACGACCAAAAAGGGGAAGAGGGGGTGGGGAGGGCAGGGGAAATCCATCCTGGGGAAAAAGACAAGCAGGACGAATGGGGGAAAGAGGCCAAAAGACCGTAATGAACATGGCGATCGGGCCAGTCGCGTTGGCGTACGATCGAAATGGGCTACTCTACTCGCGCCCTCACGTAGTTCCAGGGTTCACAGCAACACATATGAATAAAAAGAGTAATGTGAATCACAAGCCCTTTCCTCTGTGCTTTCTACGGTGCCAGAATTCCAAAACGTATTGGCCTGGGCAAAACGCCCAAACCTACGTCCCCACCCACCCCCTGCAAAGCAGAACGCCGAGGACTGAACACCACGGGCGCGAGGAGGTATACACCCCCCCCCTCCTCCCGCTTTGCTGAGTGTGTGTGTGTGTGTGTGTGGCTGTTTGATGTTTTCTTTTCATATTCACCTTTTTCTCTCTTTTTTTTTGCGGTGTTTAGTCCTGACGCCACTGATGGCCACATTCCACGCACTTGAAGAACACAGTTGCCGGCTCGTCAGCGGAACGCATTTGGATCTGGATAAAATACGCCTTGGTGCTGCTGCACGGATTATCTTCGTTCTGGCATTGGATCGTCGTGATTTGACCTCCCTCCGCAGACGCATCCATCGCGGTGGATGTCTCCGTCTTGGCAACGGCAGGAGACGCAGACGTCGCGCTGCCAGCCTCTGCGTTGGACGTATCCGCTGCCGGTTCCCCCTGATCGTCCATGAGTTTTCGGTTGTGCGCCACCAAGGAGTGCTGAATGGTTAGGATGGGCTCACCAAACGCGTTCGTCGGAGCTCGCCGGCTTGCGCTGGCAACGGAGTGGAGATAGCGGCACGTGGCACATACAAACGCATTTCCTTCCACATGTGGCACCACAAGCAGCAGGGTGGAGCAGAAGGGACAGAAGAACATGTCGATGTCGTCTGTGTGCGTGTGTTTTACTCCCCAACCACGTGTAGCGCACACACGTTCTGGAAGTCAGGGATTGGGGATCGGGAAAGGGGGGGGGCGCGTTGGAAATGGTCGTTGTTTCTTTTTTTTTTTGGGGGGGGGGGGAGTGGAGGAGGACAATTCAAGAAATCAACGAACGTTTTAACCCAAGGCGACAGGAGCTGGTCCCTACGCGTCGTCGTGTACCGCTTCGTGTGTTTACTCGTCTGGTGTTTGAGTGACGCGAGACAGTGATAAAGGAAGTACACAGACAGGTGGGACGGTCAGCAGAGAGGATTTGGTGGAGGGGGGGGGAACATGCGCTGGTGGTGGTGGCAGTGGAGGCGATGCAAAACATATCGAAAAGTGGATGTGTAAAGCGCATAGGGTGCGGAAGAGCCGCGTATGGAAGACACCCAAGATGAATCTGGTGTCGGCCAGTTTTGTAGGATGGCAGTAAACAAGAAGTGAGGTGGTGCTCACCAGAGGGTGGTGCCGTATTGACCCAAGGGCCGGAGAGTGCGTTCTATGGAGGGTGGGGCAACAGAGAGAGGTGTCATGATGACACTGTTTGTAATTTTGTCTTTCCCCCACCCCCTCCCGCCACACACACACACACACACACATGCACAGCACAGCACAGGACAGGACAGGACACCACACCACACCACCACTACCGTCACCTCTCTTCTCACCTGCAAAAACTGGAAGACACACTGGCAGAGCACATAACACTCACGCGTGGCTCTCTGCCACCGCAACTGGCGTTGTTTCAGGGATATGTTTTGTTTTCTTTGGGGGGGAGTGATTGCGCCATTCCCTCACGCTCCAGTGACACACCCAACAAGAGAGATAGATGCACAGAAAGCAGGGCATGTATCTGAATGGGAAGGGGGGATTGGAGAATCGGGAGGCCTCCACGTCAGCCGAGGAGGAGGGCGGACGGGGCCGGGTCGTAAAAAAAAAAAAAGTGACCATACAACGAGAACACGCACGCACACAGCGAAAGAGAGACGTCGAAAAAATGATAATAAAAGAACTTCGCATCGCAACAACAAAAGAAAACGCCATGACAATCACCACAAATATACACACACATACACGCATTTCTGTGTGTGTACGTGTGTACGTGTAAACAGGTACATCAAATACGACAATGCAACGGAACCCGAAGAGACCACGAGAGAGAGAGACGGGGGGGAAGGGACACAAACTCGAGTGGCCGCGTCCACTAGAATTTTCAGCATCATCACAAACAGAACAACAAAAAATCTTTGTCCATGACATTCCGACCTGATCTTGGGGTCCTCTACTTCACTCACTCAGAGTGAATGCCGGGACATCGGGAGCAAGTGGTACGCGCCTACAAGCCCGTCACGTCCACCCTCACGCACCGCTACGCCCCTCCCCCCCCCCCCTCTCCAAGTCCAGATCTGCTGTAGAGAGGTGCATGACTGGGAGATGAAGAACAAGGGGACCAACGCGACTAAAGGGAGAACGAAAACGTGGACAACTTGCAAAGTGCTCCTTGTGTGTGTGTGTGTAAAAACATGTGTCGAAGCACTAAGAGACTTTTTTTCTTGTTGTATCTTCTCTGCGTGGGCCTTGGGGCGCACACACGCGCTGTCCTGACTCACTTTTACAGGCCAAGCGTCTTCATCGTTAGCTCATGGCCGTGGAATCGCCTCTCCACGAGCGCGCGGGGTGCCGGTTGCACATTCGGGTCGTTCTCTGGCAAGCCGTAGACATCGCTGGGGGTTAGCTCGGTGTAGTTGCCACGGTACGCATGATAAAGAGCGCTGCTGGTGGGTAAGGCACCGAGGCGGTGACTACCGAGCAGCGTCGTCTCTGTCAGAGCCACTTCTATCGCTGACCCCAGACCATGCGTGGTGCGGATGTTGTTCATACGCACCGCCTCCTCCTGGCGCGGCGCACTGCGCTGGATAAACTCGACTGGGTGCATGAGCCTCTCCTCCCGCGCCAACGGGCGTGAAATCCCAATCTCACTGGACATTTCTGCAAAGGGGTAATCGGGAAAAAGAGTGAGAGAGAGAGAAGGGGGAGAGGGGGGAGGGGAGGGGGGGGGGGGGGCTGCAAGAATGGATGATGGACTGAAAAACAGAGGCGAATGAATGGTGAGAGGGTGGCGGCTCTTTGGGGTTGCCGGCAAGAGGATAGAGAGTGGCCGTGAGTGCAAACAATACGATCAACGCAAAAACGAAAAAAAAAGGAAGGACGACTTGCAACGCCCAGAAATTTTCCTGTGTAACTCGCGTGTGAGGTATCGTCAACTCGGCTTCAGTGCAAATCAGAAAACACACTCAAAAAAAAAGACAGAGAAGTGGTCTACGGGGATACACACACGGATGAGCGCGCAGATTTGTTGAGAAAATGCTGCACGAGCTCATGTGAGCATTTCACAGATGAGGCGTCGGTTCAATGGACGGGGAGAGAGAGAAGGAGACAACAAAGAAGAAGGAGTCCAGAGATGCAGAAGTCGAAGGCAAAAAAAAGGTGACTGTGTGTGTGTGGGGGGAGGGGGGGGGGGGATGATCAGCGAAGGGCTGCGCAGAAATTCATCACGGGTATCGCTTGCCCCTGTGCTGAGCCGCCAGCACACAGAGATAGGATGTGAGAAAGATAGGGGAGAGGGACCAGGGGTTGAGGAGCCCCACGAACGTTGGCCTTCGCCTCCCCCCCCTCCCCCCCCCCCACACACACACAGGCACACAGGCACAGGCACACGCGCACACATCCATCGGTGTCGCGACGTGGAGAACAGAGGTGCACATAAACAAAAATATATATGTAGAGATGTAATATCAACGCTTCGTGTTTGACGGTAATGCACCTCCAACTACAAAACTGGACTACTTCCATCTCTCTCTCTAGGTGTGTGCGTATGCTCTCTGCTTATGTTATTCGGCGCCGTTCCGTGTATTTTTGTTGATTGTCGGATGACCACGACGAGGAGGCGCACTAGCATGAACCGGGGGAGACAAAGCTATACGACCACAGGCGAACAAAAAGAGGGAGGATGACGACGCACACCGCCCATCCCTACACTGTCCCCGTTCTTTTTCCCGCAGAATCAGGGTTGGTGCGCTCGAAGGTGCAAAAACGCGCAGTGATGAGCATTCCCTCGCGTGCAGGAAGAAAAAAAATGTGGTGAAAGCAGGGGCGCTCACATGTGTTCGTGTGCATCTGTATGTGTATATGTGTAAATACGACAACATGTAGAAGAGTTCGAAGCCTGCATAGTCTTTGATTGGACTCTTTACTCGTCACGCAGTCCGCTGTCGCCAAGCGCGGGATCGCGTTCGCCATTAAAGCCTAACATACTCCTGTTACTACTCTCCCTTTCCACACGTCAGCCCAGCCACCACCACCACCCCCCCCCTCCCCGCCTTTTGACCGTGTTCAGAATAAGTACAAGTAGAAGAAAAGAATGAGGAAGACACCAATCACAGCTGGCGGGCCGTATGTCTTGATGAGGCGCATGCGGTTCATGTGCACCGTCTTCTTATAGTAGCGAGAGCTTTGATCGACAAGCTCCGCCGAGTAGTTCGTCATGGTGTCGAGCCCCTCGCCACGCGTCATGAGGTCCTCCAGATTCTTGCGCATAACCATGTGCACATCAGTGATCTCCTGTCGCAGCGCATCGTACTGTGGGTTGACCTGGCGACGCATCCGGCCCCTCTCCCCCGGACCGTCCGCGTTCGAGTCGATGCCAGCCCCGGGTTTACCACCGCCACCGCCTGCGGCGGAGCCAACCACAATTTTATCACCGGTGGTGCGGTCCTGCTGCATGACGCGTGTCACGCACTTCCGAAGCGTCGCGTCGAACTTGATAAACTGGTAAGCCCTCACGTTGTGGGCGCCAATCTCCTCCGGCGTGTACATTTGAATAAACTCGGCAAAAATAAGGTCGAGCAGACCGCAGGCTAGCTTGTTCATGCTGCTGATATCCCCCGAGTTACGCAGCAACAGCTTGTTCACCGCCACAACCAACGTCAGGTCCGTTGCAGCGTCCTGAAAGGCGAAGTAAATGTTGTCCTTGTGATCAAAGCTTTCGTAATAGCTCCCCTTCGCCGCCGCCCGGTCCGTGCCACCCGCCGGCGACTCCATCCGCTCCACAATACGCTGCTCCTGCTGCCGAATCACATTCGCGTTGCTGTAGTTGTCATCTGTGTAGCTACACAAGGGCAGTCGATCGTGGGTGCGGGCGATGAGAGCCGCAATGAAACAGCCGTTGGACGCCATGGACGAATGGCTTGGATGTTCTAGAGATTGCGGGGAACCGGGGGGGAGGGAGGGATAAAACGACAAGGGGCTGTGTAGACAATTAGTAAGGGGGAAGGAAAAGACGTGCCGAAGAACTCAAGCAGGAATACGCGGGGGTGACACTGCAACGCAAAGGTATCCAACGACAACTCACGAGAGCGAAAGGAGGAGGGGGGGGGGAGGGGGGCGGGGGCACGGAGCAGAGGGCAATGCGCTTGTATAGGCCAAGTCAGAAGAGCACGAGCGCTTTGGGGGGTTTGGTGAGCACCGCCTCCTTATCGATATGCACAGGCACCCAGCCACTTTCAGGGAAAAGGACACACGTACAGAATCAATCGCCAATCACCAAAGATTAAACCCTTTCGGTGGAAGAGGGAGAAGTGATGCAGCGCCTGATCAGGGTGGAGTAGGGGGGGAGGAGGAGAGGAGGAGAGGAGGGAGCTGCGAAAATGGATAGAAAACGCACAGAAAAAGATATTACAAAAAAGGGGGAGATGAGTACAGAAAAGAGCAGCAAAAACCCTCGTCCCAATTGACCCCCTCGGTAAAGCGTATATGTGTTCGGGGGACGTCCTGTCTAGATAAATCCTGCTGTGTAACGCACTGACTTTGTAATGGATGTGCTTTCCAGAAAAATGCTTCGGCGATTCTCTTGCACGCGCATGTGTGTCTGTGGTGCTTGAAGACACAAGGCGAACAAAGGGAGTGCGATGCCCGGCTGAGAGGAGGAAGAGGAGCAGAAGAGCACGGATGATGGCAGAGACGTGATCAAGTGACGTGATGGAGTGTATTGCCTCGCTCGCAGCCGTGTAGAGGGGGGGGGAGGGGGGGGGAGGAGGCGCACGGACCGCGTATCACTGCCCCAAGGGCCGAAGAGAGCGCGCTGCATCACGACTGTTGTGGGTGTGGCGGGTCAACCGATAAGAGGAGAGGAAGCGATCAGAGAGGCGGACGCACAGCAACCTCCGCACACACCCTTTGAAATCAAATGACCGCGGAAGAGGCGGCCGTAGATGAGGAGGAGCAGTAGGGGAGAGAGCATCTTTGAGATGTCCCTTTGCGCGGGCCTTTCGACGCATCCCATTTCGGGAAGCCGCGGAACTTGCCGCATATATTCCTGCTTTTTTTTTCGGCGATACAGCCATGCGCTTTCCACGCGGTCACCCCTCATCCCCCCCCCCTCACCTTGAGAGTCCGCACCACACCTGCCCCATACGCTCAATACGCAAAGAGTGGGGAATGTTAGAGGGTACAGAAAAGCTGATAGGAAGGAAGTAGGGGAAGGCAGGTGGGAGGGTGGGAGGGAGGGGGGGAGGGGGCGCCACTAAAAATAAAAAGTGATGAACTGTGAAATCATTAAAAAAAGAAAACACTACAAAAGCGAAAAAAGGGGGCAGGGCAGGGCAGGGCAGGGCAGAGCGGGGTGGTGTCAAAACGTGTCCAGCAATCCTCAAAAAAAGGATGCTGCGTTGGAAGGGAGGGTGCATATAGGACGAGAAGCAGAGCTACCATCGACACACACCTGCACGCGCACACACACACACACACCACCACCACACACGCTCAAACGCACATCAGTGCACATGCAGCTGAACCAACCGTCTCCCGAAACCGCATCTCGCATTCCTGTCGTCGCAACCGTTTCTTACGCGACCATGGCGGAGGCCGTGCTGGACTCGTATTTCCAGGTGGGCGGCAGCTGCTTGACGCGCTTGTAGTAGCGGGCAAGGCGGTGGATGCGGGACTCGACCAGGATGAGGCGGTACTTGGTGTCGCGATCCGTCCTGTTGCGCTGGAGGTGCTTGCGCATCTGTGTGGCGCGCTTCACGAGGAAGTACAGGTCCTCCGGGATCTCTGGGGCAAGACCGTTGTGCTTGAGGATGCGCAGGATCTTGCGGCCTGTCACGTTCTTCACCTGGGCAATACCCATGGAATCACGCAGCTCCATGCCGATTTGGCTGGGCATCATACCCTTGCGGGAGCTCTTGCACACCATCTTCACCACGTTGCGGCTTGCAATCTTGAGCCACGCCGGGGGAGTGCGGCGGTAGGGGAGAGCGGAAGAGGCCTTGCCCCGACCGTTACCGTGCATGCGAACCATAATGAAAAGCGCGCTTCCCTTGAATGCTACAGAGATGTGTGCGTATGTGATGTGAATGTAATGCAGGTATGGAAAGAGGAAGAAGGTCGGTGTGACGGCAACAGCAATTGGGCGCACGTGCGCCGTGAGAGAGAGAGAAGGGGTAAGCATGTGTGGAGAAGAAGGGATGAGAACAAGGAGGAGTGAAGGCGAGGGACACCAAACGACGAAGCTACTTGTCGTTCAAGTCGAGTGTGACACTCGCGAGCGAGCAGTGCAGCAACCGCCCCCCAAAAGCACACACACACGCACGAGAGAGGAAAGCTAGACAACGGTGCGGCCTCCGCCAGCCATCCAAGGATGGTGTAAAACGTGTACAACCCGTCACACCGGATGTGTACGCACGTGTCGAGTATCTCTGTATCGCAACGACCCTCCAGCGGTGCCTTTTTTTTTAATGTGAAAATTTCAAGTCTACGGATAAAAGCGCGCGCATGCGTCCAGACAACAGAGAAGTGGGCGGGCGGGCTGTGGCTTTATAGATGAGTGAGGGGCAGGAAGGCGCGGGAGTACACAACAAAACCCATCGCAGCGGAGAATCCTCTGCACCCCCCCCCTCACACACACACACTTGTCTCTCTGCCCTGTTTAGATCTGTGGCTTTGAGTCGGGGAGATGGGCGAGGAAAAAAGCACGCGTTACCCAAGACTGGTGCCCCACAAGAGTTCATCCCGAGAGGGGAGGTGTGAAGATAGGGAGAATGAAAAAATTGAGGAAGAAGAAAGGACATACACACACACACACACACACACACGCACGGGCGCGCTCAAGGAAGCACACTCAACCAAGAGGTGCTGCGAGGGCCCCTCCCCGCCCCATTAGAAAGGGTATATCCAGACACTTTATATATCGACAAAAGGGGTACGGATGCACACCTATGCATCGTATACATACATATATGTATATACACATATATGTATATATATTCGATGTGCTGTGTGCGCAACAATCGAGAAGCCACATGAACAGTGTGGCTGAGAACTCTATTTGATGTGCGCACCCCACCCCACCCCTCCCCCATCCCTGCGTCTCTACGGTGGCTCGGGTCACCTTTTCGTCTTCCCCGAGAAGACCTACACGCCAGCAGCCGCACGACTCCCGACCACGATCGTCCTGTGAAGCTGTTCGCCGCTTCGCAGAATTACCACGGGCAGCCTCGCATTAGCGTGGACGTGACGGGATACAACCGCGTTGAAAGCGGCGAGATCGGTCACAGCGTACCCGGCAAAGCGCACAAGCTGGTCGCCTACCTGGAGACCCGCGACCTGCGCCGGCCCCTCAACGCCAACGCCCTCCGCGTTAACGTACTGCGACGTCACCTCGCGAATGCTGATTGTTGTTGTGCGCTGCAGCGCCTGCGTACTGCGGTTCACATGGACGCGGAAACCGAGGTACGGTTTTACTAGCAGTTCTCTCGACCCCGTGTCCGTCACCGACCCTGTTGCGGTACGTGGGGTGTAAGTGCGTGGAGTGGACACGCCGGAGTACGAACGGAGGGAAAAACTATGGCTACGTAGGCGAGCCGGTCCTCCCGAGGGTGACGTTGCCCACGCCGCTTCCAAGCTCAACGACCCGTTCAACGGATCGTCGGTGCTATGCACGCGCGTGGATGGGTCGCCTTCCAGCACCGAAGCGAACGCTGTCAAGTTCAATGGTCCACTATGGATGCTGGAGGCAGATTGATTGGCCCGCTGATCCAGAGACAGCGGCCCGAACGAATCTGGCATGCCTGGTGGCATCGCATTTTGTGGCAGCATTCCTGTCCCCGCCTCTTGGACCGCCCCCGAAGCCAACTGGCGCGGCGCAAGCGGATGCGTTGCACGCAACGTCGGTGATAGTGATGCACCGTGCTCGCTGCTTTTGGGGCTGTTGAGGGGCATGGCGGTGGTTTTCTGCAAAGCCGCACTGCAGTCACCAGCCAAGGACTCGACATTGTTCAGCTCCGCCATCGAGGCAGCGTAGGCGTCTTGGAGGCGGTACAGTTTCATCTCACGAGGCCAGAGGGTCGTGTCCACGAGCTCCAGAATCACCGAGGCGTTCTCCACTAGGGCGATGGCGGTGTCACGACTGCACAAACTGCCGAGAGGCATAGAACGGACGTTGACGCTCCCACGCAGCGAGATACTCCCTGGACGTTCTACGGGCACATCACTATGCGCAGTGAAGCTGTCGAAGAGCGTCACCAACTTCAGAACCTCGCCAACCATTAAGCGACGCTGTTTGAGCGGCACTCTCGCGAGCCACGAGGCAGAGGCATGCACTTTAGAATTGTCCTGGTTGACAGCCCCCGTCGGGTCAGCAGCGACCCGCGCTAGCGCACTGCAACCTGTCACACTCTCCACCCCACACTCCCGCGCCGCAGCGTGCAAGAGCGCGCCCAGGTTGGCGTAAACAGCCGTGAAGGCGTCTGCTAAACAGACGTACGTCTCCTCCGCAGGTGGCGCAGCCCACATCTGCTGTGTACTGGTAGTATTGTGCATAGTAGCGGACGCTGTTGGCAACACAACGCTCCCTGACAAAGGTGATGCGCTGCTGACTGACCCAGCAGCCGAGAGAGTCAGCCGGTGCCGCTCCTGCAGAGACGACGGAAGTCCTGACACCGCGGTTGGCTTGCCGCACTTGGCGTTGGATACCGACCATGCCGGCAGTATGCGAGAGGAGGGCCGCCCCTTGGCAACTGTCTGCGAGCCTCGGCCTGGGGCGGTGTCTGCCTTCGCCGGCGCGCAGTTTGAAGGCAAGTGAATGGGGAGCCGCAGCGCTAGCGCGTGCGCGGCGAGCAACATCTCTTCATCGCGACCATACGCCATGGTGTTCCCTTTGAGTGCACGCAAGACGGCGCTTACGTCACACAGCAGCTTATCCTCCTGTCGCAGCAACCTCTCCTCTTCCGTTCCATCTACATCTGCGACACTGGGCGTGTGGCTGCCAATAACCGTCGCAACACCGCCGCCGAAGCAGCCCCACGACAGCGGCATCGACGCGAGTGAAGCGAGCGAGCCGCGGCGCATCGAGCCCGTCGATGACAAATCCGCTGCCATAGACGTTGTGGGTCGCAGGGACGAAGCTGCCGCGTGCACCGCACTTGGGATTCGGTAGCTGGTGATAAGCGTGTTCAACAATGCCTCGGAACGCAGCATAGTTGCTTCACGCGACACTGCCTCCAGGCGCTCCTCCAGGCGCTTCGTCTCTCTTTTCGTATCATCTATGGAGGACTGAGCAGCGCTGAGCTTCCCCTCCAGCTTCTCAACCGTCATTGGTGTCTCTAACCCACTCTGGAGTGCGGTCCACTCCACCCTCAGGGTGTCACGCTCGCTAGCCAGTCGCTCATTGCGTGTAACGTAGAGGGCAAAGTCTTGCCACAGCGCAAAGTAGCGACGACGGAGCGGCTGCGGCTCAACCAACACAGTCGGGAAGAGCCCCACCGCCTCGGGTGTTCGATTCTGTTCCGCGATGGCAGCACCTCGCCGACGCAATCGGGCATACGTTCGCCACAGATCAAAGCAGTCGAGCCGGTTCGCGCGTTCCTGACTGCTCTTCGTCCTCTCCATCAGACACCACAGCGCCCTCACCCGGTTTGCCCTACGCATTGCTGCCCGTGTCATATAGGCTACGGTACAGCTCCCTGGAGTGTAGGTGCTGGAGTTCATCGACAAGAGCAATTGATTGAACGCTACGCACTGACGCAGATGCACCTGTCGGGCTCTCAAAAACTCACGCCAGCGACTGTACGCACAAGCTAGCAGAGTGACTTTATGTTGTCTCCCCATGGCAGCGGCCATCGACCGCCACAGATGCCGGTGTGCCTCACGCACTTCAGTGCGGACGGCGAGAAGCATCACCTTATGTCCCTGGAGCTGGACCTCCCGTAGAACATCACTTGCAGACTTTTTTTCCCGCGCGCGCGCCCAGCCCAACCACCGTTGTGTGTAGCGCCAAAGGAGCGCCAAAGCACAGCTTTCTGCTCCAACCGCAACGGCGGTCTCGCATCGCGAACGCAGTGCCCGGCGCCAAGCCCACTGCCTCCAACGCGCAAAGACAGCGTACGTCTGCCGACGCGAGTAGCCGCGCTCCAGCACGAGGCCACAGAGACGTTTGTCGACCAAATCCCTCTCTTCAAGCGTGCAATCCGTTGTCCTCCTCGCTTGATCGGCAAGGTTGAGCGCCCGCTGCTGCTGTAGCAACTGCTGTGAGACAGCAGCCTTCAGCTCACATGGTGGCGGCTGGCTCACGCAAGAGCCCGTGGTGGTTTGGTGGGGTCCATGCGCCATGGTGGTTCGGTCGAATTGGGTAACGCTCAACACCATTGACCGCGAACCGTGGCGGCAGTTGTTGCTGCTGCCATTCGGTGACGCTTTCCGCAACCCCTCCCCCTGCAGAGCGGCAACCCACACGAAGCGCCGCATCGGCATCATGCGGAGCGGCACAAAACTGCAAGATTGAATCGTCTGTGACAACGGTGTCAGAGAGAGCAGCGGCAGCTCCGCGTCATGGGTGTCGTAGGCAGCAATACTGCCGTCACAGAAGGCGGTGTAGAGGCGGCCGACGCTAGCGTCATAGAGGACGCTTGAGAGCGGCATGCGGCGTGACGAGCTCAACGTACGCACGTACTGGCCAGAAGGGAGGGCGAACACCTTCGCTGTGGAGTCGCGAGACCCACTCACCAGAAGGCGATCCTCCACCACTGTAAGTGCCGTAACATACTCGTCGTGAGCGTACTCGATTGGCCAGTTGACCGCGGCCACCGCGTCATATGCTGCAAAGATCACCTGCGTCAGGTCCACCGATGCCGCGGAGAGCAGCACGCGCTGCTTGTACCGGCGCAGCCACGATTCCAGACGCTTCCCCAACGGGCTCATTGACCATTGCGTGCGCGCTTGGGTCAACTCGGCGGCAAGCAACGTATTCTTCTCTACTTTTTTTGAGCCCTCCTTGTTGCGCTTCACTGAACTTCTAGCGGCTGAGGGGGTGGATGTCCTTTTCGCCTCACTACACTCCCGCACGGTCTCACTGGTAGGGCAGCTCACGATGAAGTCACCGCGCTGTTTGCGGAGGCCCCTCGCCCGCTTCTTTATGAGTTGTTGTAGACCGCGTGGCGTGTAGGGCATCGTGGTGGGGCCAGTGTCACTACTGCGGGGGTGGCTGCCAGTCGCAGCAGATGAATATCTGAGGGCCACCCTGTCGGCTTCGTCTTTTACGTCCCACTTCAAATCGCAGTGCAACGGTGAGATGCCGCGGCCAGGGCCAACCAACATACTGCCCTCACGAAATAGACTCAGTTTTGTGTCGGTCATTGTCGGCGCGAATGCCGCGTCCTCAGCCGCGGTCAAGGGAGACGCCGATGGTGTGTGTGTAGGAGGCGATGGCAAATCACCCCCACCGAAGGTGGGCGGGGCTTGGAGAGGCGCACAACACTCGACCAGCGCTTCTCTGTGCGCACCAACGCGTCTGTTGAGAGAACCCTTGGCAATGTCGCCACAGCGCTCCACAGAGCGATGGCGTCCGCCTACCTCGGAGTGATGAGTCAAAGGGGGAGGCGAGCAGGCAGCAGCCGTGAGGTTCGTGGTGTTTGTCGACACCGAGCTCAGCAAAAGACGCTGGTGGATGCCTGACGCGGCGGTTTTGGACGTGCTGACAGTCCCCTCTCGAGACGTCTGCGTCTGTCCCCCCTTACGCGCCGCACACAAACCTGCTGAAGTGCTGGACAGCCCCGCCATAACGGGGTCCACGGTCGATGACCCCGCCAGTGGCTGCGGTCGGGGTGCAGTTGCGATTGATTCCATAACCCTGCCACCGACGACGATGTTGGCTCGCTCCTCCCTTGAAACCGTCAGCTGAACGCCTTGCACCACGTCCCACATGCGCAGCGTCCCGTCATCGGAACCGCTGAAAGCGTACCCGCCAGTCACGGTGGCTCCAAGGGCACAGATGCTGTGCGAGCTGCCATTCAGACGGTGCAGGTGAGACATATCGGCGGCCCTCCAAACAGCGATAGAGCCGTCGAGCGAGCCCGTGAGCAGCAACGACTGCGTCGGCACCGTGTCGTGAGGCAGAAATAGGGAGTGGTATGGGGCACTGGGCATGTAAAGCAAACACGTCACGGCAGCCGTATGCACGCAATGCGCCGCTGTCTCTTGCATCGTGACGGTGTCGTAGAGACGCACCGTGCCGTCTGCGAATCCAGCTACGACACGGTTGCCGCAGATCTCGGCTAGGGAGGTGATGACCGCCCGTGGGTCGCGACGCGGAAAGCGCGCCAACACCTGATTAGGGTTCGCCAGGCTACGCACCTCCAGCCCGCCGCCCTGGACAGCCAACCACAGCGATGTGTGTAAGCCCGACTTTACAAGGGATTCCATGTTCGCTGCGGAGACGCCATCAACGGCGCCGTCAGGCCCACCCTTCAGTCTAACAGACGCCACTGACGAGGGCGGTGGCGCGGCGCCGGACGCAGATGAGAAAAGCGGGCGACTGCGCAAGTACGTTTTGTCAGAATCTGATGAAGCTCGGCGGCCACGGCCAGCGGGGCACCCTGCAAGCCCATTGCTGGCAACTGAAACTCCACAGCTGGACGCGCGACGTCTCAATTGCGACTGAGACCCACCAGCGGCACCGAGCCAGGATGGATGGCCAGCTGCCACACGGTGGGAAGGGGACATGTCCACGGCGTGTGGCATGTCCGCCTCGACAATTTGCGTACGGGATTCTGGGGCAGCAGAAGAGCCGGTGCCGCCGTCCTCACATGCAGGATCGGCAGTGACAACACACGCAGCGGCGGCGGCCGCAGCCGCGGTCTCCTCTTGCTCATCCGCGTCGATACTCAGTTGCGGCAGCGCGCCATGGTCGGCAAGGGACCGCGCACGAAACGCGTGCAGCGTGGCCGCGGCCGGCGTGCGCACTACCACTGGAACGGCGCAGCGGAAGCGCCCAATAAAGCAGCGCGGTTGAGCCACATTGAGGTGACCGGTCTCCTTGTTCAACAAGAGTGGGCGGAGGTAAGAGGGGCGCGACGCTGTTGGAGACGGAGGCCCCCCCTCAGCCCGCTGTGAAGAAACGGCGCCGCCACCTTCCATCGCCTTGATGAATGACCGGCTCGTTGTACGAGCGTGAAGCGACCCCACTGATGAACGCCGATAAACATGGCGAGTTGAAGCACAGTCCATCACCAAGGTCGATGACCCCATACCAGAATGCCGCCGAGCGGTGCGGTGGGATAAACAGGGGGACGCAGTAAGTGAACCACGAGAGAGTATGTTTTCATGGAGCAGCGACACCGACGCCGACCGCGGAGGCGTGGCGTAGTCGACGGACTGAGAAGAAGACCGCGCCAGCGCAGCCGCTGTCAACGCACCAAGAGGCATCACTGTGTCACGAGCGTTTCTTTGACTGCCCTGCGACGGCGGCTTATGCGCACCTCTGGGTGTGTCACTTACATCCTTGGACGACGGTGGCGGCGGCGGCGGCGGCGCAGAAGAAGGAGACTGCTCACGATGCAATACTGGCCGCAGAGACGGCCTCGTCGAGGTCGCTCGTGAGCCTGCCCGGCTTCTGCCCACACACGATACAGTCGAGCACACTGAAGTGGACTTTACAGAGGATCCACTGCGTTTAGTACGACCGTCACTTCTCTGCGCTGCGACCTGAGCATCATGATGGGACGACGAGAGTGGCATTGTACAAATCTCAAGCCAACAAACAGGAAAAATAAGATGCGTGTCTGTCTGTGGGTGGGTGGGTAGGTGGGGGTGAAGAAGATCGGAAGTGAGACGGAGGGGATTCTTGCGGTGAGGCCAGAGATACAGCTCAGCAACACACTTATGATGACGCCCCCCCCTGACAAAAAAACAAAGACAGAGCTGCCACACCCAATATGCGGCTCAGTCTATTTAAAAGAAGGTAAAAGGTGAGCCGCGGGAAGAGGTGTAATGGTACAAAAGGAAGTAGAAAACTCGGACACCAGCAGAGAGGGAGAACCAGTACGAGAAATACAGTAGCGGGAAAAAATGTTGAGGGGTTTGGGGGTGGGGGGGGGGAGCCAACAACGCTACCACACCACGAAGACACGAGAACAACAACAAAAAAGGCAAGTGAGAGAGTGAACAATCCAACCAAAACTAAGAAAAGGGTGATTGACAGCACGCCGGGAAGTGCCTCGATGTTTGTGTGAAGTGCGTATCTCTCTCTCTCGCTCGCTCTTCGTTTAGAAGATTGGAAGGGTGTTGATCTTTGAATATCTCTTGGAGTGCTGTTGCCGCAGCTGCCGTTGACAAACTTAATGGCTGTGCAGGACAAACACACACACGCAGATCAGAAGAGACGCGCAAAAGAAAAAGGAGGGGAGTAGGGGAGAGGATGGAGAAGGATGATGACAATCGCGATGATAGTGCGCAAAGACCAAAGATTGAAAGCGGGGGGTTAAAGGAAGAAGCCGTGGCGCAACAAGTTTATCAAAATGACAACAAGCCAACTCGCTCCTGGCCTTGACGTCAAAAAAGTTTTCTCTCTCCACTCTTCTCGGTTTGTCTTTGTGTCAAGACCCTCACTTACGCGCACGCACACGCACCCTCGTGTGCCCTCACCTCTCCTGCCCGTCCAACTTTCGCTTTCGCAGAGCCCTCCCAAGAAAAAAAAAGGGGGAAGAGGGGAGGGAGGGAGGAAGAGGATGAGCTTTTTTTTAGCCGTCTCTTCGAGTGCACTTTGAAGCCTCGCACCGCCACACCCCCGATCACGGGACTGACCAGACCCCCTGCCGATGCTGAAAAAGGAGAGTCTCAAATCAAAGGGGGGGGAGGGGGCGGCAGTAAAGAGGAAAAACACGAAGTGAGGGGGCGATCGAATTGAGCAACACCGGTCCAGTCTGTGTACGTGATGCAATACATAAAAACCACGGAGGTGGATGAAAAAGAGAGTGGAAAAGGAAGTCGGCGGGGCACACCCTCCAACACCACACACCACACACACACACACTATATATATATATATATAATGAACGTATGAAGAGAGCAAAAAGAAAACTTTGAAAAGCGAAGAGAGTCCAACAACAGAAAAACGGAGGAGCGGAAGAAGAGAGAAACGATATGAAAGAAAAGTGATGATGCACTGCGAGGCAACAGTCCACCAACGTATCTTCGCTAATTCCGTGAGCGAGTGTTTGTGTGGGGGGTGGGAGGAAGGGGGGATCTGAAAACCGGCGAAGTCATATCGACCCCACAGTCGGTCTCTCTCACCTTTCGGGGGGGGGGGGGGGAGGGGAGGGGAGGAGAGGAGAGTGAAAAAACTGAGAAAGGCAGAATGAATCCCCCACCACCACCGCCTCCAGAGAAATGGATCCCCTGTTGAGTTACGACGTCCGTGACGCCCTGGTGTATATATATATATATATTTATATATATATGTGTGTGTGTGTGTGTGTGCTTGCAAGTGAGTATGTCTCTCGCTGTGTGGCCTTCTGTTACCCTTCAGGTGCTAGTACCGAGAAAACGTGAACATGTGTTTGTGGAGGAGGAAGCGAGGGGAAGGGAGGGCGTACGTGAGGAGCGCACATTATGCTCAACAAAGAAGTAGATGTAGAAAGAGATGGCGATGGGAACAGGAGTAAACGAAAAGGAAGCTGGAAAGGGGTACAACAGGAAACAGGACACACCAGAGTCGTGGAGCGGGCAGTGGTGTCCGACACCATGAGAGTGGCATCCTCATATCGCCCACTAGCGCTACAGCGTAGCGTCTGCACTAATGCGCACAGTGAAACCGGGGGGAGGGATGGGATGGGGGGGGAGATGGGAAATGTGCTCCACTGTACTCAGCAGAAGGCACTTGGAGTCATTCATCAGGGCAGGTGAATGAGAGCGAGGTGGGGGCGGAACGGGGTGTGCGCAGGCGGGGAAAAGGGGGGGAAGGGGTAAGAGAAACGCAGTCACTCCCAATTCCACACAATATATATATATATATATATATATATTTACGAGTGCTTCCCAGGGCGAAACTCTCTAACGGCACACTTCAGAAAATGCAATGGCGGGCAAAACCTCGCCAGAGGCACCTGCCGCCGCTCCCGCGGCTCATCACACCGTCCCCCCTTTTTGTTCTCCTTTTCCGTAATATGTGTGCTGTGCTGTGTTGTGTTGTGTAGTCTGCTCTCTCTACAAACTGAGAAACAAAGCGCCGTCGAAGCACCGCGTGGAGAGAGAGAAGGGGTGGGGGAAGAAGAAGAGGTTGACGCGCGTGTGTGCTCGACTGGAAAGAGTGAATCCATAACGAAATACAAAACACGAGAAACAATAAATACACAGCAGTGCCCCCGCCCCCCCTCCCTCCCCTCCCCCTTCCCCACAAGAGCAAGGCACCCTGGTCATACAGCGAAATCGACAGAAGATACGGAAGGAGAGAGACAATTCAAATCGGAGGACGAACCCCTCCAAATGTACACGCACACACGAACGGAGGGGAGGGGGAGGGGGGGGGGGACGTATTCACAGAAAACAAAGGAAGGGGGACCAACACACAAACTAACAAACACACAAACACACACATGTACAAGCAGATGAGAAATTGGGGAGAAGGGAGAGAGGAAAGAGAGTGATAGCACCTGCAGCGCTTGTCTTGAAAATGATACACAGTGATGGCTCAGGAGACCACAGCGCGTGTCTGCGTGACGACGGGGGAGAGGGTAAGAAGACAACGATAGATTCGATCGAACGGAAAAGCAGAGAGGCCTGGCTGCTGAGCAAGGGGTGTTGACAGTCACACACAACAACACGAGCATGAGGAAAAACATTGTACAGACGCAGGCAGAGAGACAGACAGACAGGAAACACCAAATACATATATATATAAACAGAGTTGTGTGGGGGAGGGGGTATGCATTCATGACTGTACTCCATCGCGTTCGCAACCCTCACAAAGAAAGACGTGTCGACGAGTGAATTACCGAAGGCCCGCTCGACGAAGGCGGTGATTTATCGACAGGGCGCACACACCCCAGCGGTGGGCGCTTTATTGGGGGATTTTTCAGCAGACCAGCCGGCGCTGAAGGACTGCGGCGCAGCTCACCTCTTGTCTGAGCCTCCATAGGCGCTGAGCTGTGGGCGTTAGCACCAACATCAGGAAGGGAGACATCTCTCATCGGTGTCGCCTCTGTGGCACTCGGGAGCACTTGAGCGACATTGGGTGAGGTAAGCGATAGTCGTTTGCTATCTCGAATCCGTGCCGAGACGGAGGTGAAAAAGCCGCTGAGTGTCGGCTGGCCAGGCGACTTCGGGTTCACCGGAGCCTTGTTTGATGCTGTCCGTGATACCTCCAGTGCCAAAAAACGACGCTGGAAGTTGGGCTGTCGGTGGCGTATAGGGGGCATGCTAGCAAACGAGTTTGGGGTTGGGGTTGGGGTTATGTTCTCAGGCGGTTGCTTTGATGAAGATCTTGCGAGCGCAAGCGCAGCTGGTGGGCCGCCCGTGCTGCTGGAGCAACCAGCAGATGTGCTAATGCCGCTGTGGTGGAGGCACGGTTCAGCTACCCCAGACTCGGGCGCACAGCCGAACTTAGGGGGTTCGGTGTACGGCTCCGCGTTCAATGACACAGCTGCAGGAGTCACGCAGGGCTGCGGAGTTGAATAGGGTAAGTCTTCAGCACTGGCATCCCCCTTCGCATCAGTTGTGCTACTTAGCGCTGCGCATGTGTGGCTCAGCTGCATCCGAAGGGTGTCATTTGGCCGCAGGATCTGCCCGAAACCCTCACCCGTCGAGACCACGGCAGAGCTAGTTACTGGCTGGGGTGATTGGAGCGTCTTTGGCGACAACGCTGTAGACTTTGTAGATGGGGAACTGGGCTTGATCTTGGACATGGTGGTGGACAGTGGCCCTTTCTCCTCCTTGGTGCGGTCGACAGCAGGCATATGCGTCTCTGACCGCGTTGAGAGCCTTCGATGAGTCGTAATTGTCACAGAGGGAATGTGCGCAGGCACTAATGTGCCGGAGGAGGTCGAAGAGGTAGGAGTTGCATCCACGGTGATCGCAGCTGCAGTTGCAGTTGCAGCCGCTGCCGCAGCCGCAGCCGCCTCAGCCCTTTCGTCCTCCTCCGCTTTTTTGCGCATGCGCGAGTACCACTCCTCACTGCTGACGGCGCCACCCACACCGAGCCACCCGCCACCGTCCCAGCCGCCACCACCGTTCGTGTTCACGGTGGTGCTCATGTTCGCATAGCCACCGGAAGTGGTAGTGGTGCCGCCAGACGTTACGAGCCCCCCGCCCCACCCATTTGCGCAGTTGTTCTCCACCTGCGACACGTCTGCGCGGAGAGCCGCATCTCGTACAGAGGGGCCAGGAGAGCTGTGGTGCACACTCGTCACGACAAGTTTATCATCGACGGTGGTCGACCTTATCGTTCCGTTCAGCTGGCGAAGCACCTCGTCAACACGATTGCGGTGCCGCTCCCGCTCCCGACTTTCCTCCTCGCCGTCAGAGTCGCTGTCGTAACCACCGGTTCGGCTGAGTGAATAAAATCCGCGCGGCATGCGAGGAGGATGAAAAACCCCGCATCGCGTGCTCGAGGAATGCTGGGAGGGACTTTCGGGAGGGCTTGCGCCGTCCATGTGACCGCGTGTGACACGGTGTGACACTGAGGGAAACCAGAATGTGTCATGGCCAACCTCGTACGCGCCCTGTGAAACACAGCCTGACGTCTCCATCACCTCGAGGAGCGGGTTGTCATCGGCGCGGTTAAATCGACCCCGTTGCTCCCCGATGCTCATATTCTGCTCCAGCCTGGCGCTACTCGGGTCTTGGGTCGAAGCGATGGGGGGAGAAAACATTCCAGAGGGCGTCGGCGAAGAACACACGCAGTTTAACGCCACACTGATAGGCATCATCTCTTCGTCCATCACAGCCATAGAGTGTGACGACATGTCACGGCCGCCACCAGGGAGGACACCTGTCACAGCCCTCTCGAGTCGCTTTTCTCCGCTACTAGAGCGAGTTTTAGTGGCACGGTGCGACATCCGTTCCAGGCCACATACGCTGGTGTTGCTGTGACTACGTCCAAAGCTATGATTTCGAGAACCGCGCAGGGGACAGCCGCTCACCTGCTGCGATGCACGCAGCAACGCCATTTTGGCGTCGCGGACACTTCGTGGGTTCATTAAAGTATATTGCGAGATCTGAGAGTCACCAGCCTTGCGCGACGGCGACTGTCCTTGAGGAGAGCGTGTGCTCGCTATTAGTCCGACGCTTTGACTCGTTGACCGAGAAAGAGAGCCGCCGCTGACCGGCCTGTGTCTCAGAGGCCCCATACGCAAGGTGACCGAGCCTGCCACCTTCTCGTCATAAACACCACTGTCGCAAGACTGCTGCAGCCGACTCGGACTGCCGTTTCGGTTCCCCAGGTACGTCGACCCGAGAGGCACAAACTGTGCCCCACTCGTGTCAAGGCCAGCATTATGGGTGGCGCCTGTGTCGTCGCGGCGCAGCACCGCGGGCTGCGTGGTGCGGGACGACGGCAAAATCAGCGGCGACACAGAAAGGTCACGTCGAGTGCGACTTGGAAGGGTATCGTTCGCAGCACTCAGACGCCGTGAGACACTGCTGGTGCCGCTTGGGACGTTACAAACGCGCTCGCTCGACATGGGGAAGGCTAACGGCGACGACGGGGAGGGCCAGTCGCTCTCGCCGTCGTCAAAGTGCAGCTCCTGAGTAATGACACACGCACCACCGTTGATGTCAGAGGGCTGAAGAGGATTACGTAGACCAGTTCCGTGAGGATCGTCCATCATGGTGCCCTGCGATCCACTCCCGGTGGATCTTGTCTGAGAAGCGGTACCACTGGGAGCGAGACTTTTACGTGACTTCTTGTTACCTCTCCGAGTCAGCAACCCGGCTAGCCGCATGTAACCACGGTAGTTACGGCATTCTCGCCTGCCAGCAGAGGTGATGCTCGTGCTGTCGCTTCGTGACTTACAACTCCTGGATTCCTGTGCTTGGAAGGGCGATGTCTCGGTTGCGGAGAGCAGACTCAAGGAGCCGGTAGTGGCGATGCCATTCATCATCGTATCTTCACCGCTGCTGGTTCGTTGCTTGTGACGAGGAAAGAGGGGGTTGTGCGGAAAAACCGCATCAATAACTTCGGTGGACGATAGTGGATGCAGCCATGACGTGGCGCTGCCTCTGCGCGAGGCACAGTTCTTGCTCAACTCCCTAGTCAGCGACACTGAGTCCATCAGCAACGCCGACTTGACCCCGCCCGTGGCCCCAGGGGATGAGGCGGGCATTGTGTTTGCGGTTGTTGTCTCCTTTCAATATATATATATATATCCGTGGCAGATGTTTCTGCACTTACCAAAGTTCTATAGACTGCCACACTCCCCCCACCCGCCCACCCCCTTTGCGGCCGCAAACAGGATGAGGCAGAAAAGGGGGAGGGAGGTGAGGGGGGTAAGGTGCTCTGCGCGTCAAAATAAGCGAGCAAAAAAAAAAGGGGGGGTCTCGTGAGCGCACAACAAGCACGCACACACGTCAAAAGTATAATGAAAAGAGACAGAAACCTGAAGATCACAAGGACTGTAGCAACACCATACACAGGCACACACAACCGGAGAGACGGAGGAGAGGAGAAGGGGGAGGAGGAGGGGAGGGAAGGGGGGGGGGAAGCAAGTAAAAACACAGAGAAAAAAAAGTCCAACAACAATAAGCACAAGAGAGAGAAGCGCACACACACGCAAAAAAAAATACGAAATGTGAAGAAAACACCCGCTCAGAACGGACAAACGTCTTTGACTGCCTCTGTGTGTGGGGGTGTGGGGGAGGGGGTATAAGTGGGAGGGGAGGGGGGGAAGGTAGCGGATGTGGAAACGCTGAAGACACAGACGATATATACACACAGAGACAAGAAAGAAGAAGGGATGAAAGACAAGGAAAAAAACAGAAAGTCAACTATGTTAGGGGGGGAGAGAGGCACACTCAACAACATAAATATGTACGGTGCAAGATAAACTACGTGTGATACAGAGCTCCTATGAAGAGTGGGGGTACATACATATGCAGAGAAATGCCGACGCCTCCCCCTCGCTCACTTGCGCAGAGACCTACACAGGGCCAGTTGACTTTGGCTGCGAAGAGAGGAGAGAAAGCAGCTGCGAGACGAGGGCAGGGGTGGTCGGAGAGGGGGGCGGGGGGGCGATGACCTGAAAAAGAAAAACAAAAAATAATCAACAGCGCCGAAAAAAAGGGGGAACACACGAAACTCCTCACACACACACACACACACTCACACAGAAAGAGGAGAGAGGAAGGGAGGTGGACGGGAAGAGACAGAGATACAAATAACAACAGAGAGGAGGAGTGTGTGTATATATATAGTGCGTGTATCTCTGCCAGCACGGACGGATGAAGAAACCACAGTGAGAAGGAAAAGAAAGAGGGTAAGTATGCCGGGAGAAAAAGGGATGTGGAGGAGAACAAGGTGCGCTTGTATTTACTCTGTTCCTTGAAATGTTGCTCTTTTTTTTTGTTCCAGGTTTGTGTGTGTGTGTGTGTGTGTGTGTGTCAATAAAAAAAAAGAGGAAAGGGTACAGACGAAGCCAAACAACGAGGATAAGACCGAGAAAAACTAAGAGAGAACTGGGTGAAGAACCTCTCAGCCAAACACAAACAAACACACCAGCGGGGGGGGGGGGGCAAAAAGTAGGGGGAGGGGAAGAAGAGAAAACGATGGGAAAAAGGGGGAAAGGGGCCAAAAACACGAAAAAGTACAGAGAGCGACGCAGGCGGGGGTGTAACACGGGAGAAGAAGAAAAACGACGGAAAAATTGAAAACAGAGAAAGAATGGTTGGGAGTCACATAAAGCGAAGATGCGGCTTCAAGTGAAACACACGCGGGTGCACAAACTTTGAATAACACCCCTGCAAGATATATCGAAGAGAGGGGAGAGAAAAGCAGAAAGCACAGGAGCGCAGACGCCAACGAAGGAGGGGGAGGGGGAAAACAGACAACCACATGCAATCGCACAGGTGGGCTCGTACTTGAATCGCCAACGCACTTTCGTTGCGCCTCCCTTTTTTCTTCTCTAGATGTAATGGTGGGAAGACAATACACACATGCGCCTCAGGGCTGGCACGAGCACAGAAAACACACACACACACACAGAGGCACGAGCAGAAATATATATATATATATATCTGGGACACCCGCCAGCTGCACACACAAAAAAAAAAAGACGGCCAAAAGCACAATCACCCCTCCCCTCTCTACACGTGTGTGTAAGTGTGTATGTTTGCGTGTATGTGTGTGTATGTGTACGTGCGTGCCGCGCTTCAATGAAAAGATGAGAACAAAGACAGCGTCGAAGAAAATAGTAAAACAAAAAGTACAAGTTTGCTTGCAGAGATTGGTGTCGAATAGAGTGTGTGTGTGTGAGTGTGTGTGGGGGGGGGGGGAGTACGGAAGGAGATGAGGGGGGCCTGTTAAGAATGGTGGGAGAAAAAAAAAGGGCTTGTACAGTGAGAAAACAATTAGCGTTGTGTGAGCGCAGGTGTGCGCCAGAAAACACGTGAGTGATGAGCAATCGAGTGCCTCCCTCTCGTCAGATAATCCCTCAGAGAAAAAAGTGGCTGTGAGAGGGAAAGTTGATGAAAAGTAGATATTGCTTCGCTGAGAGGGAGAGAGAGATGGGGGAAGGGGGAGGGGGAGGGGGAGGGGGAGGGGGAGAGCAGCTACTCTTCACACTCCGGGGTCGTTGAGGGAAGGTCTCAACGTGATAAAAATAACAAAACAGCTACCGAAAAAACAAAGAAAAAAGAGAAGTGAAAGAACGCCCTAACGTCAGGAACACACACAGAGAGAGAGAGAGAGAGAGACGCGCACCCACAAGGAAACTGTTCAAGTGCACAAACCTCAGAGTTCATACATAAAGCCATGAGGGGAAAAAAAAGGGGAGGAGGAAAAAAAAACAGCAGGAAAAAGAAAACAGCAACACCGGGCACAAAAAGCTTCAGATCAATATTATAAACAAAACAAGTGGAGCGATGATGAAAATCATACACGCACAAAACACAAACAGCGAGGAGGAAGACCGTGGCAATGATTACGGCAGACTGGAGGGAATGGAAAAAAAAAATGTGGAGAAAACGCCAGAGTGGAAAAACGGGGAGAGAGAGAGGAACCACTCGTTTCTATTTTATATGTCGTGTAAGCGTTGCAGAGAGAGAGAGAGAGCGGGGGTACGAGGGGAGGGAAGGGGAAGGGGAAGGGGAAGAGGGAGGGGGGGCGGGAGTGATATAGAAACAAAAAAGTACCAGAAGAAATGTGAGCCTTCCCTTAAGCAACAGCAAAACAAGAGAGACCGCTTAAGGTAAAGGGGGGAGAAAAAAAAACAGTGGGGCAAACGCTGCGACCAATACGGGTGGGTGTGTGTGCACCCCTCCCCCTCCTCCTCCTCCTCCTTCAGTCTTATACACGAAAAAAAGTCGTAATAGTTCCACTGTAGCACACACTTAAGAAGGCGAAAAGAATCCAAAGTGCGCCCCTCTTTTTTTTTTCCTTCTAGTCCTCGGCCAACTCCCTTTGGAACCGACAATTATTATTTCCGAGATGAGGAAAAAGAGGAGGGGGAGAAGGGAGAAGGGAGGGGGGGGTGAAGGAACAGACTGCGCCTTTTTTTTGCCTTGAATGCGGAGCTGGCGTCGTTGTTGCTGTTGCTGCTGTTTTTTTTTCTTCTACTCTCTGATTGATTTTCTTTTTTTATTACGTGTCCTCCCTCGCCGCCTTGACGGAGCAAAAGTGGAGAAGAAGCTTCTCTGTACCTTCCCTTGGGCCCCAGCAGAGAGGAGCGCGCGCGCCACCTGTGGAGGGCGTGGAGAAGTAAAAGACGGTGATGATCACAACACCACAAAAAACTGCTGTGTGTGTGTGTGTGTATGTGTGTGTGTGTGTTTTAGCGAGTGGGTCCGATGGTGTTCGAGTGTGTGTATTCGCAAGTTAAAGAAGGGCGGTGGGGAGAGGGAGGGGAGGGGAGTAATAAAAAGGCCTGAAGTCGAAGAGATCTGCCGGAAGGGAGTAAAAGAGGGCACACCCCAATACGGCCCCGCTGGATGGGTTGGGGTCATTTTACAATGAATGCACCTCCACAGAGGTTCCCTCATCGAACATCAGAGAGATGAGGCTCAGCGCCGGTACGCCCAGGGGGTGCAAGCACATCATGAAGGAAACACGTTAAATTCCCAGCATGTGTGGTCGAGGACACGAAAGACGTGCGATGTCTCAACACAAGGAGCGCGGGCCGGCGGCAGCGAAGACGCATAGCTTCAGATTGCCGCATGTATACTACACACACAGCTCTTCTACGAGTTCACAAAAATGGGAAAAAAAACGAATAAAACTTGGGCGATACGCATTTTTGACATTTTCTCCCTGCCTCCCCTGCGGTAGACTTTTTTTTTGAAAAGGGGGGAAGAGGGAGAAGCGCGAGAGGTGTCCATTGGATATGGGTAAGGGGGGGGGGAGGGAAGGAGAAAACGGAATGCCCCGAATGCAGTGCCAATCCATTTTTTCTTGCAAATCTGCTTTCTTTCTCGCTCTACTTGTGCAATGACCGCCCCCGCCCCTTAAAATAATGCAACGCGTGTGATGCATAACGCCCAGTGAATCCATCGCCTATGCGACGGTTCCTCTGAACGAAGTGGACAACACAACACAACACAACACACCCCATTTGGCTCATGGCAAAGAAAGGGAAAATCGACAACAACAACAAAAAAAAGAGAGGTGGACACCATAAACGAAGAAGTGGGAAGAAGAAGCGATGGAAGGGGGACCAACGCATAAACTTTAAAAGAAATATAAAAAGAGAAAGAGATCGATAACCCAAAAAAAAAGCGAAAACGTGTAAAACTTTTTCTTCGTGTGTGTGTGTGTGTGTGTGTGTGTGTGTGTGTGTGTGTGTGTCGTAAAAAGACACACGCACGTGCACACACACACACACACACACAATCAGAGAAACAAATGTTTAGGTGCGATGAGAGAGAGGGAAGGAGGGAGGGGGGAGGGAGTGCAGCAAAGTAAAATGAACTAGAAAACAAAACAAAAACTGTCGATGTCATTCAGCACTCATATACATATGTACACATATATACCGATAGAGACAGAGGGAGGGGAGTTGGAACAACAACAAAAAAATAAAAATAACCAGAATAGAGACGAAAAAGAGAAGAAAATACCTAAACACCAACATGGGGACTTAAAGTTTATGATCAAGCGCACAAAAGCAAACAAAGCAAAAAAAGAATTGCACCACTTGTTGTGCCCCCTTGAACAACTACACACACACATACACACACGCACACAAGTACACACACACACATACATTCGTCTTACTTCCCTTCCCTCTCTTTGCTCAGCGTCCCTACTTCAGTCGTACAGCAACATCACATGTGCACCGAATCCCGCACCCAAGTCAAGCCCTCCATGTCTCCTAAGAGCAGCACCCATGGTGCTTAGTCGCCACGCAGTACATGCCGTATGGGGGAGTGGGGGTCATCAATGAGAAGAAAGATAGGTGGGACGTGTTCGAGTCACGTCACTACTCTGCTTTTCATCCGGGGATGCACGACCGTGCCCTACCTGTCGCTGGTCACTCCGACACAACTCCATGTAGGAGATGATTGCCGAGTTACACAGCAACGAGTCGCTCTGACCACCATATATGGTGTAAGCACTTGGCGCTGTCAAAGGCCGGAGATGTTTTATGCACTGGCAAGGGAAGGAGGGAGGATAGGAGCCGCTTGGCTTCACCGTAGAGTGAAGGGCAGCCCTCATTCCCCCTGTCATTGGGGGCCATTGAAGCGATTATCCGACACTGAAATGAAGGTGCCATCATGTGTGATAATCACCACCACCACCAGCGAGACTTCTCACTCGAGGGCGAAGGCCTTGAGGTATGGCGGGGACCACGTGAAGAAAGGGTGCGTGAGTGCCTGTGCGGCTGTGGGACGGAGCTTCGGATCCGTCTGCAGAAGGCGTCGAAGCAGATCAAAGAGCAAGAAGCGTTGCTTCATCATGTCGGACCGCACCGACGGCGACGGCTTCGCGTCCGGGGGAATCGTGGAGGGCTCATTGGCTGGCACGTACGGTTGCAGCCCGTGGCTCATACGGCGCTCCTCAAGCGTCAAAGGGCAGTGTCGCACCAGGTCCTGAAGGGTCTCGTAAGTGAAGTAGCGGCGGTACGGCAGCGGCTCCCCTCCCACCATCTCCAGATAGCTCTCGCGCGTGCGGAGAGCGAACGACCGAGCCTGCTGCGGCGCCGCTGATAGAATTGCCCCGGGCGTCTCGGAGAAAGGAAAACGAGACACCGACGCACTGGAGCGGCACTTGGGCAGCACTTCTGGTTGAGTGTAAAACAGTGTGGTGTTGTCGCCCTTCTCTACCAAGTAGTCTGGCAACGGCCCGACCATCTCCTCAATGAGCGAGAGCTGGTGGTGATCATTGCAGCCGGGGAGCAGCGGCATGCCTACCAGCAGCTCCGCCAGCACACAACCAGCCGACCACACATCAATTCCGGAGTTGTACGGCGCCCCAACAATGACCTCTGGCGCACGATAGTAGCGGGACTGGATGTATTGATAAAATGGTCCGCCGTCGTAGCAGCTCGAGCTGAAGTCGATGAGCCGGATGTGGGGACGCGGCATCAGCGGTGCCGACGGCTCCACTGGAGTCTCCTCTCTGGGCACAGGTGGTGGCTGCATCCTGCAATCACTGCGACTGCAACCACCATCAACGAGACTGCGCAAGGACACGCCGCTGGCAGCGCTGGAACGCACGCCAGCCGACTGGCTCAGGAGCGGGAGAGGACGAGGATGGGGGGTAAGTAAGTCCATCTGCTCCAAGACAGTAGCGTGGCTGGTGGAGCTGCGGCCCAGGTCGCAAAGACTCTGACCTCTATACGTCGCGAGTGCCATCGCTGGGCAAGAAACTTCGAGGAGTGTGTTCGAGTTCTCTGGCCTCCCATTCTGGCAGAGTCGCTGCTGCGCAACACCGCCAGGGGCTACTCGCAGTGACTTGTGCGAGCGCCCTGCCAGCGACGCAGACGCTGCGTGCGCCGGTACGGGAGACTCAGTACGCTGCTGGTGCCATGGAGGCTCAGCGTTTGGCGACAAGCAGCGCAAAGAGCCATGTGCGGCCCCGGTGGACACCCTCAATGTTGAAGCCCTGTGCAGCGTCTTGGTTGTGAGAGTAGCAGTGTTAGCCTTGACATCTCCCCCCGTGGCACCAGAGACAGGTGTTGCGGCTGCAGTGGCAGAGTTTACTGGTGGCGGTTCATTCTTCGGGGGTGGGAGCGTACCACTGCAGAAATCAAGTGAAAACAGCACATTCTCTGGTTTGACGTCTGCGTGGATGATGTGGCACTCGTCGTGTACCAACGAAAGGGCTGAGAAGAGCTGTGCGCCGATCGACCGTATTTGGTGCATGGGAAGCCCTCGGTGATCATTCGAGGCGATGTACTCGTACAGGTTGGCACCGTACCTTTCCATCACTATGCAGTGGTGACCATAACAAATGCCGTCGGCGAGCACCTTCGCAATGTGAGCGCAGCGCAGATCCTCTGGTGGGGGTGGTGGGGGTGATGCAGACATCGTCCTAGCAAACGCATCGCCTCTCTCCACTGTGTTCGAAGATATCGGCGCGGTCTGCGCGCCTATCAAGACAAGCATCTCCGCCTCCAGGACCGACTGCTGCTCCAGCAGTGGCACGCTTTTCACGACTTTAACGGCGACAAGAGGTTGATGTGTGGGGACCGCGTCGACGCTGCTGAAGGGGAGGTAGGCGTGGGAGCAATTCCAGTACTCGTAGTCCTCACCCTCGATCCTGCTTGGATGAACGAAACAATTGTCGCATATACGCAAATCCTTGCAGAGAAACACCTGCCCAAAGCTGCCACGGCCCAGTAAGCTCACCACCTCCAGCCAACCCATCAAGTGCATTCCAACGTACACAACCAAATCCAGGGAGTCGTTGTCCACTTCCCGCTCTATCCCGTCGACGCCGTGGACGTGATGCACGAGACGCTCCGCCTCCGTGAGGGCGCGGTAGTACCGATGCTGCGGGCCTCTGTCACTCTCGTGTGGTGGACAAACGCCGGCAGCATCGCTAGCTGAGTCGGCAGTGAAGTCAGTGCATGGAGCAGTCTGCTTGTGGGGGTGCTCTTCCTGCGCCTCCTGGATGCACTTGAGGGATAGGCAAGACACGTTACACCGCTTGCTTATCGAAGACGAGGTACAAGACCCCACACAGCCCGCCAGCGGGACGTGAGTGCCGCCGCTGCTGCTGCTACTGCCTGCACGGTTCGTCGCTGGGGCGCTGGATGCTGCTGTGACCGTTGTAACGGTGGCAGGCAACGCCGACAGAGCCGTTTCGAGGGACATCATAGAACCTTGGACCTCCGCCGTATTCGCCCCCGTCAAGCCCACGCGCTTCTCGACACCGACCACGTTCGCCAGCGACGGCGCGACAGACGTGCTCTGAACCTCTGTGAAAAATCGGGACTGGCGCGTGGGGTCCCCCGTGACGGATACCGCAGTGCTTGACGCAGGCACTGTGGTCGCTGTTACCATTACGGCCGACCTGCTGATTGAGGCGCGCTGTCCATGACGGCCAGTGTCTTCCACCCCCTCCCCCCGCACGCGCCGCGCCTCCGCCTCACGGATAGAGCACAAGTTACTCTGCAAGAACAGCGTCAGCTGCAGCAGCGGGCGGCACTCTACACGACGCAGAAGCGATGAGTCCCAACCACATGGCCGCGTGGACGCAGCAGACGAGAGGGCCGTGGGTGAGTCACTGCCGTTATGAATCGGGGTCGCAGCAAGGCCTGGAATTGTGGAGCCATCGTGCGGCGCGATAACCGGCGAGAATGAAGGCGCGCGCACGCCAGATGCGCTGCCGAGAAACTGGTGCGGCAGCGTCTGCCTATTCGGGTGACTGAGACTAATCCTTTTACCGAAGCTGTAGTAGCCCGCCGAGCGGCCCATAGCGCTGGAGGAGGACATCCATTCGAGAGACCCCCCCGGACGCGTGGCCTCAAATACGACGCCGGCCGTTACAGAGGCGGTCGCACCCACTTGCGCCGCGTGTGGGGGGACGAACGTCGACAGTGGGGCAGGCGGCGTCAGAGGCCGCTTAAAACGTTGGGGGCCCAGAGCCTGCAGCCCCTTCGGAAAAGCGGAAGCAAGGCTTTTGGTGGAAGGCCGTGCACGCAGTAGGCGCTCGTAAACCGCGTAGACCATCTCCAGTTTTCGGGTGTTGCCGCTGTCAGCAGGGAAAGTCAAGCCACGAGCTGAGCTGGGCAAAACGTCCGCAGGAACAGCAGGCTGAGTGAGGTGGTGACCGGCACCGCCAGTGGGCTGACACAAGCTACCGTGCGCATCCGAGGATGCTTGATGCGGGGGAGTTATACGGGACATCTCTGCAGGCCCGCACACGCAAACGTTGCCAGAGTTAGACGGGGCAGTGACTGCCACCTGAGAAGGCGGCGGGGCTGCTGCCTCGTTGGGGGTGCCGCGCCTGCCGGTAGCCTCGAAACCGTTGCGAGTGAATAGAGGCGGCTCGGTGTTTTGCTGCGGCCGTGATGCCGGAGCGAGGGTTGCGCGAACGGGGTGACGACTGCCGCGCCCGGAAAGTGGGACAGGTGACTGTCTCCCCGCTCCCACGCACCCCACCGTGCTCCCTGCCGCCGTCCTTTTTTCTTTCCCGTCCTCACTTAGCGAAAATTTTCGCGGCGAGAAGGTCGAGCTCGACCTGCCCAAACTTGGAAATCTCCAAGTCTGGAAGGGCACCCCTGTGCCGCTGATACTCAGACCCGTCGCCCTTGCATCTGCCGCTCCACTACTGACTCGGTGGATTGACCTCCCATTCTCAATGCCACCGGCGTACCAGGTGTTCATCGAGCACGCGGTTGTCACCGGCAGCACTGCGCTTGACGAAGGGAAGAGTGCACTAGGCGTGCCAGGGGAAACCGGAGAGAAGGTGAGGAGGGCGCCACCTGACGTCGCGCCGGTACCGACATCGCTGTCGGTAATTCCACGGGTGTGCGCGCCATTGCCCGGTGCACCGCTTTTCGAAGGTTCCTCCGACACGGCGCGCGTCACCTTCGCGAAAAGTGTCAACGGCAGTGAGCCCTTCACACTGAGCCCGTTGTTCAGCAGCGCATCCTCCTCGTCGTCGTCCTCACAGACGGGGCACATGTTGCGCTGAAGCGCCTCCTTGAGTTCGAGCGGGACAACGTGCTGAAAGTCATGATTGTAGACGCTCATGTCGCGCGTCAGGTGAGGTGAGTACGGCGGTTCGGCCTCGGTCGCAGCAGCAGCAGCAGCAGCGGCGGCGGTGGCGGTGGTGGCTGAGAATCGAATGGGGTCGAACATGGCTACGACTGCCGGTGGCTGATACGGCCCGCAAAGATCTGTTGATACACTTGCCTGTCGATGTGCGGCTCGCACCGGTCCATCCAGATTGGGAGCTGATGAGCTGCGCCGTGAGTCCCATGGCGCCTGAGCAACCACACCAGGGCTGGCAGGGTGTGTCACCGAGGCTTGTGATAAAAAATGTGAAATGGCGCCAGCGCGCAGCTGCCCGCCAAACAGCTCCGACTCGGAGAACGATGTCAGTGGTGAAGAAGATATCGAAGTGCGGGTACACGGCCGTGAATGGCTCGTTCGTAACGTCGATGTCGGCCGGTCGCTGTCGCTGCAGCTGTCCCCCCTTAAAGAGTTGGGTGAAGCACATCCTCTCCTCTCGTGGCTGCGACCGCTAGCATGAGCGTGAACAGAATCATGACGAATCGCTTGGAATGAAGGCGGCACGACGAGGCGAGAAACGGGAGTAGTGACGGACCCCGTGTCAAGGAGAGGCTGAGAATGGTAGATGGCCTCGACACGAGCAGCCGTGTCGTGGGCCATATGCTGAAGGATGGCGACCGATGTGCCCAGTGCGTTTGTGGGCACTGATGACATGCTCGTACAACCGTGGATTGAGCGACCAACTCCAATAAGAGAGGACCTCACAGGCGCTGCCAACGATACCGGTGCAGCTGACGTGGCTGTTTCGCTGGAAATCCCAGCCTGATCGCGCAGGCGGCCCGTCAAAATGATGGGCGAGGCCGAGATGGACCGCGGTGGCGAAGCGATGCTGCCGCGCAGTGACGCCACGCCAGCAAGCGATGTGTGCCGCGCACGGCAACCCTCCAGCCTCATTCGAGAGATGTCAGCAAACGACATGTCGCGTCGGTTCACGACTGACCCAGATGAGGAGTCGTCACCGCCGTTGATTGCGATGGGAATCTCAAACTGCTCGCGCTCAACGAATGTCAGATTACTGGCAGTGAAATCTAAAGTGGCGTCAATGACAGTCGCGCCAGGCACGCGGCTGGTGTCCACCATGGCTGCTGCGGTTGCCGGGCACGGCGAAGCAGCGACGGCTGCGACCAGCGTATTCGACGCTTTCTTCCCTTTGGTATGCGGACCATCGGTAAGCGTAGAGGAGAGAGCCGATGTAGACGACTCAGAACTGTGATACGCGTTCGTCAGTTGATCACTACTTGACATCAGGGGAATGAAGAACAAATGAAAAAAAAAGGGGGCAGGGCAAGACAGAGCAGGGAGAGGAGAGAGAGAAGGGAGGAGGAGAGAGAGAGAAGTAAAAAAAAACGAGAAAATAGACACAGCGGTGGCTAAAACTTGTGAGAAGCAAATAAGCACGAAAAAAAAAAGAAAAAAGGGCGAGTGTAAAAACACACAACTAAAAGGGGTGGACAAACGAAATAGCAATGCGAAAAAGGCATGATGTGATAGTGCTCGTACCGATTGTGTTGAGACCGCGTAGCCATGAAAAACGCGTGACGGGTGTCGATTAGGGGGAGGGGGCCCGTGTGTAGTGTAGTGGTGATAACAGGTGAATCAGCCTATGGTCTGCTCTCCACTTTTCTCGTCACCGCAAGCGCGCGCAAAAACGTGTCGACACCCCACACACACACACAGGGGCGCACGGACGCACGCGTCCAATCGAGAACAAAGCTGACGACAAATAAAAGGAATAGAGGGGTCCCAGTGCAGCGAATGTGAAAAAATAAATAGGGGTAAGAGTGCCCTCCACTCTGTTCTTGCGCGAGCGCGCACAGACGGACACGAGCACACACACACACACAAAAAAAAAAGAAACAGAGGAAAAATAATCTGGACGAGACCAAAGACGCGCCCAAAAACCAATCGAGAGAGACTTGGCCCCACAGCGCCCCGTGAGGACAGGCCAAGCGCGTAAACAAAAAAAAAATAAACTGCTTCAAACTCTAAACCTGGGGAGCAGAAAAAAAGGGGGTTCAGAAGTGCGACTAGATTTTGTACTCTTGTGTTCTTTCACTCTCAACCGCCAACAAGAGCGACAGTAATGGGAGCCGACGAAAAAAGGAAAGAAAGCAGCTGGGAAAGAAAGAGGAAAACGCGGTTTAAAGAGTAAGTGAGAAAGAAAGAGGGGGGGGGCAGGCGCAGCACAATTTCAAAAAAAAAGGGAAGAGAATGCAATCATACAAAACACACACACACACACACACACATATCCTCTATATATACACATGCATATATATATATAGAGAGAGAGAGACGTTGATATTATACACACACACAGACACACACAGCGAGCGGAATGGTATCTATATATATATATGTGTGTGTGTGCGCGTGTGTGTGTGTGTGTTTTGTTAGCGAAACGTTCCCCAAGCTAACGTATTTTGTTCGTTTGTTTGCACACGTGCGCTGTCGCCCTTTTTTTACCCCCCACCCCTCCCTTCCTTCCTTCCTTTTTTTTTCTTCTGCCGCCCGTTGTGGATGAATCGTCTTTTATTCGGTATTGGGGGAGATGGGAGGGGAGGGGGGCTCACCGAATGACAGAGGTGCGATCAACAGCAGTAAAAGGCGAAAAAAAAAGAAACGGAGTGAGAAGAGAGAGAAAACACAGTCGCGTCAGGCTGCACTTTCGTGTCAATCTCGGTAGGATGCGCTGCTGAAGACGGATAGACGCGTCACAGAGGCAAAAAAAATAGGGAAAAGGGAAAAGATTTGACACTACTAACAGACACACACACACAGAGAGAGAAGAGCCACAAGAGGAGGGGGGATACGAAAAAAAAAAGAGGAGGAAAGCCGATGAACTCTCTACAGTCGCGCACACACAGACACACAGACACAAGGTAAGAATGGAGAAAAAAAAAGAGGAGACCAAGAAGGGGTCGGATGGATCACGGTAAAAAAAATCAAAAATGATTTGAAGTTCTTCTTCTCGTTTGTTCACTTTTGGTGGAAGGGGGAGGGGAGGGAAGGGGATGTCGTGGAAAAAAAAAACGAGGATGCAGCCAATATGGAAGAGGGGAGAACAGAGTGAAGAAAATCCATCAAGAAGAGGAGAATAAATATTATCTTGGATAGATACAATAAGAGCAGAGCAAAATATGAGTGTAGACGCAGACAACCATACCAGAATAAAAAAAGGAAGAAAGAATGTGTAAATCGGTGGATGTCTGTTGTTGGGTGTATGTTCCAGTGAATTTGAGAGGAGTGACCTGCGAGATGTGTGCCGGATGTGTGTGCGTGCGTGCGTGTGCGCGCGCGCTAGTGTGCTTGTTTGTGAGCGCGTCAGTGAGAAAGAGCAAGCTCAGGTGTTGGGCGCGTAACTTTCTTCCTTTACCCTTCGTTAGCTGCGGTCCGTATTCGCCTCCCCTTGACCGAGATATGCGGAATGCCTTTACAGCAGTTTCGATACAGAGAAACGGAAAAACAATAGTGCGATGCGCGCCAGAGTGCGCGTGGGTCTTTGGGGGTTTTTTTTATTGTGCGTCCGATGTACTCCTTTCGCCCCCACCCCCTGCCCTGCAAATGCGATGACCGACGCAACTCTAACCTGTCAGCTCACTCACGATATTTGTGTGGGTGTGCATGCACGCGAGTCAGGCGCCTGTAGACTCTGAGCGCTGCACTGGAAACACTCGGTAAAAGCAATGACACCGACTCGCAAGTAACAAGCGATGAAATCAGGTATATACATACGTGTGTGTGTGTGTGTGTGTGTGTGTGTGTGTGGAAGGGAGGGGTGGAGGAAGATCGAATGTGTCTCGCGCAGGGAAGATTTAAAAAAATCTTGTACGGAACGTGGCGAGTTAGTAAACCGGGCAGACGACTTAGATTCACTGCTCTTCTGCTGAGGTTGCACCAGGAAAGTTGGAGGTTGGGGGCTACAAGTCAGCAAGGGGGAGGGCCGCTCAGTGGTGTACGTGCGCAGTGAGGTGGGCAAGGAGGCAGCACATCCATCGAGTATAAAGCAATTTTATTCAAAGGGCGCGTGTGAGAGTGGAGCGAGAAAAGTTCGTTGTGGACAGGAAAACGATTAGAATGAGGTGTACACATGAAACGAACAGGGACGTGAGCCTGCGATACCGACTCTCTGCTGGGTGACCGGTTGGGAGGGGAGGAGGGGAACAAGGAGGAGAAGGGCGGGGGAGGGGGGGGGGGTCAGCAACGCTGTCCCGATCACTCCTGCCAATGTATGGCAGATGCAGGTTTCTGTCGTCAATAGGACAATATATATATATATATATATATATATATATTGGCTGCACAACTACAACATTCTACAGCTACACGTAAACAGTAAACGCTCGGCAGGTGCGGTGTACCCCCCCCCCTCCCACCACCACCACCACCACCACCACCAACACAACCCCTCTCTTGAAATGTGAAAGGGGCTTTGCAGAAAACTGCTGCGTGGGTAGAACAACTGCACGGGACCACACACGAGAAAAAAAGGTAAAATATAAACAGGAGCGCAACGCACAAGATGCGCTCGCACGCAAAAACATGGTTCACGACCACCTGAAACGAGAGCACGCTTATCTGCATGTCCCCAGGGGTGAGACGCTAAACACACACACAAAAAAAAAAGACCACGCAGCAGCGATACGCTCAATGCGCCCTCGAAGCGCAAACGCCATCGAAAGGCGGTAGCGATGTAGTTCGCTGCGACTCCCCCCCCCCCCTCCCATCCCACGCAATGGGAATAACATCATTCACAGTGGTGATGACCACCCTTGGCATCTTCGCGCTTGGCGCCTTCGCGCTGCTTCAAAATGTTCTTGATGTAATACTCACCAGCCTTGTAGGAGCTGCGCACCATTGGACCCGAGGCGCAGTAGAGGAAGCCCATGTCCATCGCCTCCTTTTCCCACATCTCAAACTCTTTTGGGTGGGCATAGCGGGACACTTTTAGGCGGGTGCGCGAAGGCTGCAGGTACTGACCAAGGGTCACCGCCGACACACCTGCGGTGCGCAGATCGCGCAGTGTACGCCTCACCTCCTCCTCCTCCTCGCCTAGGCCAAGCATGATGCTACTCTTAGTGAGCATCTTGCCATCCGTCCACTTCGTGACGTGCTCGAGTGTCTGCAGAGACTGCTTATACGAAGCGCGTCGGTCACGTACGCGCGGTGTAACGCGCTCTACACACTCGATATTGTGCGCGTACACGCTTAGCGGGGTAGCAGCGAGCTGTTCCACCAACTTGAGGTCACCATGGAAGTCGCCCACGAGGGCCTCCAGCATGAGCTCCGGGTTTTGCTCCTTGATGGTATGGATGCACTGGCTCACGTGCGAAGCGCCGCCGTCCGGCAAGTCGTCGCGGTCAACCATCGTCATGACGATATAGTCTACCCCCATCTCTCGCACGGCGGCAGCGACATTTTCTGGCTCCTTTGGATCTAGCGGAGGTGGACGACGGCTTGTCAAGACCGAGCAGAACCGACACCCACGCGTGCAGTGCGAGCCCATCACCATAATGGTGGCCGTCGCCGTGCCCTCGTCATCACCTCCGCCCCAGCACTCACCAATGTTGGGGCACTTGGCCTCCTCGCACACGGTGGAAAGCTTCTTCTCGCGCATGCTGCGACGAATGCGATTGAATCGCGGGCGGTGCGTCATGCCCTTCGGTACTTTGAGCTTCAGCCAGGGCGGAAGGGGCTCAGTCCCTCGCTTGATAGGACCAATCGACGCGACCGACGGTGCCACACCATCGGGCAACTCCACAAAACTCTCCAGATCGTTCATACCCGTCGTGTCTGACTGCAATCTTTTGCGGAAGCGTTCCAGAAAGATCTGCTTGTAATGCGGATCTTTTTTATCAACATCCTCCATTATGTTGCCTGTCACACTCGAGGCCGCTGTGACATCGGCGGAGGCAGCAGCACCGGCAAGCGGCGACACGCGGTGTGGCGCCGCCGTGGTGCACAAAAAAGCCGAAAAGCGTCGCAGCATTGTCCTTCTTTGCCTCTTATTTTTTTTTCTCTACAGCAGCGTTACTTTGTTCTTTTGTGTGTTGCGTGACCGTTTCGCAGTGCCCCTTTTTTTTTATCGGATCTGCTGTGACGTCAATGAGTTGGGGTTTATGCAGAGAGGGGGGGGTAGGCTGAGAGTAGATGATAGGCCCCTCCTTTGACTCTCACAAACACACGCACACCTTTTTCCTCCCCAGAATCACTTCGTTTACTTTTTTTGTCGCCTCCTTAGCTGGCTCGTGTTGTGAAAAACGAAGAGGAGCAGAGAAAAAAAAAAACGATCCAGAAAAAAAAAGGGCAGCAGAGGTTGTGGCAGTAGGACTGTGAGAGAAATCGGTCAGACCCCCCCCACCACCTCTCCCCCCACCTACCGCGCCTTCGAGTTGGTACACGTCTGCAGCGGCGCTAACTGATGGAGTGGCCTGCGCTTACCCGACTAGCGATCGCTCCTGGTTTACGCACAAGAGCGGTGAACGCACACAAGCGAGGGGGTAAGAATATATATATAAGAATATATATATATGTGTGTGTGTGTGTATGTATGCGCTTCCGCCTCTCGAAGTGTGTATGTGTTGGAGGGGGGGGGGAAGTGACAACGCCTAATGTAAGAGCTGTCGAGGTGAACAAGTGGCAAGGAAGTGTCCAACTAAAAGCGAAGGAGCAGGAAAGGGGGAGAGATAGCCAATTTTAGCTCTGAAGAGAGGCAGCTCGTGAGAAACCACACACACACACACACACACTACAAGTGTTGTGCGTCCCTCAAGTAATGTGGCCCTGCGGCACGTGCCTCTGCGCAGTCAATCGAGAGAGGAAAACGGAGCACTAAGACCGCTGCAATGTCGCCCTAAAGCGCACGAACAGATAAATATATTTTTTTCAAAAATGAAACGCTTACCTTTTGTTGTTCGCGATGGAGCCGAGGTGTACGCACCAGACTCGCTCACTCAGTGAGATCCGATGCCCGGACAGGATGTGTCTGTGCGGGTGGGAGGGTGGGCCGGGGGGGGGGGGGGGATAAACATGCTTTTCCTCAGTAGTACGAACTGTTGCACTAACTCGGAGGCTGTTGAGAGTTGTGAAGTAAGCGGCACCTTGGCGGGCCTCCGACGTATGCGCAACAGCCATGGCACCGTTGCCATCTCTCTTTCCTTTCCGAATTGACTCACCACACCACTCGAGATCGCACATATACATATATATGTTCACCAAGGCCTCTGGGTCGCCCCCTTTTTTTCTACATGACCACGGCTGCGCTCTACAACCATTACATGTCTCAGAGCAGAAAAACTCATCAGTTGTGATTGCCGTTTTTTCTTTTTTCCCAATTCCTCCCACCCACCCACCCCCTGCACTTTCCAGTTCGCTTGTTTCGCATGTTTTATTTTGTGTGTGTGTGTTTTGGTGGCGGTGGGGTTGGCGACGCTTTGCTTTTGCCCCCCCCCCCTTCCGCTGCTGCCCGAGAAAAATCCCGTCGCCAAGGGAGGCACACACACACACACACACACACATATATATATATATATATGTATGTATTAGGAAACAAAAATGAAATGCACCGCACAGTACCACCGCGAGCCTGACACGCGTGTGTGCGTATGCGGCTTCTAATTTACATAATATCTCTTGTCTCTTGACAGGCACACGCAGACAGACGCAGAGGCTGCCCCCCCCCCTCAAAAAAAAAGCCTTGGCAATCGCCCTCGCTCGGCTACACACCTGCTGCACATACACCCCAGAGATGGTAAATGTAAGAGGCACGAAAATTCCGCCACATTTTTTTTTTTTGCGGCTGCTCCCAAGGAGAAAAGAGGCGGGGAGTTGGGGGGGGGGGACACTTTTCCTCCTTGCATCGTTGTGCCCCGGCACACCAAGACCTCTCAGACTGGTGACATCACACGCACAGATTTGATATCCTTGATACCCTGCTTCGCCAAATTGGCCCGTAGCTGCGACTCCAGGGCAGCAGCATCGCCATCCTTGATGAGTAAATCATTTTTGATCTCATTATGGGCCACTCTCCCGTTCGTGTGCACCACCTCGACTCGGCGGCAGGACGTGTTGGCGCAGTGGCCGCGGCCACCGCTTAAATGCCAAATGTTACGCAGAGTCAACTCGAACGTGTTCTCCAGTGGAATCTCAAAGGATACGTCAGCGAAAAAATCTGTAAAGCGGGCCTGCGTGATGTGCGCTGTTGGTCTGGGGGCATCCCACTGCTCTGCGAAGGCGGCGCGCGCCGCATCCGCGGTGACGGAGCCCGATTGCACTGACGGCAAGTATGCCACATCAACCCACTCGACCAACTTGTCAAGGCGGACAATACCGTCAGGACTGAAAGAGCGCAGGAGGTTGTAGACGCTCTCGACGACGTCAGCGCGGCGGGTGTTCATTTCCCCTCTAATTGCATTGACAATGACCATGTACGGAGCCGTGTGGTGGCCCTCGTGGTCAAAGTATCGCAAGAGAGCCTCACACTCAGCTGGGGATGCGACCACACCAACTGCAGCACATCCCTCTTGCAGTTCCTCGGTGTTGACGTTGCCGGTGGGGTCAGTGCATGCGCTGGCCAACCCCCTACGGAAAGAGCGAATGACGTTGCCTGGAAAGGCGGAGACGACCAGGCGTTCTCCTGGAGATCCATCTGAGGACTCCTGTGCTAGCTCTAGCTGCCGGCGAAGGCGCAGTAGCACGGTTGTGGAGTGCGATGACGGACTACTGCCCACCACCGGCGGCACGTACGTCTTTACCTCATGCCGCCGCACGTCGGGGTGGGTGTAGGAGATTTGGTATGTACTATGGTGAGCGCTCTCAAGTTTTTCCTGCCACGCGGGGTCGAGGTGCGGCTGGTGGGCAGGGTAGGATCGTTCCTTGTGATCTTCGATACTCATGAAAGTCTGCTGGGAAAACTGTGAGCGATCGCAAAGGGCGGCGGTTGGCATGCAACTAGTCGCCACGGAGTCGCTGCTGCCAGCGCCCGGCGTGAATGTACCGGTGCCGGCAGGCACCGCGACGTTCTGCACCATCGCACGGTACGTGCTGCTCCATGGTGCACGCAATCCGGATGCAACCACGGCCACGCCATCGTAGTACCCCGCGTCGGAGCGCTCCTCGGCCCAGTTACCCATCAGTGTCGCTGTGCTATAGCCGGCCGTCTTTAGATGCGTTCCAGGCAAGTAGCCGCGGTTCTTTGGCTGGTTCTGCGCCTTGGTCAGGCGCTCGCTGAACCGCTCCTTCTTGTACTCCCCGCCAATCATCGCGAAAGCGGCTACACTCTCAAGTTTGTTACAACAATGAAATGTGGAGTACACACACACACACACACACGCGAGGGAAGGAGGAGGAGGGGGGGAGGGATGTGCACTAGACAAAAAAAAGAGGGACAAGTGGCGGAGTCTGACGATGTAGATCGTAGTCTACCTCTGCGTTCATCCCCTCGAGGAATCGGTTGGTGTGATGGAAATGATTGTCGATGGGGAACGTGGTAGGGGTGAGGGGAGAGGGGAGAGGGGGGAAGGAGACAAGAAGAGAGTCGAAGGGGGGCGGTACAGCAGGTAAGATGAGCAATGCGTGTTCTTGCTGTGGCGGTCTTTTCCCGAGGGGAGAGGTGAAAGGACAGTGAAGAGATACGCCGTGGGAGGCGCCCCCTGTTGTGTTTGGCGGTGTATCGTAAGTGCCGCGTCTGACCAAGCAGTGTGCGTGTGTGTGTGTGCGCGCGAGGGGTGTGGGAGCGAAGAGAGGGGGAAGTATTTGAGCACGCCTAGTCGAGAAGACAACAAACATCACTGCAAACGGGCTCAGAAAGCAACAGCGGGGTTATACCCCCGTCCCCCGTCCCCGTCCCCCCGCCCCGCCTGAACACAACAACGAAGATTGTTCCAGGAGAAAAAAAGACACTGCGCTGTGGAGCCTCGTGGACGCGATTGTCGACAACACGCGCACGCAACATAAAAGAGCCAGAGATGATAAAAGAAACAAAGCACGCGAGCTGTGAGGTATACACCCATGAATATCATTTGTGTGTATCACCTTCCTCCCCTGTCTCTACTCTCCCTCCCTCCCGCCCGCTCCCCGCTCTCTCTCCCCCCTCCGTAGGGAAGAAGTACGAGGAGGCTAAAGAGAAATGGACGGCGGCGGCGGCGGCAGTAGCAGCAGCAGCGGTGGCGGGGATCTTCACTCACCTTTTTTGGTTTGTTTGCTCGCGAGGCCTTCGTCATCTACGCGGCGTATGTAGCACCGCTGCATCTATTGTGCTCTGCAGTGGCTACGACTGATATAGATGTGTATGCAAATAATAAATATATATACATACACACACGCACGCACGTATTTTTCGATAGTGGAAATTTGTATGCTTGTGTTCAGACGTGCATGAGCATCCCTAGGCACACACAGACACATTTATTCACATAGGCTCTCTTTCATCAATGCGCAAATCAGGCAAGAAAAACGACTGCAACATCCTCTACAACCCCCCTCCCTCCGTCCACCTCCTTATCGTTCTCCACCACCCCCTCCCCAAGAAAGCGGGTGAAGAAAAAAAGGGAGTGTGGCACCCGCACTGTACATCAGAATCGCGTATACACCACACACGCAAAAGGGAGAAAGGCACAAAGAAGTGGAGTCCGGGCATGCGGACGAGCGACCAGTCGGATGCACACTACCCCACCACATGCACAGGCGCGAGGCGGTTCGGGGAGGGGAGGGGGGCACACTATGGTCGTCTGTCATCAACACGAATGCCGTGGAGACACAAACATACGAAGAGAGGGGGGGGGAGGTCGGCAGCAGTGAGGATCACACGGACAGTGTCACGGCACACCTGACGGCCTCCGTAGCGCCGCTGTCACCCATGCCCATCGCAGCGCATATGACCATGGTGGTGCGTAAACGAAGAGAGGGACACGTTAATCTATGCGTAGGGCCTTGCGTTGGGCCGCTCGGACTCCTTGACTGCCTCCTGTTTTACCTTCTCCTCTATCAATGCCCAGTCAACTTTCACTTTGCCGGAAAGGCCCTTGAAGGAAGCCAGTGTCTCCTCCTGGGAGACCTCCTGCAGGTAGTGCTCTCTGCGGCCGAGCACCGTGTCCAAGTGCGTCTTGCGCTCTTTAGCGATCTCCAGTGCTCGCTCCCACTTGAACAGACGCGTGTTCATGTCGATGCAGCGGTAGACGAGGCCAGCCTGCAGCAAAATTCGTTCGGCTTCGGCAACGCGGTGCTGCATAAGTGCCAACTCCGCCTGCCGCGCTTCCGGAACCGGGATGTTCTTGATGTTGTGAATATACCGCACCTTGGCCAAGTCGCTGAGGGCACCGTAGCTAATCTCGGCCACGTTCAGCTCACCGGCTTGAAGAGCCAGCGCGGCCAGCACTGCCCACAAAAGTTGGTCCTTCAAGAAGCGCGCCAGTCTTGTGGCTCCGTCCCAGTTCTTCTTCTGGGTTACGAGCTGGAAGATCATCACTGGGTAGGGCGAGACAGGCAACGTCAGCAGCGCCCCGTCGCCGCCGCGGCGCACCAGGACACGGGTATAGTGAAAGTGTGTGATACGGTCGTTCCGTGTGAACTCCGCGTGACCGTCGTCCCGCACAGTCTTGGTGAGCGACAGCAAGTCCCGATCACTGAAGACGGTGGAGGGGTAGTACCACGTTACGAGGTGACCATCTGATATTGCGACAAGGGTTTCGTGGGTGTCGTGCCATGCTACGCTACTTGTCATTGTGGACAGCTTATGAAAGCCCAGCTTGGTGTGCACGGGACCGAAATACAAGTCATTATTGCGATCGATAAAGGCCACTTTTCGGTCGTGCGAGGAGCCGGACTGGGAGAGGTGCACCGAGACGATATCAAGGTGGTGGGTCACAGAAGCGTCATCGAAGGGTTTACCGCTGTTCACGTCAAAAAAGAGGATGCGGTTGGCTTCTGCCGGGTTGCGCAGCGCCACTGTATCGGGGGACAGCGAGAGGAGGTTTGTCGTCATGATCTCCGGCTTTAGTGTTACCTGCAGGCGCAGCACGCTGATCTGGCGGCCCTCGTATGAGTACACCTGAAGCCCTTGGCTGCAGTCAGCCAGCAGGAACTGGCGCGGCCCTAGAAGAAGCGAAATGACGGGGTCACGCAGGTCAAACTGGACTGGTGCGTTCAGGCGCTCCATGGAGTAGCAGCAGCACTGGGTTGTTGTACACATGACCAGATAGCCGCAGCCCAGCTCTACCTTGATGATCTTGTCCGCCTGCTCGATCTCCTGTATCGTGTCCTTGACAACATCCTGCACAGCAAGCCGGCGGCTGTCAAGGAGGGTGACACTGTATTGCCCCCAACTCACCTTTCGGTCCACAATTTGTGCAATGCTAAGCGCGCCTGTGCCGTTGCCAAGGATGACCTGAGTGCCATCGGGCATCCAATCCAGCGCCATGGCGCTGCCCTCCGTCGTACGCTCGTACGAGTGGCTCCAGCCTGTCTTATCGCAGACGCGTACGTTCATGAAGGAGCCGACAGCAAAGCTCTCGCCATCGGCGGCGAAGCGCACAGACGTGATGGGATGCTCGCCAGCGGCAGAAACAAATATACTGCAACCATGCGGATCCCACACCTTGTACACGCCGTCCTCTCCGCCCGTCACAATCATTCCGCTCATACGCGACCAGTCCGCGCAAAGCACGACGCCGTTGTGCGCCTTCCACTTGATCTGCTTTTTCAGGGCGGGGTTCAGCGGCTTGACAACAACATCGCTGCCTACAGCGTAGAGAACGCAATCACCGCCAAGCTCGGTCGCCTCCGTACCCCAGCACAGCGCGTTGATGCACCGACCGGCGTTGGCTAAAGTTGTGCGAGGGATGCCAGCCTGCGACCATACCTTTACGCACCCGTCCTCGCCCGCTGTAATGATGGAGGACCCGTCGGCGGCGTAGACTACGGCTGTGATACTGCCTGTGTGCGCCTCGACAGTCCGCTCGACTCGTCCGCTCGCCGTGTTCAGGAAGGCAAAGCTGCCATCGGCGCAGGCAACAAGACAGTTGTCGCGACCCTCACGCGTCTCTGCGGCCGCACCACGGGCCAGACGTGCACTACGCCCCGCCATTGGCACCCACGTCAGGAAGGTCACGCAACTTTCGAACTCCTTCACAACCCCGAGCGCCTCACCGTTGGCGTTCCATCGGCGAACCGTAAAGTCGTCGCTACCACTGATAATGTCGCCGTTTAAAGAGACTGCGACAGTCGTGCACGCCTCGTCGTGGCGCTCTTTTGCAGACGTGATGTTGAGCCGCATATCTCGTCCTCCTTGAAAGGCTCGAAATGTTTAGCGGAAGACGGTGTAAATAAGGGGGGGTGGGGTGGTGGGGCTCCTAAGTTGACCTGTCAAAAAAAAAAGGCCAGTCACATGTAGAGAAAGACAGCGGCACGCTATGGGAGGAGAGGAAAGGAGAGGAGAGGTGAATAATAAAAAAAAAACGACAACGCCTCGACTGATGTGTCTTCCCGTGTGGTCAGGGTTTTGCCGTTTTTGTGTGTGTGTGTGTGTGCGTGCGTTTTTCCTCCCTTTTTTTTTGCGAGGAAGAGACCGTTTTGTATTTCGGCGTACCTCTCTTGTTGTTCAAGAGGAGAATAGGAGCGGAGGAAGGGGGGGAGGAGGGAGGGGGAGGGGAGGAGGGGGTGAACTCTCGGCCTCAGCGTCACCCCAACTCCACACTTGTTCACTCGAGCCACAGCGTGAGGTGATCTCTCATGTCATCTTCCTCTTCATCCTCTCGATAGCGGAGTTGCCTAGCCCACCTCCATCACAAAAAGACGCGTGCATATTGATAGCAACAGCAGCGGGTTCTGCTGTCGCCTGTTACACGACCGACAGACGCCCACGCCGACTTATTTGCTACTGCGGGCTGAACCACACTACGCCCCTTTTTTTTTGCCGAATAAAAGATTTCTTTGTTGTTCTTGTTTGAACTGTGTTGCTGATCTTCCAGTGTACACCGAATATCGTGCCTCACAATGTATGTGGTGTGGCGGGCGCGCTTATCTACATCCGAAAAGAGCAGCGCTCCTCCTGCTAAACAGTAGCCCCCACCACCGTTCACATCGTCTCGTACCCCCCCCCCCCCCCCCCCCCCCCCCCCCCACACACACACACACCTTCCAACGTCTCTCTCGCTTTCTCTCCCCTGTCGTGCTACGCGCGTGGTTCGCCCCTCATGAGATACCACGCTGTAACTTGGGGGCGTGAGCGGGGGGAGGGGAGGGAGGGGAGGGATAAAAACGTGGCAGTGAAGAACAAAAGGAATGGTAGAGCAAAATGTGCAGGCAAACGAGTGACACGCGCACACACGCACACACGCACACACACACACACACACAAGCAAGTCACACACGCCACCTACATACGCGTGAAGAGAAGAAGCTCAACTATGCGAGATGTGGGTGATTGAAAACGGTAGGGGGGAGGGAGAGGCTTATACCACCCCGCAACGAAGATGTCCACTGTGATGCAGCATAATGGAGAGAGGGAGAAAAGGGGGAGGCGGGGAAGGGGGAGAGGGAAAACCCCGTACAACAATAACAACAAGTTGTGCTCAAGGAGCTCAGTCAAGTGCGCAAAATATTCAACCACTTCTACAGCTTCTGTGGTATTTACAGTTCTTCCAGTGTGTAGAGAAAGCTTCGTGTGTTGCCGCTGCCGCTGCCGCCCTGCTCACACACGCCACGCAGCTGGTGGCCTTGAATCATAGCTAAAAACACGTAGATAATCTGCTCCCCATTCGTTGCATCTAATACGACGCCCCACTCCATGGGGTACTCCCGCTCACCAGGAGGTTTGATGTCACCCTCGATGCGAGCGTTCTGTGGACCAAATCGACTTGATTCCTCCAAGAGCTGCAGTGTGCCCTCGATAGTACCCTTGGCAAAGTCTGCCTCGAGGTACAGGTTCCACTGTGGGTTCTCATCGAACGGGGTTGCGTCGCCGGTGCCATCGTTGTTGACACGAATGACGCGTGTCATGTTTTGAGCGGCAGCAACTGCAGCGGCGTTTTCCGCGCCTGTTGTCCCGTCGGCGGCGCCAAGTCTGGCCTCCTGCGACGCAACGGGACCGCTGTTCGCCTTTTTGTAGTCCACCACCTGGCGAAACACATAGTCGAGCAGCGCACGCGGGTCGCGGTTGCGTGGACTGCGCAGCTTTTTCGTTACCCCCATCACCTCCGCCGCCTGCAGGATATAGTACTCCACATCGTCTGCCTTGCACTTATTGGTGAGCTGGCTCAGTCGTACCCGCTCCGGTGCGAACTCCTCATCCAAGTCGAAGAGATCTAGTCCTGGCGGGACAGGGTCGCGGTGAATCGCTTCGAAGACTGCAGGCTTCACCGGCGGCAGCGGCGCCTGGAACTCCGGCGGGATCAGCGTCAGTGGCTCCACCTTGACTGAAAGCTTCGAGTAGGTGTCCACCACATCCGGTATTCTATCAGTGTCGATCTTAAAAGAATCGAGCTCGAACAGTTGTGTGAAGTCACGCGGCAGCTCTTCATGCTGCTCTACAGCAACGCGCAACCGCTCGGAGAGGGAGGCGGTGTCGGGCAAGTGATGGTAATCAGTGATATCCGGCTCGTCGGCGTCTATCTGGTTCAGCTGCAGCTTGTGGTCGAGGTAGTCGAAGAGAACGGAGGCAAGCGTGCTGTTCTCTTCTTTATCGATCCAGGCGTCCTCAAAAAGCTGCGCCGTGCCAATCAGCAGCAGCTTTCCATTCTTGCGGCGGCCAAGGTGCTCAACCACCTTCGGGGACTCCCACGCCGCTGCGATCGGGCGGTTTAGGGGATACGCCATGAAGCCGCTGCTGAGCAGTGGGATGGCGGGCCGCTGAACATTGAAGGTGAGACCGTACGGATACACAAAGACAAGGCTAGTGGCCTCCTGCTCAGTATCGTCGCCAGCCGTGGCCGTCGCGCCTCCTGTGGTGGTGCCTTGCGCAAAAAGGGCTGCGCTCGCTGTCTTCCCCGCCCCGAGCGTTCGGTTGAGCGTCGTGAGCGTTGAGCCAATGCCCATGGTGGACATGGCGCCCTTTGTAGCCGAGCTGCCCAACGTGGCAGCAAAACCGCTGCGCGGCGAGTTGCCCACCGCACCAAAGACAACCTTTCCAGCGGCTTTGTTTATGGCACGGTTTGTGATACCGTTGGTCACGCACACCTCCTTGGGGTGCAAGTAGCGATGAAGCACCGTGCGCACAACGCAGTCCTCGTTGGCGGTAATCCCTGTCCAGTCCTCCAGCATCTTATTCAGGTATGAGTAATGCCCTCCGTGGCCGTCACCCAAGAGGATCATAGCAGAGCCGCCGCCCTCCACGTACTCACGAATGACCGCTATGTCCTCCTCAGAGAAGGGCGTCCGCGGGGCAGGAAATATGACGAGGTCATTCGAGATCAAGCGGTCCAGAGTGATGTCTTCTTTGTTCATCTCTACTATGCCACCCTGCCGCAGCTTCCGCGCGAGTTGCCGGTACCCCTTGTTTGGATGGTACTGCTCCTGGCGGCATACATTGAAGCAGACCTTCGTCGGTTGCATCGCCGACGGCGGCGCCGCTTCACCCCCTCTGAGTGCAGCTGCCGTCGGTCGCACATCAGTTCCCCTGCCGAGGTAAGTTGTGGTCACCTCCGTCATGGTAGAACAGAGGCAGAGTCGGGGAAGGGAAGGGAGGGAGGGAGGGGGGGGGGGCTGATGGAAGCTCTTCCTCTGAAAAAAAAGGTTTCTAAAATGATGGGAGTTGACACAGGGGCTTTATTTTCCCGTCAGGACAGGGAAAAAGACAAAAGACTTTTTTTCTACAAGACGCCTCCACTAGAGAAAGATGACGTGCTGGAAGCAATACGTATATAGATATATAGATGGTGTTTGTGTGTGTGTGTGTGGGTGTGTGTGGGTAGGTGTGGGTAGGTGTGGGTAGGTGTGGGTAGGTGTGGGTAGGTGTGGGTAGGTGGGTGGGTGGGTGGGTGGGAAGAGAGTAAGTCAACTACGACGGGCAAGCAAAACCCCCCAATGGCGTCTCAATGCTGCTGCTGCCGCTAGCGTTTGAGGGTGGAGGGAGAGTGCAGCCAGTGTTGGTCGCCGCGCGTGGTGTTTGCTTTTCCCGTCTCTTGATATGCGGAAAGGTGTGCCTCTCTAATTCGAAGTGATCTGCACACCCATGTTGCGACAGACAGCACAACGATACAGGGAACATGTGGAAGAAGAGGATGGAGGAGGAGGGAGGACAAGAAGGCGAATGCAGACGCGGTGATTTGGCACGCCCACGGACATCCGATATGCGTGTGTGAGCGCATGTACATTTATATATATATATATACGTACATTTTTATGCACATGCACGCACATGCGAAGAGAGCAAAGGATAATTTAAAAAAAGTGAGAGAAACCGCAGGAGAGGTGTGAGACAGGTGGAGAAGGGGGAGGAGAGGATGGGAGGTCTGGGGTACATGTGCAGGTGGACTGTAAAAGGACCACACACCAGAAAAGAAGACAACGAATCGCAAGCAGCGCCACGTCCTTTCATTCCTTTCCTGATAATCCCCGTGCGCATTGCATAGGCCGTGCTCAGCGAGATAGGGGAGGGATAGTAAGACAAGATGCGGAGGTGCTGGCAGGGAGTTGGGCCAAGTGCTTGATTGGTTGCTCTACATGAAAAAGAAAAGGGGGCGGGGTCTGACCCCTCCACATAGCATCACTGCTGGCCCATTATGGACAAATTACAGCTCCCGATGGAGAAGGACGGTAAACAAATTGAATCGACCGGAAGAAGGGGGAAAAAAAGACAGCTAGGCCAAGCTGGAGACGGCGAGGGAGTAGATCGGCATGACCATAGTACACACACACACATGCGTCCCATCAAATCAGGAAGAAAAACTCGTACATAAGCTAAGTGGGCACGCGGCATTTGGAAAAAGGAGAGAATGTGTTGGCCATCGCGTGTCCACACACTCCCTCTCACCTCTTCCTGTATTCCCGAAGCCTCCCCCCCCCCCAGCCCACCCTCCCCTCCCCTTTTTCTAATCAAGTGTGTGATCAGGGCAGAGAAATGTACGGCGCCTCATCCCTCTCAACAACACGAGCAGGAAAGCGTTTCTTTTCTGGGTAACGGTAATGTAGGTACCCATTCAGGTATACACACACACATAGAGAGAGAGTCCCCCCCCCCGCCCCCCGCCCCCTCAGCCAACGAAAAAAAAAACATCGCGCTAGAGAATACCTGTGAAGTCTACTCCCCACTGTGCACACTGGCTTATCTGTAAGCTCATTCACCCTGGTGGAGTGCGAAGCAGCCAATGAAAGTCGTTACAGGAGGGACTTATCCAGTCATCTCGGCAAAGCCTCTGCACCAAACTCTGTCCATCCGCCTCTCTCTCAAGGCCATCCCCCACCTCCCCCACACAGCAGCCCCCATTATACCCGTCTTGTCAGGGGGGTGAACCTCCCTCGGATTGGACCAGGCTCCCCTACCGGCAGACAGTAGAAAGGTGAGTGAGATGATATGAGTCGGAGTCGCACCTCTTCTATCGTATGCATGACACCAGAGAGTTCCCTCTCGCGGGTCGCGTTGACGCAGCGTCATCCACAAACCAGCCAACGGTGCCCCGTTGTGGTGCATCGCTCTGATCGCCCCTCCCCCCCCCCACACACACACACGTTGTATGTCCGTGACCCTGTCACCAACCCGTTTCGTTCGGCAGTGTCTAGGAGATACGATGAGTGTTTTGACATCCCCACCAAGCGGGGAACTGGGCCCATCATTACGCCGCACTAAAAAAATGATCCCCTATATCAGAGGTGTTGTTCACAAACGTAACCAAAAAGACCAACAAAAAAAAAGAACCCGGCGAGTTGTCTCCACGAGTAAAAAAAAAAGACATACCGCAAAACAACTGCGCCAACGCACACTTCTTCATTACAGAGCATACATGGGCACACAATTACTCTCCACCCCCACCCCTCAAAGCTTATCCAAACCTTCTCTCCCCTCCCCCCCCCCCCACCCGCAAGGCTCGTGTACAGACGAGATGAACACTGACATCCAGCCCTCCAGACAAGCATCTGTAGAGCACACAACAACAACGCCAGGGAGTACCTGCCCAAGCGACAGAGACACCAAAACACACAGAAATGAGGCCAGGAAAGAGAACGCATAGTGAGCCACATTACCAAACCCACTGTAGGAACCAAAAGAAATAGCCAACACACACGACACACACACACACACACACACACACACACACACACACACGCACACACACACACGACACAGAGACACGGTGACACAGAGACACAGTGACACAGAGACACGGTGACACAGAGACACGGTGACACAGAGACACGGTGACACAGAGACACGGATACGAGATGGCAGGTGCCTTCCGCAACTCCTCCTGCACCATCGTGAAAAAGACCCTCCTGGGATAGAGGGGGAGGGGGAGGGGGAGGGGGAGGGGGAGGGGGAGGGGGAGGGGGAGGGGGAGGGGGAGGGGGAAGAAAGGGGGCGAGAACACGGACTCACAAAATGGATGAAGGTGGATGAAAGGAGATGTACCGTACTTTAAGGGAATGTAAGCCTGATAAGTACAAAGTTATGGTAAAAAAAAGGGGGGGTAAAACATGCACAGACATCAAAACAAACGAAAGATGCAGGAAAGAAGAAGACATGACGACACACACACACACACACACACAGACGGGTAGGAGGGGGGGGGGGAAGAGAGAGATTAAGACGTGGCCCTTACACTAGACAAAATACAAGCGCAAGAGGCACTGGAAAGCAGAAGCCGGGATTAAAAAGAGAGCGGGCGAAGGATAGGCAGACTCTCTCCCCCCTTTTCTTTCTTTTGTGAAGCCGCGCCACTGCCACCGTCGGGTGCACCCTTGGAGATGTACATGCGCACTCTGATGAGGGCCTGGGAGTTTCTACACCGTTCCATACCGCCTACACCGTCTTTCCGGGCTGATCGTGGGTCTTGTTAATTTCATGCTCTCCGCTCACCAGCTCATAGAACGTCACCAGGCCGAAGATAATGAAGAGCACGCCGCCGACAATATTAACCGTCTTCATAGACACGCGCTGCGCGATGAGGTTGCCGCAGAGAACGGCACCGCCGGTGCAGATGGCGTGTCCCAGAATTCCACCGACTGTCACGCCGTACGGGTTCTTGGCAGCGGCCAGCGCAATGGTTGCGAGTTGGCTACGGTCTCCCCACTCGGCGACGAAGGTCAGCGTGAATGCCTCGACCATGACGGGGTTCAGCAACTTTCGCCAGCGGCGAGCGGGCGCGCTCACGTAGGCGGAGGATGCCACGCTGCCCGTCTCAGCCGGATCGCTTGGATCACGACGGCGCAACACCGCTGCAGCCTCCGACATCTCGTCCTCGCTCTCCTCGTCATCAGCCTTCTTTCGAAGCAGCTCGTCGTAAAGAATCTTTCCTCCGAACACCATGAAGAGCATCACCGCTAGCATCTGCGTCACCTGAACAGAGAGTAGGTTCGGCACCACAACGCCCATCAGCGCCGACAATACTGTCATCGCAGCGAGTGCTCCGAGCGCGCCAATGTATACTGTGAGCTTTGGATGACGCATCGCCATGAGACACGCGATGAAGAAAGTCTTGTCGCCGATCTCACTGACTAAAATCATCGACAGCGACGACAAGAAGCCATCGAGTAAATTCGTTGATTTTCGGGTGCTCATTATCAGGCCTACAAAATGGGATTGCAATCCGAAATGTGTGGGGGTGAGAGAGAGAGCAAGAAAGAGTGAAAGGGGGGGGGAAGGGAGAGCTCAACCTATGCGTCAACGTGCTCCGAGCGATGTCTCTGTGTGGGTGCCGCCAATGGGTATAAATGTGAGTGCGGCAGAGAATTCTGTTACTCTGTCTGCCTCTGTAGTACGGACAGGCACAAAAGAAACGGAGAAATCACGTATGTGTTTTCACTGTTTTCGAAAAAGACGGGAGAGAGGGGAAGGGGGGAAGGGGGGGAAGCTGTCGAGTAGAACAGTGAATACGAGTCGTTCCCTGGTAAAGGGAACGAAAGGGGATGGGCAGTGGGGGAACGGGGGGAAGAGGAGGGAGGGAGCGGATTGCAGGCTGGGATAATGTTCGAGCAGGTGCTGCAGTATTGAAAGTGCCACGCAGCTGTGTTGTTCTGTTGTGGTAACGTCAGTGCAGAAAGAAAAAGAGTACCTCAGGACAGGAGACAGAGCACAATACAAACTACACAGCCGCCATTCGACACGCGGAAAATACACACACGCCCAAGCTTTTACTGCACTACCCGCTCGCGTGTACACTTGAAAAAAAAAAGGTAGACAAAACAGTCGAGAAGCAAACGCGCAGTAAGCAAGATGTTTGTGTGGCGGCATACATGTTTGCCTCTGTGCTTCTATTGCCGAACCGCACTGTCTACCTACTTCACTTCCCCTCACAGCAGCAACAAAAAAAAAGGTGAATATTCACAGTCCCCATAGATGCAACGCGTACTGCACAATGTCCCCATCATGCCACCACCCACTAGCGCTCACCCTCCATAGCGTGCCCTGAACAGCCGCATATCTTCGCAAACTCTTTTGCCTCGCCCTTTTCCGATTCGTTTTTTTTTTCCTCCTCCGCCGGGGTTTGTGTGTGTCTCTTTTTATTTTTAAGCCTTTGTTCAGTTCACTTTTATTCATGGAAAAATGACACACGCACACACACACACGCACAAAGCCCCTTCGACACCGACTCCTCGGCCCTCTTTTTCCTTCTTCCCCCCCCCCCAGCCACATCTACACAACACCTCTGCCAACCCACCCACACCTTCCTGTGTGCCCCCTTCTCATGCCCAGCAGCCACCAGCCGGCGTCAGTAACGGTTTGCCCAAGGCCAACAACAACACTGCAGAAAGAGGAGGGTCACGCATGGGCTATGGTGTACAAAAATATAAACCCGCCAGAACCAGCTGAAGGTAAAGAAGGGCACAAAAGAATTGTAGAGATCACACAGAGGTCGTCTGCGGCTCAAACAAGAGTAGTTGGTCCGGAGCGTGCGCACAGCGAAGCCGTAATGTCAAAAAACAAAAAAGCACAATGCAAAGTCGACTAGAGTATGGGTGCCGCCGCACCTGCCCGTTGCTCCGTCCCATACCACCTTCCCCTCCCTCTTTGACTCTCCCGCCACTGGCATCCCTCCAATCGAGACACACACTCACACACACAGACACACCTTTGCCAGCTCAGCCACCTCTTCGAACGCCCACACCACGACCGGCGCCAGACACATGCGCGGGGACCGTATGCTTTGACACACGCGAGCCGCGCGCTCAGCACCCTGCCGCTCAAAGTCGAAAGCGGATGCACCTGCCCTGCGGTCGGTAGCAGACAGGGATCGTGGTGCATATGCCGGACGGCGTCAAGAGGCACGTTGGCACGCCCCCAGGTCAGGGCCCTCGGAAACCCCAAACCCTCAAGGCATGCCACGTCCCTCCCGCAGTCACATCAGGTCGCGGCATTCCAAAGCGCATGATGCACAGAGTCTCCAGGCTCGAGCCAGCAAGACTAGATGATGTAGCCCTCCCCCTTCCCCCGAGGGCACTGTCGTCACGTTCCCGGCATCGGCGCGATACACATCAGCCCTCCCACACCCGGTCGGGTGCGGGGCAGTGCCGCGCATTTCGGACACGCGTGTACCCTTCACGAATCATCGGTGGGCGTATTCTGCTTGCCCTCTTTTTATCCGCCCCTCGTGCCCTCATGACACCCCGCCCACCCGCAGGCGTGCGTTGCTTGGATGACACACGCACCACGACAGCCATGCCGGGCGGCAGCACGTGCGCACAGCTCCTGACTCTCTACGGATCTTGCGAGCTGTTTGGGGGCAGCGCTGCTCTGCGGAGACGAGCCTGCTGTCAGCCTTACTCGCCTCCGTCAATCTTATGGGAAAGAGCAGTTATCGGGATGGCGGGCCCGCGTGTGCCACCGCACGTGGGACGCTGTGGTGAGTTGGTGACAGCAGAGAGACACACGCCACGCCACGCCTCCTCCGAGTCCGTGCACCTTCGAGAGAAGTGGAATGTGCGGTGAGAAGGGCATCTGTCGATGAACAATCGTGGACACGACACACGCAGGGGCGTAGAGAGAAAAGCGGTACATACCCTGGCGGGATGAGGGACCAAATACCACCCCACGAGCGACACACACCGTCGTCCGCTGTGTGTGTGTGTGGGGTCTGTCATTGAAAATTGCTCAAATGAAATGAAGTACATTTAAAAAAAAAACAGCGAAAGACTTTTCTCTGCGCACTCCGACTGCCCCCCCCCCCTGCCGCCGCTGCCGCCGCCGCTATCGCTCCAGAGTGGCTCCCTTTCATCTCATCCCATTCGCAGGGACATAAGAGGTACAACACACGAGCCGCAGTGTATAGAGAGGAACCCGGTTAGAGAGAGAGAGAGAGACATGAGAACAAGCACAAGGCATCCGAGAAGGGAGAAAGCACACATGCGCCCCCACATGACAACATCAATCTAGAATCACTTTGTGTTTGGCCTACGCGGCATCTCCAGTGGCAGGCGAAAGAAGCCCAGCATTCTCCACTGCGTTGTCGTCCCTCTTGGTGGACGCAGCCGTCTCTGATGTCGTCGTCGCAGCCTCCGTCTCTGACAGGGGCTCTGGCACCTTGCATTCGGTCTGCATCGACTTCCCCACGCCAGCATCCGCTGTCTGGCTACTGCTCTCGTCATTTGTAGCGCCAGCGGTGCTGCTCTGAACAGGGTTCATGTTCGCGCCATTGGTACCCTGGCTGTGTTGATGATTGGAGAAGCTGCGCGCGTTCTGGTAAGCCGGGTCACGCGGGTCAACGTGAAGCTCTTTGCAGGTGGGTCCAAAGCGGCACTTGCCCTTTATGTGGTTCAGGCAAGCCTCGAAAGGGTAGTTGGCGAACGTGCAGTCATCTTCGAAGTTGCAGAAGCCGTACACACGCAGACACGGATGCAGCCTGCCCTTCTCATCGCTGCTGAGGTTCGGCTTGCCGGACTTGGCACCGCCGCCCCGATCAAAACGGGAGCCAGTGTGACCAGAGCCCATTCCCATCCCATTCATCCCACGCCCACCAGCGCCCACGGAGAGGCTGACAGAAGCTGGACCCATCTCCGTGTTATGCAAGCCACCCATCGACTGGGCCTCTTCAGCCCACCGCGAGCGAGAGCCATTCATGTCTACGCCACCACTGACCAAAGGCGGTCGGGTCGTAAGTTGCGGCACCTCCACTGAGTGCACGCCCTTCAGCAGCTCTGCTAGGCGCCGCAACGAAACGTTCTCCACCATCACATCCGTGAGCTCCTCCTTTGTCTGCTGCGAGTAAGCCTTGCTGCTCGACTTTTTACAGTCAGTGAGGTAGCGGCTGAGTTCCGCACGCTCGTACGTGTACCCGTCACTTGCCACGACTGGGTCCTTCACCTCAGCGTAGCGGCGCACAACATTCTCAACCTGTTGCAATTTGGTGTCTGCTTCCTGGAGGCGGCGGTAGGCACTGTCGCGCTCCGCGATGATGTTGTTGTATAACTCTCGACTGTTCTCCAGCACTTCACTCAGCGACATGATGAGCTCTTGCGAGCGCCGCATTTCACAGCTTTGATCGGCGAGAGAGTTTTTCAGCAATTGCGTCGCCTCCCACACGAGCGAGGCTGTCTGCGTCGGGTACGTCCGACCATAAAACGGAGTCATGGCGCTCATGTTTTTTTTTCCCTTTCGGTGCCGGGGAGGGGGGGGGGGGGGAATTCCTCTTCCAATTTGTGTGTAGGGGACAGCTGAAGGAGGAGGGAGGGGAGGTGGGTGGTAGTGGTGCGCACCCGAACTGTTTTCTTTTGTTGTTTGGATTTTTGTTTTCTACTCCCGCAACATGGGAGGGAGGGAGGAGGGAGGGAGGAGGGTGAGGGCGGTGAGGGCGGTGGATAAAGGGGAGGGGGTAGCCAAATGGGAGAGGGGATGCGAGGATAAGGAAGGGTTTGAATGCGTCAACGCAAAGGATGCCGCAACACAGCACAGCCTAGCGGGAATGTGCGACGAATCGACGTGTGTGTGTGTGTGCATTTGTGTCACATTCTTCACATATACTCGCGATACGTTTTGGTGTACGGCAATGTGGGAAGAGAAAGCGTAGGCACAGTGCATAAAGGGGGGCCCTCGAGTCAGACAACCACCCGCGTGCATGTGTGCGGATGCGTATCTGAGAGTCCGTCTCGTTGGCCGTTCCCCCTCTCCAAACGCGCGTTTTGTTGTTTTTCGACCTCGGAAGCGTCTCGAAAGACTCGACACGCACTTCGTTACATTTAAGAGTCTCGTAGACCATTACAGAGAATACGGCAGACAAGGTGCGCGTCCACGGTGCGCAATAAAAGTGTGTCTCGGTCAGCTTGGAGGTGTAACCGCGTTTCTGTGCCAGAATGAGGGCCAGCGCGGGAGACGAGCATGCAGGAGTCGCGCAAGAGAACAATGAGACCGGGGGCAAAATGGAGAGGTAAGTAACCGCTACGATGAGCAGCTTCCACGGGCTGTCTGTGTGCGTGTGTGAGTGGGTGTGGGTCTGAGTGGGTGCGCACCGCGGAGAGGCGGCTTCGACGACACAATGGGTACAACGCAGCCCCAAGAGAAAAGGAAGAGTAGAGGGGTAAAAAAAAGATAGACGTGAAGTACACACATGGAGAAAGGAACGCGGTGAATATCCCTCATGGAATAAAGAAAACGATGAAGCTATTTTTTGTACACATGCTGGGAAGGTGCGTGGCCGGCTGGCTATCACCACCACCGCCCCCTCTCCGTGCCGATGGGGGTAGCCCACAGTGCTAAAAAAAAAGGGTGGGGAAAAAGTTTTTTTTTCACGACATGTGGACTCTCCCTTTTCTGACTTTTCGGTTCTGGTGACAAACTCACCGCATCCAACCTCCTCCCCGCAACTGTACATGAGAACTTATGAAAAAAAAGAGTGATGTCACCAGTTAAGCACCATGAATCTTCACCGCCCCGAAAAAAAAAACTTCTTCCCCCAACTCTTCCTTACCGACGACGTTGCTTCACTCCCCCCCCCTCCCACACACACACACACACGGGGGTATCTGAGGAATTGGATATTACCTCTCCAGTTGTCTCCTTTGCAGACACTACTCACGACAAGGTAGACTCTTCTTTCTTGTCGCCCCCTTCCCTCCCTCCCTCCCTCCATCCCTCCATCCCTCCATCCCCTCCATCCCCTCCCCGCTTATTACATGGGCAGATCCTTCGGTTGTGAAGAAATGCACTTGAAGAGCTGTGTGAAAAATAAACAACGGGAGACTCGATTCCCCATTCTGTGATAGGAGTACTGAGATCAGGGGGTCACGACAAGAAGAATGGTGAGGCGAGAGTCCCATCGAACAATCAAGTGTACTCGATCGCGTGCCTCACCACATCATGCCGCTCCTTCAACCCTTCCTCCCTCTTCCATTTGTGAACCCAACCCTCGGAACAGGGGAGAAGGGGGGCGAGGGGGGGACTCTACACAAAAAGGGTGAGCTCTATTTTGTCTTTTTCTCCCACTCAGCGTGACAACAAAGAAGAGGGAAACCCATGACAGCTATTATTAGCAGCTTGACTCTGGGCACGCAGACACAGGCGTACCACGAAACACCTGTCTCAGGGTTGGCGGCTATGTATGGATGCACGCAAGTCCAAGAAACCGTCGTAAATATGCAGGACTCGGTACCACTCAAGACACGCTCTCACGCGCTACGTCGACATCTGTGTGTTTAAACCACATCTGTGTTGCTGATAGGAAGGCAGTGATGTTGCCTCTGCTTTACTGTGTGTTGTTCAGAGCAGTGAGACCAAACGGAGCACGGCAGAGCGACAGAACTGCACGGTTACACATGCACATACGGTGTTGGACACACACACGACATCCCGAGCCCTGCCTCACCTCAACTTCTCGCGCAATCGCCCTCACACAGTCTCTCTCCCATGCCCACTCGCCCCACCCACCCACCCACCCCCTCTTTTCCGCCGCCTACCTTCTCCATACCCAATCCAAATGTACAAAGGGAAAAGAGGCGAGACCCCCCCCCCAAAAAAAAAAATGAAAAAAAAATTTAAAAAGGGAGAGTCGAATAACAGCAGTCATGGGGCCAAGCTAAAAACACCAACGAGAAGAGGCACGCGGTGGACACACACCTGGAAAAAAAATCCGGTGTGCGTGTATGTACGTAAGGACGGGTCACGGCGGCGGCAGGGGGGGGGCACACAGAACAAAATTGCGTACACTAGACTGGACAACAATGACACGGGGACACGGTGTGAAGAGAGGAGAGTCCCAACAGACGTACACGCGGATGCGTCTCAGCAGAGCTATGGATTGGAAGCAGCAAAAAGGCACCACACGATGCCATTCAGCAAAAATAGCGAAGATGTCCGGGCCGTTTTGTTTTCCTTCTTTTTCCCCGTGCAGAGAACGAAGCGAAGAGACGTGTGGAGGGGGGGGGAGGAGGGAGCCTTGGAGAAACACGTACAAAGTCCGCAAAAATATGAATCAACAACAAACACAGAAAAGAGTGAACACACACACACACACACACACAATAGCAAACAAGCAAAGAGGGGAACGTTTGGCGTGAAGATGAAAAATACACAATCAACAAACGAATCTGCGTGAGTAACAGTGCATGCACAAATCTTGCCCCTCCCTTCCTCCTCCCCGACCGTCCCTCCCAAAAGATCTCACACTACCCCTTCATCACACTGTTATCGTTGGCAAAAAAAAACGATCCGCCCGGAAACACCAGCGCCACCACGACCACTACGTGTATTTGACGGCGCGGCCAGCTGCTCACCAGCACACATTAAGAACAGCAAATATAGTCACAGTAGATTTGAAGTGAATAATGCGAAAGCGTCAATGTTAATAGTTCACAACGATGATAACAATAACAAAAAAAAAGAGTGAAGTAGTGAAGGAGAAAGAGAGAAGGCCTGCAGCGTCATGAATACGGTACAAGAACAGAGGGAAAGAAGAGAGAGAGGAGGGAGAAGCCATGGGGGAGGGGGGGGAGGGGGGGAACACCAGCTGCGGTGCCCATGGGAGATCGAAGAACCACAAAGGGAGCATAAAGGAAGAAGAATCGAGGGAGTGGAGAAAAAAAAAAGACAGAGATCAGAGAGAGTGGAACGCAAGACGGTAGAGTAGGGACGGGAAGGCCAAAGGAAGGGGGAGAGAAGATGACAACAGAGGCAAAGAGTGTGTGGAGACGGCAAGGCAATAATGAGAGTGAGAGCGCCAACCATTTCCGATTGTTACGAGGCACAGCGATAGACAGACAGGCATTTGGGGGAGGGGGCATGAACACACCCACAGGACAACAGACCACAACAAGCAACCGAGGTATGAGGGGAAAAAGCGAGAGTAGCCCCATTACACAAAGAGAGAGACCCATGTGATAAAGAAAACAAAAATGAGCACCAAAGAGAAAAAAAAACAAGAAAACAGTGGTGCACTAGCCAGACCATTGCGCTCATGATCCCTGCCGTCGCATCCTACCGCTTTTTATTTGATGGATGAGGACCCTGCGTTTGTGGATGGCAGGAGGAGGAAGGGAGAGCCAAAGATAAACATGGGTTCTACCTATTCGTTTCCCCCATGGTCTCGGGAGATGTCTTCTCATGGCTGGGCCACTGGATCGAGGACGTAGAGTTACCGTTGCTATCTAAAGGGCCGCGGAACTCGACATGTCGTTCATGGCACTGGTTCTTGAAGCGGCACTTGTTTTTGAGATTTGATAAACATGCATCAAACGGATACTTGGCGTACGCGCAACTGTCGTTGTAATTGCAGTATCCGTACACACGAAGGCACGGGTGCACCCGCTCCCCCTTGGCGTTCAGTTCGACAGGGGCGGTGTTGTCTTTCCCACCGCTGTGCACAGTGCGTCGGGACCCATCATAATGGTGGCCAGAAGTGTGACCTGCGCGACCTGCTGCCGTCGGCTTCGAGTGGTTGTGCATGGTGGAGCGGTCTGCCTGCGCCGGCTGCGCAGGCTGCGCCGGCTCCGCCTTCTGCAACGTCACCAAGCGATCCACCAACGTCTTCAGAGACCGATTGGGAATCAACAACGAGGTCAGCGGTTTCTCAGTCTGGTACGATGTCGGCGTGCCGCCAGCCTCTTTGCACCCGTCGATGTAGGACGAGATGGTCTCCCGCTCATACGTGAAGCCGTCGCTAGCTACCACGGCATCTTTGACATCGACATAGCGATCCACAATTTCTGTCACATCCTGCACGCGCCTCTCGGCCTGCGCCGCGAGGTTCTCAATGTACAGCTTCTCCTGGAGCGCCTCCTCGTAATGCTCCCGAAGCGCGTCCACCTCCATCGTCAGTGTGCGCAGATCCTCCATCACTTGCAGCATCTTCATTTCGTACATCATCATGTTTTCTCGTAATACAGGCAGCCGCTTCTGTGTGCGGTTGAACACCAGCTGCATTGGCTCGCTCGTGCTCGCTCCAGTCGCCATCACGCCATCACCCTGGTAGGCCCCCCCCACCACGGGGACAGCAGCCTCGACGTTGGACTTCATGTAATCAGGCAACCGTCGGTGGCCGCGGCGAAGAGCAACGAACGGAAGCAACTCAACAAGAGCGAATGTAGTAAAAAGTGGTTGCAGAAGGACCCGCTTGAATTCAAGAAAAAAAAAGAAACTAGAAAAAACAAATACAGGGAATCAAAAAAAAAAATCAGTGTGGAGAACGGCAGCGATGTGAGGAGGTGCGCAAGCGCAGGCGTGCGAGCCGGGGGAGAGAGAAGCAATTTCCAAGGTCAAGAACCACCGGTGGGGAGAAACAACACGAGGAAGGGGGGAGATGCAGGCGAAGACTGGGATGATAAGTGGCGAGGGATGTGTGTTGCGCAGCGATCGACACGTGCGTGTTATTTACTCCACCGCCTTTTGGTGTAAGACGCGCTCTTATAGACGTGTGTATATTTATATATATATATATATATACACCAATATATTTATATATATATATATATACACCAATATATTTATATATATTTATATATATATATATATATGTGTGTGTGTGTGCTCCTGTAGAGGGAGGGAGGGGGGGGGGACTCTTCCTCGTTATCTGTGAAGCAACACTCCCCGGGAACTGATTCAACGACTCCTTGTCCCCGTAGGAAGTTCAGGAACAAATCTGGGCAAGTGTGTGCGCCTGTCGTCTGAGAAAGAGGAGTGAAGTCGGTGGAGGTACGGGTTCGCGTGTCTGTGTGCCGCTCTGTTCGCCAATCTTGAAAATATGTGACGCGCGATACAGCAAACAACTACTTAGCGCTATCACTATAGAGGCAATATATGTAGATATGTGGATATGTAGATATCAAATCAAATAAAACGCGGAAAGTATGGGGAAAAAATGACGCTGTGCTGCTCCCCTTTTTTTTTCTTCTTCCAACTACACTGCGAGCGCACGTCAATTCACACACGTACGCACCGAGTGGAGAAGAGAAAGAGAAGGCAGAGGAAGAGGAAGAGGAAGAGGGGGGAAGAAAAGGAGGATGTGGAGGGGAGGTTGGAGTGAAGAGGAGACAAGACAGGTAGGCAACAGGGATTCAACATATACACGTATATATACGTATGTGTGTGCGCGGAGATCATTCCCAAGCAATGCCCCGAGAAACCATGAAGGGCTCGGGGAAGCGCGCGCGTGCGCTTGCCACGGCGGCTGGCGTGCGGTATGCCGCTCAGACCTGCTTACTGGGCCGCTGACACACACACGTCGATGCGGCAGCACTGTTGGTATCGATGGAGTGCCACGCCACTGTGCGCGCCTCACCTCATGCCAAATAAGGTGCGTGCAAACGAGCCTGTGGAAATGACCAGAGACATCCATTTTTCTTCGCTCTTCGCCTCATACCGCTTGTCGACTATGGTTTGGTATGCACTGCCATTCGTTGTGGCCCAACCGAACTAATTTTAACAAAAAAAAAGAGGACGGTGGGGGAAAGCTGAAGCCCACAAGGGGGTGGGTGGGTGGGGGGGAGGGGTAGGGGGACACCGGTAGTCACCACATTCACAGAGCTTCTTCTAGAATCAACAGCGGCCATCACTGAGAAGCACTCCACAAAAGATATAAACAAGCGCGATCGGCCCTCGTCCACACACACCGCTTCGGCGGCATCTCTACTCGTGGCAGTAGGGCAACGCGGCCATGCAAAGAGCAGTGCCGAGGAACTGACGTCGCCTCACACAATATCGAGCAGAGTAGCCTTGCATCTAATTAGTTTCGTATGCTGCAGGTGAAATTAGATGAGACGGGGCGTAGCCGCAGGATGCCGAGGTCGAGGTGGTTCTGATGTACTCTGGGCGGTGGTTCGGTTGTCGCGGTCCGAGGCGCAAAAATGCACGCCACTGTCGAGAATTCTCTGTTGGAGAGGGGAGGAGGCAACAGCACCTGAGTTTTCGGATATGTGTCTTGACACGCTCAAGCGAAAAGTAAATTTAAAAGAGAGATGCATTACCAAGGTGAGAACAAGTGAGCAATTTACGCAAATCATCCAGGGGAGGGGGGAGGAGGAGGGAGGAGGGCTATGGTCGCTCCTTCTTTTGTTTCTCTAGATCGCTGCCCCTCACACTTGCCTTGTGCGCACCGTGGACGAAGCAAAAGCAGCACCAAACACGTGATGTCAGTGACACTTTAAACTCTTTTTCGTTTTCTCTGTACGTCATTTGTGTGCGTGCGTATGTGTGCGCAACTTTTCCTCCATCGAAAATCGTAGTGAGGCCACAAAGCATGTGTATTGTAATATAAATGTTTCATCAAGGTCAGTTGCATCCCACTCCCTCCCCCACTCCCCTCCCCTCCCCTCCCTCCGCCTCTCTCTCTAGCTGGCTTCCTTTTGTTGTTATTGATTGGGAAGGAGAGGGAAGGGGGAATGGAAGAGGCAGGAATGGTAGACCTAGTGTACGCCCTGCGCTGAGGGTCCTCTCAATAGAGTACGGACAGCAGACAGGCGCTCTTCAGCTTCGGACAGCATCAAGCCAAGCCGCCGCGGATATATGTTGCACTGCAGAAGACCAAAAAAAAGTAAAAACAAGGGGAAAAAAAAACAACGCAAATGGAGGCGCCCACGAAAGAAAAGGCGCTGCCTGGGGGGTGAAGGGGCGGGGGGAAGAGGGGAAGAGGGGAACAGTGGAAGAAGGCAACGGAGCACAACACCACTTCCGCCTCCCCCCTCCCAATCCTCCTCAACATGGCATGCACCTCATGTCACAGTACAAGGTGGTGCTGGCACCGAAAAAATGGGGTGGTGAAGACCGGCGAGAGGGAGCCGACCACAGCCACTGTACAAACCAACATGCAGCCCAAAGAGGGGGGAGGGGAGAAGGGAGAATAGAGGAGGGAAGGTCCGCGTGCCGACAGGCAAACACGCGCACGGTATTGATAAAAGTGTGCAGAGCAACAAGCCACTGATCCTCACCGTCGAAAGGGCGGAGTGGGGTGCAAGAGCAAGCAAAGAAAGCAGAGAGAAGGGCTTGTGATTCACAGTAAGCGCAGGACTTGGGTCACTTCATTGGCTTTGATACATCCTCGTTAACCCACATGCTGACACCGGGGGCGCTGTTGAGAGGTAAGTTGGTTGAAGGTATCTCCGTGGGTGGGAACAGATCGTCGTCACTGTCCGCCACTTTGGGGGTTGAGGTGATAGAGGACTCAGCGAAATTTACCTCCGGCGGTGGTGCTGCTGAAGACGGCGCCGCGCGCACGCTTGTCGACATCATGAGTGGATAACTGCTCTGCTGTTGGTCTGGCCGCTCATTATGTTTCTGCGGCGGATGTGCCATGATCCCCTGCATCATTGCCATCATTGCTTGCATGTCAGGCGACTGAGACGGCGGCAGTGGGACGTGGGAATAAGTGGATGCAGCAGCCACTGCGGGGGAAGGCGACGTAGAGGGCAACACAGCAGGCGCTGTGCTCGCGGGGCTGGAGTCTAGCTGAGAGGTAGAGTTCGATGTGGGGGCAGCCGCCGGAGTCCACGATGATTTCGGTCTCGCCGAGGCGGAGACGACCTGGCGTACGGTTGGGGCAAGGATGTCTGAGCTGTCCTGGACGCCAGGATGTCCATCAAACTGCAAGCGCACCTGGTCTCGGTACATGTTTAGCAAGTTCTGCCGCTCATGCGCGTCAAACGGATTCGCCGCAGAGGTGCTGCGCACTGGCCGCAGCATGGATGGGAGGATCGTATCAATTAGCTCTTGAATGCCACGGATGAGGCCGGCTTTCTCCGCTTTTTTCAGAGACGGGAACTTCTCGACATCAAAGCGTTCCATAAAGGCCTGATACGCCTGCACCGGTGGAAAGTCCCGGTGGTTCATCTTGAACCTGGCGCCGATGCTCTCGTAGCGAATTGAGAGCTGTTCCCTCGCCTTCTTCTTCGCTTTGTCCTTTCCAAAAATCGCTGGCAACTCAGATCGGATACCGCCGATGATGGCGGCGTGGACGAGCACCTCCTTGGCCCGCCGAAGGAGTGAAGCGATCTTCTTATCCTTGGCCTGCTGCGGTATCACCTCCAGCAACTCACGGAGCAAGTCCGCCTTCTCCTCGGCAAAGAGAAGAGAAAAGGAGCTCGGATTGTACGGCCGATCCCAAAAACTTCCAACGTACACGCGCGGTGGCTCCGTGGTGTTGATGAAGTTCGACAGGTTCCAGAACAAACTGCCGTAAACACGCATGAGCTCCTGGGTGGAGATCGTGTCGGCCTTGTTCAGCACAAGGCGCAGACGACCTTCAACTCCCTTGAACGACGTTTGGAAGAGATGGCGAAGCTCCGCACCGGCGGAGAGCTTGCTTGGATCGAAAAAGACGAAGATCAAGTCGCTTCGCTCGGCGAACCAGCGGCAGACTTTCACGTAGTCGTATCTGCGCTGGTGTATGCCACTGGCACTCTCCAGCACGCCAGGAGTGTCGATGAGAGTGACCCGCTCCAGAAGTGGATGGGGCACCTGAAAGCCCTTGAGGTTGCTGATGAAGGACTCGCCAAACTCGAGTAGACCCTTGAAGGGCAAGGCCTTCGAGTTGGCTAGCGCCTGGCCGTCAATCGGACCTGGTTCTTGGCCTTTCATCACCACCGTGAACTCCGCTGTTGTCGGCTGCGGTCCAGTCCACAAGTAGTTACTCTGCAAGAGGTAGTTGATAAAGGTGGTCTTGCCTGCTGACCAAGGGCCAAACAGCGTAACGAAGGGACGCTCGTTCTGCATCGTCTCCTCAAACCAGTTTGGCCTAAAAATGTCGAAGCTATACATCTCCTCCAGCGGCCGCACGCGCTCGGTGTATAGCGGGTGGAGTTTCTTGATGAGCGCACTCATGCTGCCCGGGACATCGCCGCCCGACTCCCTGCCATGCAGAGGCTCAACGGCAGATGCCCCAAATTTGGACATCGGCAAAGGGGGCAATGAAAACGAAAAGGTAGCGAGCCAAGAAAGCAGCAGCCTTGAAGAGATGCGCGCGATCACCTGAACCGATTAGTACTGCGAAGAAAGAAAGTGAGAGAGAGAGAGAGAGAGACGAGCTCACTGACACACACACACGCGCGCCTGGGAACCGACAAAAAACAAATGCTGAACCATGTGCAGTGTGGAGAGGGAGGGAGGGAGGGAGGAGGGGGGAAGCAGAGAAAGGGAGAAGTGTGGAAGTCGTGGTGGTGAAGTACGAGTGTTGGAGGATCTTGTCGGCTCGAAGCGGCTAGTCTGGACTGCGCTTGCGCGTCTCCAACATTGGATGAGGTAAAGTGAGAGAGAGCAGAGTAGCCCAGTCAAGGTGACCCACGCAGCACTATGAGTGAGAAAGCAGCGTCACCACCGACAAACCCTTGCTGGAGGAAAAGTAAACAGATTCCCTCTCTCTCTGTGATCACACGATTGCGTGCCCAATAACGTGTTCTGGCTCTTCAATTGTTGTTTTTTTTTTTTGTTGCTAGCGTGTCGCTCAACATTTTTCCCCAGTCTTCTTGGGCGCATCACGGGGGAAAGAGATGAGGGGGAGTGCGGAGAAACAAGGTAGAGGGCATGGAAGAGAGGTAAGGTGAGGTGAAGTGAGGAGCTGGCGAGGCACCTCACAGACACGCGCGTAGAACAAGCAAACAGACATAAAAGAACATAAAAGAGTCGTAGAGCATAGGCAAAGCGTCACAAAGCGGCAGAGCGGGGAAAAACTCTGAAAAAAAAGTAGAGAGAACAGATGGCAACATACATATTGTTTTTTTTTCAAGGGAGGGGAGGAGAGGGGAGGGGAAGGGAGGGGGGGAAGGCGGAATAGAGAGAGGGCAGCTGGGAAAGGAAATAGAAACATCAGCACTCAACGCGCAACATGACACAAACAGCGGTAAATGCGGAGAAACCCTCGCAGAGAAAGAGCGAGAGAAAGAGAAACGTCAACGCGGAGAAAGCCCCATGAAAATAAAAGCTGCCCAGATCACCAGAGCGCACACATTACAGAAAACAGGCGGGCTCAAAGGGGGGGGGGCAATACACGTATATCTGTGCTACGCCTCACCCGAGTCCTGCAGTCTAGTGTATCATAATGTCAAGGAACATAAGTTAGAGCCCGGCGAGGAACACAATCTTCAACCACAGCGACATTGTCATTGCGAAGCACCACTACACAAAAGAACAGGAGGGGACAACGAAATCAAAAAAAAAAAAGAGGGAAGAGGTTGACGTCCGCACGAGCACACGAGAAGACCCATCGGGGGAAGCCCTCATGACACAAAAAGACTAAGAGAAAGTCGCCGAAACAGAAGCCTGAGAAAGCGGCTAAAGGCACGTCTTGGACCAACAAGTAGCGGAAACATCTACGGAAACCCATTTGAAATGCCTCCACACATTGACTGGTGCGCAGAGGCGAATATACACGTGCATATACACGCACATATATACGCAAGTGACAGCACACTATGTGTCGACGCTAGCTGTGCTCACCACAGACCCACATCAACAAGCATACGCACGCCTGAAGAAAAGACGCGGGAATCCGTTACATTCTCAGAAGAAAAAGAGAGAAAACGAATGCATTCACACAGCACAGACTCAGACACACACACACACACATACACACACACCGAGAGAGAGAAAGATGAAGAGGGAGAAAAAGTGGGTGGGTGGCTTGATAGATAAAAAAAACAACAATCGGCACATCGGAAGTCGACAAGACGTTGAAAGGAGTTTGGAGAAAGAAAAGCAGCAAAAACAAAATATATAGATGGATACTAGAGCAGTGCCCAGGAGCAAACATTAGTGAAGCAGCGCAGAAGTGCGCAACCGATGCCCATAGTTGTTTTTCTTTTTTGGGGGGGAGGGGGGAGCAGTAGTGTTAGTACTACTACTAGTGAATTGAGCGTGTCGCAAAAACAGACACGCGCCGCGGCTCTGAGAGAAAAACACAAAAAAGGGAGAGCGTAGATGTTCGCCTTAGAACAAGCCTCCTTTACAGAATCGTTTTTTTTTTGTGTGTGTGCATGTAAACGTGTGTGTGTGTGTGTGTGTGTGTGTGTGAGAGTGTGTTGGCTCTCGTGCCGCAGCAAATTTCTCTCAGGGTAGCGCAGAACTCGCAAAGTAAAAACAGTAAAAAAAAAGCGAGGAGGCGTACATCGATGCGACAACATGAAGCGGAAAAGAGGGTGTTGAGGAAACGAGGGGGTGGGGACGACGAAGCCCGAGAGAGTCCACTACTGTCACAGCTGCACCCATCGTTCAATTCCAAGACACACACACACACACGCACAGAGTCCAGAAGGACAATGATAAATGTCAAGGTACGTGTGAAATCAGGAATGCATGGGGAGATCAAAATAGATGAAAAAAGATTCCCACACCATGCGCTGGAAAATTACAACACACCCCGCCTCTGGATATCTATGTGCCCCCCCCCTCCCTCCCCTCAACGTGTGTGTGTGTGTGTGGGGGGGAAGGGTTCTACCGGAACCGCACGGGTTTCGCAGGCCTCTCCATCGCGTTCAGTAGCGTCACAATGTCCTCCTCAGTGACACCCAAGTCCTCCATCTCAGTCAGCAGCTGCTGGTAACCTTGACATTTGCCCTCCTCGAACCAGCCGTGCTCCTTCGAACGGCAAAAGAGACACACGTGCTCGTAGCGGCACGTGCTGTACGGGCGGCGAGTCTCAAAATCGCACCGTCCGTAGCCGTGGCCTGGTGAAGCGCCGCGGCCGTTGTGCTTCATGCACAACAGCTTCTCACTCTTCTCCTTCACGTAGTAGTAGTACGCGCCGAAGGCCATGTCCGGCGCCGGAATGCCGTTTTTGGCCCACGTGTCGAAGAGTTGCTGCACCCCGCCAACATGCTGCCGTGAGAAGCTGATGATGGTGAGGTGGCGCAGCAGCTTTGTGGCGTTGCGATCCCGGAGCATGTTCTCGACGTCCGCCTCGTCGTGTGGGGGCCAGTGCATATCCTTGCACAAAGCCTGGCTGGTGTGGTGGTGGTTGTGCTCCATTCGCTCCTTGCGCCGCAGCGACTGAGGCGACTCGCGGAATATGTGAGCAATGGTCTGCCGGTTGACAACGGGTGCAGAGAGGGGCGGCCGCTGTGGGCGCGGGGCGCCCGGTGTGTAGGGCTGGGAGGAACGGTTACCCGACAGCGGCGTCGACTGCTCCTTTCCCAGCGATGGCGTGTTGGGCGCCGAGCCACCGTGGCTGGATGTGTTGGACTGGCGGTTGGGTGCCATTGCTGGGGTGACGGCGCTCCCGGTGGTTGTCGTTAGCCCACCGTTGCTGCTCATGCTCCCCTCCTTCAATGTGATCGCTTGGAATCCCTCTGGCCAAGTCACATTCGTGCGCGGCGACCGGTGCCCCGATGGCCTTGGAATTATGGTGTCGCTCGTGCGGTTCACCGGAGCCATGGGTGTCGCCGCCTCACCGATCCCAGGAGAGTGCCACGGAGATGTTATCGTTGGCGACCGGGTATAGAGGGCGAAGAGCTCGCCGTTGCCACCCTGACCGCCTACCTGGAAGAGATCTTCTATACGGACCGAGGACTCTAATTTGGTAGACCGCGGCAGCGGCGGCGTCGTTGTTGGAGCCGTGTACGAGCTGCCATTCGGGTGTGCAGAATCTCTCGTCGAGGGAGGCATCGTCACTGCCTCGACAGGCGTGGTGCGAAGTGGCAGGCGCACCCCAGGCGAAGTCGGAGGTCGCTGCAGCGGGGTTGCTGCCGTGGTGGCTGGCGATGTAGTCGATGAGGAACAGCCCACGCGGGCCGCAGTGCTAAACGCACGACTGAGATTTTCAATCGTGTTGGAAGACGCGTCGGCAGTGAAAGACGGCTGTGGAAACAGCCCCACCGGCTCTGAGGAAAACGCGGCAAACGATGTGTGGAAGTCAGAAAGAAGGCTGCCAGCGACGCCGCTGGTTGCAGGCTGCACCTCGACATCGCCAGAAGTGTGCCAGCTGCCAGTAATGGCTGCGAGGCCGCTTGACAAGAGATTAGGGCCCTGTATGTCGTCCGAGTTGTCGTCCTCGTCCATCCCTGGCAACACCGTGCGGATTGCCTCCTCGATGCCCCAGTCAGTCACTGAGCGCCGCTCCCGCAGCGATCCGCTTATCACACGCTCACCTGGTGCCCCAACCGACAGCGTTTCCGTGTTGCGCTCCACCTGCCCGAGCAGCGTCTCGATTCCAGACGACGGCAACTGCAACGATCCGCCCAAGACGGAAGCGCCAAAGCTGAGTTTCTCACTCACGTTGAATGCCTCAAAGGGTGCGGGATCGACATTCACTGCGCTAGCGGTGATTGAACACGGTGGAACGACCGGGGGGGCTGGGGCACCTTCACCTGGTACGGCCGAGAGAAGACAAGCCTTGGCGGTCGAGGCTGCCTTCGTGGGCGGTGGCGAAACAGTGGTGAAAACTGGCGACGCTTTTGCAGAAACGGGTGCCTCGAAGCCGCTACGATCCGCTGCGTGGGAGAGCGTAGACCGTGTGCCTGTTTTGGGAACTGGGAGCTTCAGATGGGCGTCAAAGTGAGTCGCGGGGGCATTAGCCGGTGAAGCTGCTCTCGGGTTTGTTGCACCGCTGTTAGCGCCCCGCTGGGCTGGGGTCGCGCTGGCACCCCAGCGGAGCGCTGCGTTCGAACCAGGAGTCTGATTGGCAGGCGGCGGCGATGCCTCCATCGATTTCATGGAGTGACTGCTGGCGCTGCTATTTACCTTTGCGTGGCGGGGCTGTGGAATGAAATCCCGTGAGGTGGCCGCAGCGGCTTGGGCAGACAAGGTACCCTGCCCCATCTGCACGCTGCGCGGCGGTGGCGGCATTGTTGGTTCTGTTGCCTCTCCGTAGCCGCCAACTCCTCCATATCCGCGACGGCCACCACCATTACCGTTATTATTGAGACTGCCGTGCTGTCCGTGAATGTTGGTGGTGTTTGTGCCACATACATTACCGTGGTGATTGAGCTTGCTGTTGGTCGAGCTCGAGTTGGGGGCGTTGCCGCTCCAAACACCGCTGTTGCCACCACCAGAGATGCCAAAACGGTTGGTGACGCCGCCTCCGTTTGTGTGGAACGGTACAGGCGACGAGTTGGCAGTGGAAGCGGTGCCGACAGCACTACCGCCACCCCCACTCACACGACTGATTGCTGCAATTGCCGCCTCCGGTGCGTGTCCATACTTGCGCCTTTCTGCACTCTGGTGGTGGTTAGCTATGTTGGGGTTGTTGTCTGCATTGGAGCCGCGCGGGTGCGGCAGTCCAACGCCACTGTCGCGATGGCTGGCCTGACTGTCGAGGGCGCGTCGACTGACCCACTTCGCTGTGGACAGCGGTCTATTTGTCTCCATCGCTCCCTGATGAGACATGCAACGTCAACAATATCAACACAAATACACACAAATACACAGAAATACACAGAAAAACGCTCGAAAAGGAAAAAAGGGGAAAAACAAGCAAATAAAACGCACCACCCACCTACACGCTGCTACGACGGTGGTGCGGAGGCACGCAGATCGAGGCACGGCGCGAAAAAAAAGATAAAACTCCGGTTTTTTTTTGTTATTTTTCCTTTTTTTACGCGTCACCTCCCGCGACAATGAGGGGCACCAACCTCCACTTACACCGATGACGGATACCGCGACAGTGGACGACAAAGAGAAAGACGCAAGTAGAAAAAATGAAAAAAAAAATACTCAAGCGGCGGGGAGAGATGTGATGAGTGGTGAATGGGATACGAGCCGAAAGAAGACCAAAGAATGAGACGGGCACTAGCGTGACCGCAGATGACGGAAAGTCAGGGGGGGAACAAGAGCAAAAACAAAAAAAAATTGATGCAACAAAGCCCGCACAAAAGAGTGGTGCGTGGGGTTATGTGCGGATGTTCGCCAAGTATGCTCCGATAAGCGGCAATTTCAAAAGAAACCAAAATGATGGCAATCTGATTCACTGCCACTCACGCACGCAAGCCACGGGGTGTAGTCCCGCCTGTCGGGTGCGCTCGTGAGCGGGCGGTGTGAGAAGAGAAACGCAGTCCGCTGCTACAGAAACTAAGCGCAGGAAACCAAAAAAAAAACTGTTTTGACGCGAGCTAAGTCGATGCTGGTTGGTGTGGCGCCCACTAAAAACGAGGACAGAAAGAGAGAGGGAAATACTCAAACTCGAGGGAGGGTCGTCAAGCACACGCACACACCCACACACACACGCAATCGAGTAATAGCCAATAAAAAAGGGGGGAGGCCGGAGATCAGCCAGAAAAAAAAAACGAGGAGTGGAGGGGAGGGGAGAAGAGAAAAAAAGAAACTAAGAAAGAAAGAGAGATGCGAGAAGGGAAACCTATCTGACTGCGCTGGTGTGCAAGAGAGATGATGATGGGACCACTTCGATGAAAGCCGTCTAAGGGGGACAAAGAAGAAACGACAAAAGAAAGACACAAAAATGATTTTTTTAAAATAGAATAAATACGCAACAAGAAACGATAACGGAATGATGTACAAGAGGGGGGGGAGGGGAGGGGGGTGATCCAGAAGATCACCTCTCAAGAGTGAAGCACAGCAGATTGAAAAAAATCTTAAGAGGGGAGGAAATGAAAGAACGAATGAATGAACGAATATATAAATATGTGTGCGTGTGTGTGTGTATGTCCGAGCCCAACACCACCGCCACCTACCACCACGAGGTAAGGAGATGAGGGGATGAGGAGAGGCAACTCACCAGAGCCCAGACGTAGACAAGCGCAGACCCACGTCTACTCTCCACGCAAATATAAAACACACCTAGAAGAGAAAAAATGGAGTCCACGACACCAAATTTGCACAATCACACCCACACAGTGAAGACCAAAAAAATCGATAACCCCCCCGCCACCGCGAAAAAAAGATAAACAGCCAAGAAAACACTCGGCAATGGCACGAACTATGCAAACAAAAAAAAATACGGGGAATGGAATCGACCGCTCTCGAAGGAAATATGCATGAACGCACACACGCGCGCCCAGACACCGCCTTTATACGCGAACGCACTTGATTTCTCTGGTGCACGGTTGGACTGTATAGGATTATGATTTAGGTGGGAAAAAGAGTAACGAAAATGAGCAACACCGATCTCTGGAAAGCAGATGAGCACGCAGTACGTTGATGACACAGCGCAGACACGGCACCACCAAGAACCCAAAAGAAACACCAACTCAACAAAGCAGAGAAGCGCAGAGGTGAGGCGGTGCGAGGAAACCAGGGACTACACGAAGCGCTAAACAACGAGAACCTCACCTGAACAACAGTGGGCACACACACACACACACACACACACACACCGGAGTTGATGTGTATCTTGTTTTCTTCGCTTTTGAAAGGAGGCCCGAATGGTGCCGGTAAAACGATTCACAGGAGGACAAACCCGAGGCACGCCCACACCACAGCTGATGCAGGAGCCCCTTGTTCCCTCCCTTCGTTCGTTGTTCGAGAGGAGGAGGGAGAGCACCAAACGTGAAGAAATTGACAACTTTTTCTATTCACGCGCGCACCCCACGAAGAAGCACGATCGGCGGTGACGGTGTCGCCAGAAGGATATCCTCTGGTGGAAAAAAAATTTTACAGCAGGGAGAAAAAATCAACGGTGGGAGAGATGACAATGAACAACAACGAAAAAAAAAACGGGGGAAAGAAGAAAAAATGATTTGTCAAACGGAATCAAGGTGTGAGAGGGGCGAGAGATGATGAGGCAAAATACAGGGATGAAGGCTGAGAGAGACAAACACAACACCAACACGTTCAAGGCACGCAAGTATGATAGAGAGAGAGAGGAGTCGGTCGAACAACAAAAGAACAGCTGATAGATGAGAGAGAACGCGATTTTCCTTGTGTACGGAGCTCATAAGAAAAAAAAAAAGAAGGTCAGGCGCTAACGAGCAAAAGAATTGGACCGAAGCAAGTCGAGACAAATTACGTAGTGGTATCCAGTTGGATGCACCACGGGGGGGAAACCCCTGTGTGTGCAGCAAATGAGTCTGGACGATATTACCCCCCCCCTTTTTTTTTAGTTTGTTCTATTGGTTTCCCCTACCCCTGTATGTATATGAGGGTGTTCGTGACACCGTGAAGAGCGGAAGGAAGTAGTAGGGCAGATTTAGGGGGAGAGAGGGGAGGAGAGAGGAGGTGAGTGTGTCAGCGTGAAGGCGGGCGTGAGAGTTTTCGCTTGAGGGGAATGGAGAAGGGGGGGACACAGTATAGACGGGGGGAAGGGGAGCAAAGAATGAAACAGACGCACGCACACGCAAGCACACAGACCTTCAGAGAAACAGACCAACACTGATACGGCAGGGAAAAGGGCGAGAGCAAACCAAAAAAAAAAGGAAGAGCAAACAGATGAATCGCTGTTGCCAACACGCCCCCCGTACCAAAAACAAAAAAAACAAAAGTCCGAATACCCGAATAATACACAACTACAGACAAGCGATAAGGGAGATTAGTGAGGATGTATACCTGGATGTGGGTGTAGCCTCCTCCCTTTCCAAGCGTGTTGCCTTGCGTCCTTGTCTTTTCTGTCTATACGAACGATGTCCCGGTTGTTGGGAACTGTATAATCCGGACTCAAGAAAACAGAGAGAGAGACAAAGAGCTCGTGTACATATATGTGCGTATATATGTAGAAATTTACATAAACAAGGCTGGTGTGCAGATCAAAAAAAGGGGGGGGCAATGCGAGGAGGACAGAAGAAAGGCGAAACACACAACCTTCGAAACCTCTCGGACGAGGAAGGTGTAGAAGAGCGCAGAGAAAAGAGGCGGCCACGAGAAAACAGGCTGAGGAGGAAAACGCGAATTAAGGAAAAAAAGAAGAATGTAACGTCGACTACAAAAATCAAAACAGCAACGGCGAGTGAACAGACCTCTGACCCAAAACACACGCCGTACAACACTGCAATCTGCACGAGCTGTTTTTGAAGGGGGGAAGATAACAATAGGGAAGCGGGGAAAACAAGGCGCACTCGTAAGCGATGGTGACAAAAGAGATGCAGAGAAGTGTAGCGGAGAGTGGGGGGAGGGGGAAGGCAGGAGAAAGGCAGGAGGAAGTCGAACAAAAACAATTCAATCCTGTCAGCAGACGAGGACGGATGCAGGGGGACGAAGAGAGCCGGCAGAAACCAGAGCCGGTGACACCCACGCGGTGAGAACAGTTCTGGTCAAGAGCGAAAAAATGAAAATGGAACAAAATATGAAAATTGACGGCACGAAGAGAGGCCCACGAAAATGAGCAAAAAAGCGAAAAAGAGAAGAAAACGGCAAGGGGATAGAGATGGTGGCACACCAACGTGGAGACGGAGGGGGGGGGGAGGGATACACCAACAATCGCAGTCCTAGTGTCCTATTACGACCCGCGCACCGTCAAAACTTTTGATCTGAGAAAAAAAGGCTCAACTGGCCCCTTGCGAACGTAAAATATGTGCGTGGAACTTTTTTTTGTGGGGGGGGTGTATCTTTTCCTTCTCTGCTTTATCCAACCCCCGTTTTTATCACTCTACTGCTTACGCCGCTCTCAGCAATAAACAACGGACTTTATTTTTTTCTTCTTCTGATTTACTTCGCGGATTGGCTGATATGGACCCCCCCCCCTCGCTCTGTTTCCTGGCTTGCGTGTGTACGTGAATGGGTGTGTGTGTGTGTGCGAATGAGGCAAAGCGGGGTTGTATATGTGCTGTTATCTATCTGCGGTTCGTTGTATTATATCGCGTGTCTAGCTCTGGGCGGAATCGCGGCCTCAGATGATGATGATGATGATGATCAATATGGAGTGGTTGAGCAGTGTTCTTCGCCCTTTGCACGGATGTTGGAATAACGTAGAGGGGCAGAAAGTGGACAAACACCCTCTTTTTTTTTTGGTCCGTCTGGCCTTGCAGTGAGTTTATGTCCCCTTGTCACCTTTTGAAAATACAGTGGAACTGAACGTCTTGAAGCTCACCCGCAACAGCACCTGCACTGGCGCTGGGAGTTAGCTCTGCTGCTGTATCTCGACAAGAGGGGAAAAAAAGGGTGAGAGAGGAGAGAGGACTGGAAAAAAAAAAAAACAGTAGCAACAGCAAAAAAAAAGGCTCAAACAAGACGGGGCTAATGGCGGATTTGAAAGGGGGGGTTACAGGCAAGAAAAAGCCGTCTGCAGCAACAACAACAACAAAAGAAACCACAGGATGGCCTTGACGGGCTCACAACGGTTGGAAGCGTGTATACGAGGTGAATAGGGTCTGAGTGAGCTGAACAAAATCAGCACAGGCTGCACCACTTCAAAACAGAAAGATAGAATTGGGGTATGAGATATGGCGAGCGCTGGGGGGGAGGGGGGGGAGGAGGGGGAAGGAGGGGAGAAGCGAAAAAGGGGTACTTCTATTTCTCCTCTTTTTTTTCGGGGGTGCGTCGCTTGTCTTTCTTTCAGTTTCTTGGCCACTGGCGCGTGGTATGATCCAAGACCGCACAGCAACGACCCGCACACAGGCAGAGAAAAGGGGGGAAGAGAGACTGGCTGGGCGGGAGATAGGCTTGCAATCACAATGTTATTTGAAGCAGATACTGAAAGAGGCACACACACACACACACAGACGCATGCCCCCCAAAAAAAAATAAACTGATGACGACGACAACCAAAAAAAGGGAATGAAGAGGGGAACGAAGGGGGCAATGAAGGAGTGTAAATAAAACGTCAACAGACGAAGTAAACGAACACTGAGAGAGGAGAGAGAGGGGAGGGATGGGGGGGATGAAAAAAAAACGACGAGAGGGAAATGCCCGACTGGCGCAAGAACCAAAATATCAACAAACCAACCGAGAAAAAAAAAGAAAAATCTCGTAAAATCAAAAACACCTACCAACAAGAAATGGAAGCAAAGATAGAAAGAGAGAGATACATACAGACAGAGACGAGGCGACGGGAAGAGGGAAGGGGAGGAGACAACGGCAGGCAAGCCAACAAAGCAAATACGAAATGGAAAAAAGACAACGTAGATTCAACGGAAACACAGCGGAAGGGCAGATAAGGGTGGTAGAGCCAAAGTAACAACCACAACGGGTGAAAACAAAGCGAGCAAACACAAAGGGGGGCGGGCGGGCAGGGGAAGAGAGAAGCAAATAATCCCCGTTTCCCTTACAGTGAATGTCAGCGAAATGCAGAACGCGTCAACGACGAGATCCCGAGAAAACGTAGGCGCAATGAAGTAAAATCGAGGTGGGAGGTGTGTGTGTGGGGGGGGGGGGGGGGGGGGGGGTGAGCACGCTATGGTAAACGAGTGCCCCTGTACCTTTTGTATGACGAAAAAGGCAGGAAAGATAAACGAGAGCACGGGCGTCGCCTCAACGGAAAAACACGATTGATTGGCGGGGCAGAGAGATAAAAGACAGGGGGTGGAGGAGGAGGGGAGGAGGAGGCACACACATACGCAGCGATACGCAAAAACGGCAGAGCGAGCTGGCGCGATGAGAGGTCAAACAACCGAAGGGGAAGGTAAGGGAGGCCACAAATCAGTAGAATGTGTGAATTCTTTCAACGGCTGTCTTGTCAATAAGTTTGATGCTGATGAGAGGAGGGAATAAAAGAGGGGGGGGTAAAGTGCTAATTGGAAGTGGACCTTCGCTGGTTCAGCCTATTTGGGGTGAGAAAGTCGGTGCGTGCGTAGGAGCAGAAGGAACAAACGGGGGGAGAGGCGGGATGTCTCTCGCTCGCTCTCCACCTTACTAGAGGGAAGGAGGGAGGAAGAGGGTGATGAGATTTGAGCTTGTTTGTTGATAAGGCCACCTTTCGTATTTTTTTCCCTCTGTCTGTGAATGTGTGTGTGTGGGGGGGGGGGGAGGGGAGGAGGTCGTATGCGCTTCTGTGTTTGTTTTTCTCGCAGATAAACTTTGGGTATGGCGCATACACCCCACACACGGAAGGAAGGGGGTGGGAGGAGCAAGAGAGAGGCGCACGTAGGCAATATGAGACATGAGACAAAACGGGGGGAGGAAAAAATGATTAACAGGGTGCCCCCCTGCACAGGCCCTTCCACTTGCGGTTTGCCAAATTGCGACGCGGAATCGGACAGGAGTCCGAGAGGGTGGGCGAAGGCCGCACACATGCATGTAGGAGTGTCCGCGTGCAAGAGTATAACCCGGAAACGAGGAGTCGGGGCGCCACGGGAATGCACGCTGGACATGAAGACAGCGGCGCAAGGCGCAGTGAACGGATCGACGTGATCAGTTGACATTTTTTTCTCCTGGGGGGGGGGGGGACCATTCAAGGTTGGGTGCCGCACAAATATGCATTTGTCTATATCTCTGTTTTCGAATAACACTGCTTCCTACGCAAGCCAAAACTGCCTCCGCACGCGGCAACCACACGTGTGCATACAATGAAACCAACGACACCGCGCTTCACCACTACTTTGTAAGCGCTAAAATTTTATAAGGCACAAAAACAAATCGAAAACAGAGACGCATACCAAAAATTACAGAAGTGAAAGGGGGAGAGCTGAGAAATAAATACCTTGGCATTAGGTTTGTGGAGGAGGAAGAGGAAGACGAAAAGAAGAGGAAGAAAAGAAGAGCATTCAAGACAACAGGGCAACAGATGAAGAGCGTGTACACAAAAAAAAGAGCATTGTCAACAAGGGCTTCCGGGGAAGAGGGGGAAAGGAGGCTTGAGAACACAGAGTGTACACTCGTAACAGAAAAGAGAAGGACGAGGGAAACCAAAAAAAAATGCGCAGAAAAAAAGTAATGAGAGCACATGAAACTCACGTGAATGCGGCGTGTGTGTGTGTGTGTGTGAAGAGGGAAGAGGAGGTCAAGAAAGAACGATGTGGACGCGAGAGTGACCTGTTCAGCTGTTGATGCAAGAGCCGATCAACTGACACTAGGTTCACCCCGACTAATTCAGGAGATGACGGGGATGGCAGGTAACGTGAGTTGCAACGAAACCAAAAAAGCAAGCAAGAACCGCATCAGCCTGTAAATTTAGTGCGTGTGTGGGTGGTAGGTATAGGGGGGAGGGGGGAGTGAGGGTGAATAGTCAACTCATGAACGCCCCCTCGCCTGTTCCAGCTGAGCTCTCCTCCCCCCTCCTCCTCTGAGTCTGCGCATCACCACATATGTGCCCCAACACTGCTGCACACGCACACACAGCGAAGACCCCCGCCCCCTTGGAGTGAGAGACAAGTCTCGCGCAAACGATCCGCTCTCGAAACAGGCAAAGCGGTTAAAACGAACTTGGGAATAAATAAAAAGAAGAGGGGGGAGGAGAGTACCGATGGAAAATAAACCTCCAAATAACAACAGCAAAATCATCAGGAAAAGCACATCACCAACGGGGACATGTCGTTCTGTGGTGCGCTTACACGAAACGCCACTCTCACTCACGCTGTGCCTCTCTGCCCCCCTCCCCCCACCCACCCACCCACCCACCCACCCCAGATTACTTCTCCTCCTGTGTGGCATGTTGTTTGCTCTCTGCTCTCTCTCCTCCTCAGGGGCGGCCCTTCACGATCTACGAATCCTTTTCCTTCAAGGTGTTCTTCTTGGCCTGACCTAGCGTGACACCACGGGCACGCGAGGCAAAGAGTAGTGAGCTGCTCGATTCACTTGCGTTGTAATCGGCTGGATTCACACAAACGAACATGAGCACCTTTGCCTGCCCGGTCATGGAGTCTTGGAGAAGGAAAGTGAGGGCAGAGTTGCGGAAGGGAACATGCTTGGCGTTCTGGGAGAGTCCGGCAATTACATCGCCCAGGGCAGAGAGCGACTTGTTAATCGAAACCGCCTCCTTGAGGCGCTGACCCTCCGCACCACTTTTATCGAGGCGCTCACTTCCAGCCAAATCGATCAGTGAAAGTTTGCCGTACCCCTGCATGTTGGTATGTTTGTTCGTGGTGCGCACAATGACATACAGCAGCATGTGCGAGCGCGACGAGTGTTCATTCATGTTTGTCGTGCTTTCGCTTCGGTGCGCCTGGGCCGTCGCCATGATGTCGTCAATGTCACTCGACGACGTCACCGTGACCTCCTTGAGGTTCGTCACATACGTGCCAAACGGCCCGCCCTGCTTCACCTCGTACGTAGTCCCGGAAGCCTCTTTTTTCGTAGCCAGGAGGTCAAGGATCTGCTCGCAGTAAATCTCTAGCACTGAGACCGTCACGGTAGAGACCTCTGACTCTTTGCGCTCGTCAATGATACTGAAAAGCCGCTCGAGGGCACGTGTGTTAATACCCTTATTCTCGCCCACAGTGCCATTCATCGTGAAGGTTTTTCCGCTGCCGGTTTGGCCGTAGGCAAAAATACAGACGTTAAAACCATCAACGACACTGTCGATAAGTGGGGCAGTGTCCTCAAACACAGACGCCTGCGGCACTGCCGGTGAGTAGACCTCGTCGAACTCGAAAATCTTCGGCCTTCCGTTCGAATCCATGAACTTCACCTCGCCCTGCGAGGGGAAAGACATGACATTCTTGTGGCCATCCGCGATTTCCTTCGGCAGCAAGGGTCGCACACGGCAGTAAACGCGAATGTTCCCCTTGAGGTCCTGGATGGTGTTGTAGTACTGCTTGCGCAACTGCATCTCACGTTTGTACAGCTCCTGCGTCCACAGCAGTGCCTTGCGGTCGGCCTGGCGGTCCACATCGCTGGCTTGTATCATGGCTGCCATAGCGTTGGTCACCTTCGCCGAAAAGTATTGTGTCTGTTCCGTGAACTCGGCGCATTGCACTTCCTTAATCTCGCGCAAGGACTTGCGCATGGCTGCCACAGAGCTGCGCATGCGCGCGACCAGCGCCGGCGAGACAGGCTTGGTCGAGTCGCGAGCCGCCTGTTTGTTCGAGGGAACTCCGAGCACCGGCGCAAGCGCCGCATTGGCGGCGCCGCCGCCGCCATTCTCCAGAGTTTCCACGCGCTCGGCGTAATGATTGAGCATGCCAACAGCTTCTTTGTTCTTCGCTTTGACATCTTTGTACTTGTTCTGCAGCTCCTCATGCTTCTGGCGCAGCTCCGCCAGCTGCTGGCGCAGGTTGTGAACCTCGCTGCGCTCGTGATTCATGAAATTCTCCGTTTCCTTCTGTGCCTGCATGATCACCGCTGTTGGATCGGCACGCTGGCGACCCATGCGGCGCTGGCGAAGCCGCCGCTGCTCGTCGTCATCGTCGCTGTCGGCCTCAGCCAAGTCCTCGTCGGCCATGGCGCGCATCTTGGCGCCCTCGCCCTCGCCAACATCGATGCCGGTCATGGCCTCGAACAAGCTTAAAGCCTCGGAAAACCGCTCAATGAGTGTCATCAGCTCAGCTGCGATGCGCTCGTGATCACCGGACTCAAGCATGCGCATACACATTACCTTGTGCCTTTTGCAGTCATTTGCGATTTCGGTGTCCGGGAGGACATGCGGATGCTCCAGCGCATACTCAAGAGACGCAAGATCCCCCTGACATTCCAGCAGAAGTGTCTCTTCCGTGTCGAGGGCACCATTGCGGCTCGTTGCGTCAAGAGGAACTAAGTCGCGCTGTTGAGACTTGGATGTGCGCTGTTGCTGCTGATCCTTGAGCATCTTGGCGGTGATGCGGTCAAAGGGTTCGCCGAGGGATCGGCTATGCTGAAAACGCTGTATCAAACGCTGATGCCCGTTAGTGTGGTATCGCTTGTACCATGTGATGACGGTTTGCATAATCTTCTCGCGTAACTCAACATCGGTAGTGGTCTTGGCAACCTTGAACAAACGATCTGTCCACTTCGCTGAGGACAACAAAACGGCAAACTGCGGGCCACTATTGATAAGACACTGATCCATCACAGTGACCATGCGCATCTGCACTGCGGGTGCGTTGTGCTTAAAGCGCTGGCGAATCTCATCCAGCACAGCGCCACCGCTGCCTTGACGGATGTGCTCGACAAGACGGGCTGTGGCATCCGAGTCACCCTCCGGATCCTGAGAGGAAATCTCACGCGCAATCAGCTCTGGGATCCCCAACTCGACAGCCGAGGCTGCCGACGACTGCGAGGCTCGGCCAAGCGGCAAATTCATCGTGTACGCTGGTGGTTGAAAAGTCTTCTTTATGGGTGACTGTGTCCCAGCGAACGGATGCTTCTATTGAGGCAACAAAACACAAAGGGTGGTGATGAGGATAAATATATAGAGAGAGAGAGAAAGATATATAGATATACTCTTGTAACCAACGGAAAGAGGGGAGAACGAGGGGAAAAAAAAAGATAGAGTCAGAGAGAACAGATGCAGAGCTGGGGTGGGGTGATGCGGGGCGGGGCGGTGGAGAAAAAAAAGAGAGGAGAGCGAGGTGTCGTAGTTGACAAAGCACTCCTATTCTGAAAGTTTTCTATATACGTAGACGTGTGTTTGTGTAGGAATGCGATTATATGCCGCAGCTGCTAATGAAAAATGAGTGTGCGTGCTGTCGGTCCATAAAGCGAGGATATGCAATGTGAAGGTAGCATTACTCATGGCAAATGAATGGGGCAATAAGAACGGGTTGCAGTCAAAACGAAAAAAAAAGCAGAGGGTAAGGGTAGTGGGTGCTGATATTGCACTGGTCAGTCAGTGCATAAGAGGTAGTGGTTTAAAATCCCACAGCCGCTACTCGACATGACGGTGAAAAAAAAAAAGGGTACCCATTTGACACCTCAGGCTATAGAGCCTCCTCCTCCTCCTTCCCCCCCCCCACCTCACCTCACCTCACCTCACATGTGTGTGTGTGTGTGTGGGTGTGTATAGCCAATGACATGTAGACCAAGAGAAGCAGACACCCAAATACAAAGTCATGCCATCAAATATAAATATATATATAGGAGTATGTTAACAAAACTCTCGATCGCAAGGGGGGGGGGGTAGCGATAACCATTATTCCTTCAGAGTAAATCTTCACAAAGGCCGATGTGTGCGGGCCCTTTTCTCACGTTGAACCAGTAGCAGGGGAAAATGGCTCACCCAAAAAAAAAGAACATAAAAGAGGGAGCGCCACATTGCAGAGAATCTCGTGAGAGATCAAAGACACCGTCAGCGACAATGTGATGCACACAACAACATTTTCTTCCCTCCGAAAAAAACAGTATGTGCGTTTGTGGAGGGGGGAGGGGGGCAAAGAGAGTCGACAAGACTCTGTAAACTATCAGAGAGCACGAACAAGTGCACATGCCCACGAGGCGTTTCGCAGACGTCAAGTGTGACAGGTGCGCGGATGTGCACTCTTCGCTTTTATCCCACCCAATCAATAACTTCTGTAGGATTGATAAACAGAAATGGCCCCCTTTCTTTTGTCTCTCGCTTCTGCGTACCTCCCTCCCTCCCTCCCCCCCCCCTACACCCTCACAACAACAAGAAAAAAAAGACACCTTCATTTCCTCGCCACCATCGCAGCAAGGAGGAAACCCCGGAAGAAGAAAAAAAAAGGACATCATCAGTCTCTATCGTGGAACGGGAAAAACAAAATTACACAGCGGAGGCCGCAGGGAGCTGTAATCGAAAAAATAAAATAGCGCATAATCCATTTTTCCCAGTGTGAGACTGAGCCACAAAAAAAAAACAGAACACGAACATGTACGCGTATACCACCTCAGTTCATCCACCTTAGGTGCAGCACGGCCCAACCCCAGTCGTCTGAGAAACGAGCTGTGTTGGCCGTCGAGCCGGGGGACATGCAGCCAAACATCCGCCGCCCCCTCCCCCTCCCCACACACAGACACACTCACACACACAGACACACCTTTGCCAGCTCAGCCACCTCTTCGAACGTCCACACCACGACCGGCGCCAGACACATGCGCGGGGACCGTATGCTTTGACACACGCGAGCCGCGCGCTCAGCACCCTGCCGCTCAAAGTTGAAAGCGGATGCACCTGCCCTGCGGTCGGTAGCAGACAGGGATCGTGGTGCATATGCCGGACGGCGTCAAGAGGCACGTTGGCACGCCCCCAGGTCAGGGCCCTCGGAAACCCCAAACCCTCAAGGCATGCCACGTCCCTCCCGCAGTCACATCAGGTCGCGGCATTCCAAAGCGCATGATGCACAGACTCTCCAGGCTCGAGCCAGCAAGACTAGATGATGTAGCCCTCCCCCTTCCCCCGAGGGCACTGTCGTCGCGTTCCCGGCATCGGCGCGATACACATCAGCCCTCCCACACCCGGTCGGGTGCGGGGCAGTGCCGCGCATTTCGGACACGCGTGTACCCTTCACGAATCATCGGTGGGCGTATTCTGCTTGCCCTCTTTTTATCCGCCCCTCGTGCCCTCATGACACCCCGCCCACCCGCAGGCGTGCGTTGCTTGGATGACACACGCACCACGACAGCCATGCCGGGCGGCAGCACGTGCGCACAGCTCCTGACTCTCTACGGATCTTGAGAGCTGTTTGGGGGCAGCGCTGCTCTGCGGAGACGAGCCTGCTGTCAGCCTTACTCGCCTCCGTCAATCTTATGGGAAAGAGCAGTTATCGGGATGGCGGGCCCGCGTGTGTCACCGCACGTGGGACGCTGTGGTGAGTTGGTGACAACAGAGAGACACACGCCACGCCACGCCACGCCTCGCCTCCTCCGAGTCCGTGCACCTTCGAGAGAAGTAGAATGTGCGGTGAGAAGGGCATCTGTCGATGAACAATCGTGGACGCGACACACGCAGGGGCGTAGAGAGAAAAGCGGTACATACCCTGGCGGGATGAGGGACCAAATACCACCCCACGAGCGACACACACCGTCGTCCGCTGTGTGTGTGTGTGGGGGGGGTGAAGCATCATTGTAGAGAACCCACGTCAAAGCGAAAGTGGCTGAACAATGCAGCTAAGAAAGGAGCCGTCCAGAGTGGTGTGGCCGCAAAACTGAGCGACCGAGCCAGGGAATGCTCGAAGTGGGGCAACACAAGCGAAACACACACACACGCATCATGAAAAAAAAAAACGACTGGGTAAATACAATACAATCCGAGAGGTTCACGGAGAAGACACAAAGACAACAGGAGGCTCGTCCTGGGTGCACGTATAAGAAGAAATCTGCTCCAAGTAAGGTGTCACCATCACACCCATGTGAGAAACAAGACAGATCCAGTATGTCTTGAGTAAAAAAGAAGAGACACCAACACAATCCCATGACGGGAGATAGCCAGCGCTGAAGCGGGAGACAGAGGGTAAGGCAGCGAAGAGAAACGACAGCATGACGAATTTTCTCCTGCTTCACAGGAACTCACACAGAATATCGTAGTCCTAGCTTCACCTTTTACTCTGGCCAGTCCGAGGGACCATCGCCTGGTGCCCAGCGGCGGCGAGCCGACGCCGCTGCAGTGGCCGACTCAGCCATCTGAGCAGCGCCCCCCTCCCCCCCCTCTCGTCACAAGCTGTACTCACTCCTGCCACGGGGTGCCTCTCTCGCCGTGGCGCAGCCTCTTCTCCCCTCCCCCCCCCCTCCCCCCCCTTCACCGCCAGCGACCACTGAGAACTGTGTGGGATACGCTCGAGTCGCTTGGGCACCTTGCCTATCATGTGGATGGCACAAGCGGTAAGCGCTGTCGCAGGCCCCACCGCCGACATCCGCTGCGATACATCCGCCACGGACACTTCTAAGTTCGGCGCGCACCTGGCACTCTGCACCACACAGGGGTCAGCGCGGCATTGGCAGCCATAGAGGGGCCACCAGACTTCCCCGCGAAGGGAGGGACTGAACTCCCCTCTCTCCTTCGATGCCACGCTGGTGTGCACCCTGTAATCACGAAAAGAAAGTACACCGAGCAGGAAACTAGGCGTGTGTGAGTGTGCGTGGCGGGTGCGAGGAATTCAAATTGGGAAGATGAGGAGCAGGCCGGCAGGGCGATAGGGAGTGGGGACGAAGAAGAAAAAAGGTAGCAGCAGCAGCTAGTACGGACACAAGCACGCACACCCACGGAGAAAAAAAAGCATGCCAAAGACCGTCACAACTATATACGATAGCCCAAGTTGAATGCCCCGCCCTCTTCCCAGTAGCAGTGTGGTAGATCGGGTAGCAGGATACAAATCACGCAGAGAAAAAGAAAGTCAACGACGGTTTCCGTTGCGACCCATGACGAGGGGAGCGGCCGTATTTTGAATGCGCTGAACTCGTCGCTCCACCACCACCAAAAAAAAAAAACAACACACATGTACGCACGCAATACAACCACAGCCTCCATGGGCTTGCGGCACCACGGCTGCATCCCCGTCCTCCAGGATAAAAAAAAGGGAAAGACAAAACCGAAAAAAAAAAGACATTCAAGAAGGGCAAAACACACCACATTAGACCAACAAGTGGTGGTCCCTTTCTCTCAGGGAAATGCGGTAAACCAACAGACAGTGACAGTGACACGCCTCAAGTGCAGATGTTCCCTCTGTCATCTCATATTTTCTTGGCTGCACACGATCTCACTGAAAGATGTATCCCAGGTGGTGCGTGTCATGTGCTGCAACCAGAGCCATCGTAGCACCGTGGATTGTTTGGGCAACCCGGACTTGAAGCCAGATGATGCCGCCACTCGTCCATACCGCTCTTGAAGCGCGCGTGGCACAGCGGACACACACTATGCGTCGGCACTGCCTTGATGCACCTCCTCGCCGAAACGTGCTTGTCGTACTCCGTTGCGCGTACCGCCTCTTGACACAGAGGACACTCCCGCACCAGACGCCGCTTCTCGCACTCGGTCACCAAGTGCTGTTGCAGTTGACAAATCTCCGTCACCTGGTCACACAGCGGGCACGGGCAGAGCATAGGACAAGCGCTCACATAGTGCAGGTCTAGGTTATGCTCATTGAAGCTGGAATTGTACTCACCACAGAACTGGCAGGTACGCAGCCACCGGTACTCCACCTCGCCGACCGAAGCAGGCGATCTCTGCAAGGGCGGCTCAGAGGAAACGCAGGGCTGAAGCACTTCAGGGGCAGCGGTACTTGCCCCGGCAACGTAAGGCACCGATGGGCCCTGAGGCGGTGCTTTTTCCAAGACTGCGCTGCCCATGCCGTTACGCTGCGCATACGATTTTTCCGTCTGTATGTCTGACACTTTTCGAGAAATGCTGGGCGAAACAAACTGACTCTGCTTGTACTGCTGCAAGTGTTCTTCGACCAGTGCCTGCTGCGCCGGCTTGATGTTCTCTACGTAGCCGCTCGTGGAGTCGGGGTCTAGAAAGAGCAACTTGGCCAATAGATCCACCGCCGCCTCTCGCACATCAACGTTGGAGTGTTGCAGGCTTGGCAGTAAGACCATGGTGCAGAGGCCGTGTGTGTCCAGGCCATCGGATGTCTTGCACATGAGTCCAAAGTCATCCACAAAGGTGCTGAGAATGTTAATACGCGACACATGCGCCCGGATGCTCGCAGGCTTCTTGTTTTGCTTGTCCGGGTCCACCAGCAGCACTTCTACGATGCGTTGATGGCCGAAAGGAGAGTGGGCGAGAGCCAGCACTGTCCTCTCCACGTTCTCTTGAACACGCATGTTAGACTCACCGAGTCGAGCCGTCAGCTCCGGAAGCACCCTCGTGACAGACTCGACGTGGTGTGCCAAGGTCCCTGGCAGCCCTCCTTGGACAATTTTCGTCAGAGCAGTACAGGCGGCAACGGCAGCACCTGCCACCGGGTCCCCGATGCCGTAACCCTTGACAGACAAGTACAGAATCAACTGGGTCCATGCTGCACTACTGTGAGATGAGAGAGCCTGAGAGCCCTCATTCGATACAGCGCCCCGCAACGCTGCCTCTCGCTGCTGCCCTTTTCGGCTAAATAAGCAGGCTACACAATACACACCGAGATCCTTCGTGTAAGGCTTCGCCACTGCGGCGGCGTCTCCAGTGAGTGCAGATGGCCCGGCCAACCCGGTCAACTCGCGCTTGATAGCAGCGTTGAGAGAAACCTCCCAGGCGGCGCCATCACCGGCAAGTGGTACCTCGTCCCCACCAGTGCCGTTTTCGTTGCTTGGCTCTTTGACGATCATGCCACCGGTGAAGTCGGACAAATCGTAGTAACCCTTGCCGCCTACTACCACCTCGTCATGCGCATTTGAACTCCCATGGGGGGGAGGCGGGGAAGCGGTGCCGTTGTCGTTGTCATAGTTCTGCACTGCTGCGCCACCCGCTACGCTGACTGCGGGGAAGAGGTCCTGCGGCGGTAGCGATACAGTCGCTCTGTTACCCATGGTCGATGGCGTTTTAGTTTGTGCATGAGATGTGTTATTTTCGGTTGTCTCTCGGAGCATTTCGATACGCAACTTGAGCTCCTTGGCTAGCTTGTAATTCTCCATCATCACAGCCTGACGCTTTTCTACTTCAAGCCGAGCAATCTCTCGATCGCTATTCTCGATAGCAAGAATCTGCTGCTTGAGAGACTCTGCAGTATCGAAGTCCTCCTCTTCCACAGCCTTCTGCTTCTTCGCAGCAAGCTCGAGAAGGCGGGCAGCGTTGATGCTGGCAACTTTTGTTAGCACACTTTGGTTACATTCAGTGGGAGGCGGCGGCATCATCTCGTCCAGTGGTACCGTGACACGTTCTCCTACGTGAATGGCAAGTGGGGTAGAAATCCAGTCCTGGAGCTTCTTAATGAGTTTACCGTGCACCGCCAGGGCCACAATCCCAATCTGCTTGGATATATTGTAGCTATTGACGTGGGGGTCGCGCAGCACCAGCTTCAGATACGTGCAACGGCGATACAGGCCAACGGTTTTGAGCTCCCGTGCCTGGTATTCACTGGCTGCGTTGTCAGAAAATCGGACGTGGCCAATATGCTTGAAGTCCGCCTTGCTATACGGACCGCACACGCCATCCTGTTCCTCTTGCGGTGTCGGCTCGGCGACATAGACGATCATGCACGACGATATTTTGCTTTCGTTGACAAGGATGCGTAGTGTGTTCACTGACACAATACCGTCGAAGCGGAAGCCAAGCTCCTGTGGATAAGGGGCGTTCCTCCACGAGACCCATCCGCACGAGTGCCGATCCTGCACGCGGAGCGCATCTGCCGGATGAACGTCATCCTGGGAGCTAACGTGGCACAGGTACACATGGAGGCGAGGACCGTATTTTACCTCTGAGTGAAACATTAGTAGCCCTAGAACAAAATAAGAGAAGGGGGGTTACTCAATTACTGCGACATCGAGAGAGGAGGGGGGAGACTGTGCCGCAGATGCGGTTGCTGGTAGCCCGAGTCCTTCCTTCAATATTCTTCCTTCTCAGCTGACGGTCAGGTGCAAAGTGGAAAGAGAGGCAGTGGAGCAGCAATGGGAGAAGGGGGAGGGAAGCTGGAAGATACACTCGCAGAAAAAAAAGCAGGAGAATAAGTATAGAGTGCACGGGACCCCAGGCGCATCCAATCGTTCATGCAGCCGGCTAATCTGACAACAGAAAAGAGGGAGGAACAAAAAGCGACCGGGAAAATATACGGCGCACACACACCCGCATCACCCACCAAACAGTGACAAATATACGAGGGAAAAAAACGATCAATTTTTTTTGGTTTAAAAAGGGAGTGTTCAAGGTAGCAACGGAACGGGGGCAATGTGCAGAAAAGATGTCACCGCCAAAAAAAAAAGATCTACTCCTGTCGCCCTCCGATGCCTCAATGATGGGTCGGGTCGGGACAGGAAGAGCACTACTCCAAATCAGGTACAGGGAGACAGCGAAATGAGGGTGGTGGTGTTTGAGTAAGATGGCAACTTGTGCCTCCAGGGGAAGCACAGCGGCCTTTTGCCTTCCTTGACACACAAAGGATAGAGGGAGGGAGGGAGGAGGTATATTGAGAGAAGAGGTGTGCGAGGAGGCCCGATGGCTCAGCGGTTTCCTCAATCCTCTGAATCTGGAAGACGAGGAAATCAAAAGAGAGAGACGCCACACGGTGAAGCGTTTACCCCTGTGATGTGGGGCTTCTATAGAAAGGAAGGACGGAATGAAACGACGTACCGTGTGGAGAGAAGAGTGACGCTTTTTTTTTGCGGGGGAGAAAGAGAAGAGGGACAAATACAGCGCGTGTGTGTATGTGCGTAAGTCTTCTTATCGGCACATCATTTCGGTGTAGAAGGAAGTGGAAAGGCTCACTCTCCTCCAGTGGTCATTGTTATCCTTGAAGGAACCACCCCGGGCAATTTTTTACTCAAGTACAGCACACAATCTTCGAGAGCCATTGGGGTGCATTGTGAAGTGACATCAAGGGGAACGGAAGTGACGGGAGCACAGACCTGCTTTGAAGCCCATCATCCGCTTTCTCCTTTACCCGGCCATTGAGCAGCGCGACTCGCCGTCTTCTCTGTTCATCATCCTCACCGCAGCAGCGACGGCATTTTCGCTGTCGGAGAAAAACAACCTTGTGTGTATGTGTGTGTGCGTTCTGCATTTGCTTCTCCTTTGTTGACAACTTATCTGAATGTGCGAGCACTCCCTCCCTCGCCGACTATTAAACGCAGTTCACATTGTGCAGGCAGCTTAACCGAGAGTTACTCAAGGTGTGTTTAACAGAAACCCAAAATACAGAGACCAGAAATGGCCCCATAACAAGTCCGCATACGGACACCTGAATCGGCACTGAGAAAAAAAAAAGAGAAGCGACGCAACATGAGCGAAAGGAGGTGAGAAGCGGCGTGCCGGTGGTTGGGGGTGGGGGGGATTCAACATTGGCATTCAATAACAAACGACCTCGTCGAAGCGACAAATGGTATCGCACCTAATATGTGCCCCCCTCCCCACCCCGTCAGTGGCATGAGCTTCCTGCTTCCTCTCAAGATAGGAAGAGGGCTGCAGTGCACCGAAAAGAAGAACCAAGAACGTTGCGCCTCAAAACTACTCGCTGTCCTCGACGTCAATCTCCTCACTGGCCTCCGCTGCCTCATCGCCGCTTTCCTCACGGTGTATCACGTAATGCTCACCAGCAGCCCCTTCTGTTTCATCCTCCTCAGTCTCCTCCGCAGTCGCCTCGTCGTCCTCAAGTTTGTATTGAGGAGGCGTCAGGAAGTCGGGACCCATCTCGACCACGCCGTTCGGCAAAAGCGCCGCAATGTCCCGCACAGCTGCCCCGAGGGTGTCCACTAGGGCGTTGAGGTGATCCATACCTGAGAGCTCGTCTGTCTCGGAGAATCGCTTGCCCTCGGCAGCCGCCAGGGAGAAAATCTCCGACGCGGCACCGACCTGTGTAGGCGTCAGTGTAACATCGCCAGGCGCGCGCATCACGGCCCATGGAATGTGGCGTCCCTCCGACATCTCGCGAAGGAACGTGCGGGCGCCAAGCCGAAGTGCGTTGTGCGCGTCTGCGCGCGAAACCCTCTGGTACTTGCTAGCCTTGCCCTTGCCCTTCTTCATAATAGTTGAGATATGCACGAGCTTGCTGGGAGTAGCGTTGCTGTAGGTGACATCCAGCAAGGTCGATTGACTGCGCTGCTGGCCCGAGTTGAAGCCTCGATGGCCGGTGAGACTGCTACTCGTCACCTTGCCCATGGTTCCGGCATTCGATGTGAAGAGCGGCGAGACGTGAAAACCACCGTCGCGACGCACGGCGCGGCCCAGCTCCCGCAAGAACTTCTCCGCCACCTTGAGCGAGTTTTTCTCATCACCCTCTTCCCCACCCACCGCCGGCACACAGAATGCCTGCGCTATAGTTGCCTTATCGGAAATTCCGTCGAACAAGATGCATCCCATCGCCTCCGGCTCCGAGACGCGCTCCACGAACGCTGCAGAGCGGAAAAGCACATCCCCGCCAACCGGTGTGCGCAACTCCTTCATCATGCCCGCATCCTCTGGCAGCTGCACCAGCGTCACTGCCTTAGCATTGGGTATGGCGAACTTTGTGTGCACCTTCTCCTCTTCGTTGAAGCCAGAGCGAATAAGCTGCAGCTGAGCGGCGCGCAGCGGGACGGTGCTTACACTGCTCCCATTGGACTCACGTGAGAGGGTGCGGCAAAGCGTACGACGGCCGGTGTTGGGCAGCCCAATGACAAACGCGCAGATCTTACCCGTCAAGTTCGACGCCATCTTCTTGCTGCTGCAGCCCTCGTTCCGATGGAACTGATTCAACACTCGCAGAAACTGGCGCTGAGTGCGCTCACTCTGGACCGAAAAAGGTGTGACGGTGGCAAAGATGTTGTCGCCGAGACCTTGTGGGTAGCGCTTCTGTAACGCAAACGCTAGAAGAGCGAGCTGTGAAACCATAGCGGGAGCGGAGACGACATCAGCTTTGGTCAGGGTGAAGAGTAGCAACACCTTCCGACCCCCTGTGTAGTCAGCGGCCTGGTCAATGATGGCATCCAACAAAGTCCATGGCATCGACTGCACCGCGAAGCGAGCATCGAGCGTCACGACGTACGCGACAGCAGGAAGCTCCAGCGCATCGGCAGCATCCTCAGTTGACACCGGAACAGGAAAGACAAGCTCTGTGAGCGCGCGGTTGAACTGCACACCAAAGTGATTCGAGTCCTTTACAGAAATGTACAGCACCTCACGCCGATTGCTAGCACGTGCGTTGACGCTGTCTGTCTGGTTCTCTTCAGCGCCCTCAGCCTCCGCATCGGTGCCCTTGCGGGCGCGGCGCTCCGCCTTCATAACACGCGCAGTTTCGCGCGCCTGTAGCACGTGGTTGAGGATCTGCTCTTTGTCTGGGTGGCGGTTGGACACTTGCAGCGCCAGCTTTGCCATATCGCGTGACTTCTTGCTCCTCTTTGGAGCCATTCCGGTCTTCTTCAGTGCCTTTGCAGCTTTCTTGAGATCGCGCTTGTGCTCACGCTTTTTGCGGTCGATCTTGTGGCGCTGCTTCGAAGACATGCGCTTCGACTTGGAGGCCTTTACCTTGACCATCTTGCCTGTGGGTGACAGCGAATGGGGGAAGGGGGACTGTTCGAAGGGAAAAAAGGGGGGGCACTTGACAAGAAAAAGAGAGACTGTACAGTAGAATGGGGAGAGAAGCCAACGAACGCGCACTCCCAGATACAAGGCAGATAGAACCTGCGCCTCTTAGGGATGTGACCGAGACCGCTGGATACCAAAACGTGCTAATTTCTGTATAGGTCGAGATTGGTGTCGTTTTATGTTGAACGCGCGAGGGTGATATCCGCGCAAAAGGGGTGGGGGGCTCACAGCAAACGTAGACTTACAAAACATACACACGGCCGCCGCCAGGATGACCGTCAAGGTAGAAGAGAAGAAGATCGCGGGAGAGTGTGTCATCGCACCAAGAAAAACCATGCAGCTGGTCTTGCCGCTAACGTCATCATCTCCCAACCTACCTAGTGAGACGTTTGTGTGGAAAGGCATCAACTATGCGGAAATGGCCATTCCCCACCGGAGAGCACATCATCGACGCGTGGAGTGGAGGAGATAAGGTGTGAGCCATCCTGTCGTAGGGAGAGGAAAACGCACAACTTGCTTCCCAGACAATGCACCGCCCTTTTCCCATACCCCCCCCCGCTCGCCAATCAGTACAAAACACGCGCCGACAGATGCCCATGCTGCGCGAAGCTTACATACTTCGTTTGCCTCTTTGCGTGGTGTACAGACAAGGGGAAAAACAGGATAGATGTATACAAACATATATACCCCACGCCTCAGCTTTCCCTTTTTTCGTGCTTTGTTCTGGGTGCACATATTCGGCGCTACTCGGCGTGGGCTCGCTGCTACTACTACTGTTGCAAAACACCCTCCCTGCGGGCAGGAAAACTCTGTCCTCTCTACACTGAGTGGTGCAGCCCACCAGTACTTCTCACACCAGCCATCCCTTAAGCATTCCTAGTCGATATAGAAACCGGTCCCCCCTCCCCCATTGATGTACATGGGGTACAACAGCGAGAGCAACAACGTATACATGCGCGCGTGCAAGCATGATGCACCAAAAGTGGGATCAGAAAAAGACGCACTTAAGCTCTAGATAAGAGACAGAAATGGCACACCGATAAAACGCAGAGGAGTGCGAAGCGAGTAGCCCGCATTACTGTAAAATGAAGCGTTGGGTGGGTGAAAAAGGCAGGAAAGGGCAGGCCTGCAGTGTGGGTGACCATGCGTGAAGTCTACCAAACGAATAAGACCAGAGCAGTTTGTTGTTGCCACCGTCCCTGCACGCCTTGGAATGCTCTCCATCTACGAGATTCGACCCGGGGAGCTTCTACTGATAATCTGCGTTAACGCCTCTGAGGGGCGGGATCAACTCCTCTTTGCGTCAGACTCTCCGTCACCCACGCACACCCCCTCTCGGTACGTCATCACACGCGTGTCCGTCTCAGAGAGGCCGGGGTTGCTACCTACTACGGATAAAAATAAAGCACAAAAAAAAAAGCAAAAGATTTTCTTTGAGACGCAGCAGGCACAAGACGGGGAATAAAAGAGAAAACATAACGGCCGCCCAAAGCCGAGGTGCCGAACGACTGTCAGCACACGAGCGTACCTGGGGAGGCGCACCACGTCCATCAAAGCATATAAAGAAAAAAAAGGCAAGACCGCTAAACGAAAAGGCTCTCTCATTGCAGCACGAACGTTCGGGAACGCGGATTTTTCACCCTCACTATGCAGCCATTGTCGCTGAGGAAGCGACAGTGTGGTCAACAGAGCCGCCGCTCAGACCAAGCTGTGGCTGTATGGCCCCATCAGGGTAAATCACGACAGGCACCTCAAAACGGAAGTTGGTGAAGTTGGCGGCGGCAAGCTGCCTCTGAGCATCTTCAATGGAGATTTTGCCAAGGTTGCCGCTCTTATCGATCACCTGTCTCATCTGATCGGCAAGTGCCACATCCATCATACGGTTAAGCGCGCGGTACAGCTGCACCATCCGCGGGGCCGCGTAGCGGCGCTCGGCACTATCTGGCGCTCGGAAGCGCTCTGGGCGGTTCACATACTGCTCCCACTCCGCAACGAAACTGTCGAAGTACGCATGTTTACCGTCAATGGTGCCACTCTGGACCCATCGCTTCATCCGCATACACCGCTCGTCCCACTTGTGGCGGCGGTCGTAGTCGAAGTCCTTGTGGTACCACGGTAGGTTGCGTGTCTCCGGTACGTCGGGATCGAACTCTGTGTAGAAATCAGCCCACGTCTTTGCCATGGGGTTGCGCGTCTTGTCCGCTTTTATCTGCGCAAAGGCATGACTCGTATAGATGGCGTAGTTGATGTTGTCCGATATCCACTCGTTAAAAAGCCTCTCTTGAGCGGCGCCGATGGGTATCTTGGCCCAGTTGTATTCTAACGGTGCCAACAGGTAGCGAAGGCGAAAGTAGAAGGCATCAGTCTTCCAAAGACGTGGATTCGGCATCTCACGCATCGCCTGCTTCAGGTACTTTTCATACTCTTCAAACCGAGTGGAGTAGAAGTCGTCGTCCTGGTATGCCAGCGTGCGCTCCGCGTTGATGCGATTGGATTCAGGACTGGTTTCGCGGATCAGGTACTGGAAGAGCTGCTCACGGTTGTGCGTATACAGGTCCTCCATGGAAGTTTCCATGAGTGTCTCAATATCTTTCACCATCCGGCGGTATCCGCGACGGTTCTTGCTAGCGTAGTGCTTCGGCTGATTGTAGCCGCTTTCGATCCACCCCTGCATCTCACGCCGTGCATTCTGCCGGTCAGGGTCGACATTTTTGATGTACCAGCCTTCGTAATCAAGATTCTTCTCCCAGAAGTTTGTGCCATCCGCTTTCCCTTTCTCAAAGTACCCCTTTGATGCTGTCCAGGAGACAGGAATACGGCCAGCAATCTTACTAAACTCCTTCTCGCACTGCTCTCCGAGCCACGACCAATGACCGTTGTGTGGACCCTCGCGGCGCTGCTCCTCACCGTTCCAGAACTCACGCTCACTATTCACCAGGCCCTCCTCCTTAGTGTACTGCTTGATCAACTCATCCATGCTCTCGTGCTCGAAGTACTTCTCGATGGTTGCGCGCGGGCGGCGGAACATGACAGACTCCTGAAACTCCATCCACCCGTTGTGAAGCAGATGCCGAATCGCATCTGGGTCTTTTGTGTGCTGGTTTTGCAAAAAACGGAGGCGAACCTTGTCCTTCATTTGTGGGAGCGGAATTAGCAGCCAATAGTAGTGCTTGATGATGGGCAACGCTTTGAGGATTGCTCGGTAGAGGGACATTGCAGCAGCCTTCAGCTCCCAGTTCACACCAGCATTCGCTAGGAGAAATGTGCTTCCTTCGCGACGCCCAGTGATCGAGAGGTACTCCATGTGGGGATGATGATCCTCAACCGGTGTTTTTGGCAGGATGTCGCGGTAATCGGTTCCCTCGTCAGGAGGATCTCTCTTGTAGCCATGGTATCGCATCGCTGGTGGGCCACCACTAAAGTAGGGGGCTTGCTCAAATTTTCCTAAAGATGTATTGAACTCGGGTGTCTTCAGGTTGTCAGAGAGACCACGGGGCACGTCGTACGTCGGTGGCTTCAGAGAGCCCACCTCCTCAATATTGTTGGGATACTTTTCCTCATAGTACGTTTGGGGGGGCTTCTCAGCGTAAAGCTCAGACTCTTTCTCCTTTCCGTTTGAGTTGGTTCTCCCACCTTCGTTCGTCTTCGAAGGCCCCGGTTTCGACGAGTTGAAGCGCAGCTCTGCTGCGAACGCACACAGCGGAACGTGCAGACGTCGCAACATTTTGCTTTCGGTGAGAAGACACTAATAAAACATTCGCTGCAGGATCAAGTATACTCGAGGAAGAAAAAAACAGGCCCAAAATACGGGAGAAGCCGTGAACACGCCTACAAAATACAAACAGAAAAAGAATATGAAAAGGAGAAAAATATAGAAAGCGTATTGAGGAACCATTTTAGAGCAAGTGCAAAGAAACGGAATATTATCGAGCCGTTCTTCGTAGGTGCCGGTGGGTGTTCGCAGCAGGAGCAATGGACAATTCCAAATAAATTGCAAAGACGGCTCTTGTTTCTGTCCTCTGCGGTCACATTAAGAATTCCGTTATACTCTCTTTTTTTCCATCGAGTTGCTCACAACACTTGGTATCGATTCCAGCAGAAGGGCGTCTTACATTTTTTTTTCATGGACACAGTGATATGAAAATTCGCGCAATGACGCAGGCATCTGGTTCGACCAAAAAAAAAGCGGCTCATGACGCCTTTCGTGTGAGAGTCCCTGGTGTATAATCTGTGAGGTCATGGAGTCCGGCTCATGACTACTGAACTCCACTATTGTGCGACAGGGTTTTTAGCCGCACCCGAGACGTGCATTGAACGTGGCTGCACCAACTGAGAAGAATCAAAAACTTCTTGATTACGTGTTGGTTGGACAGGGCACACCATACGCCGGGAGGTACGAAGAAAATGTTACCTTTCTGTGGTCTTGTACAAAAAGTCGGCACCTTAATTACAGGAACAGCAGGTAGAGCCGGGCAGCACTCACCAAAACCACACCAATGTAGAAAAACAGGAAGATATTTGCAGTAACTTATGTCATTAGGGGACCGACATAAGTTGCTGGCACATGGGAAAAGGTGAGGGCAAGCTCAGCAACAACATAGTTGTCCGTAATCCTCTATGTTTGAGCACAAGTCCCAACAACATAAACTCATTTACGGTGTGGTCAATAAAGTTTTTGCTTTCTCGCGTCCACAGCTGGAGCGAGGAGGAGCAAGGGAAAAAACACATTCATCAGAGAAAAGAAATCGTCATACCCGTTGGGCGCGCTATCAGTTTTTTTTCCTTGTGAAGTTCCTAGCAGCGAGGGGTTTAGCTAGGTTGAATTCGATATATATTTTGGTAGTTCACATTACCTCCATACCTGTTGTGATACGAAAGTGGAGAGCTGAAAACTCTAAGTGGAGGCGCTTTCGAGTGCACTACTACACTGCTTGTTGACCAATGAAAACCTTCGGCATGGAAAAAAAGACAAACCTGACTGCGAAATCTGTAACAGTGCCATGCATGAAGAGGGATGGAACCGAGCCAACTAGTACGACAAGGAAGACTTTCGGTAGTGACATCTGTAATCTTCCATTTTGTAGACTCACAAAACACTTTTGTATGTATAACCAGCCGTCTTGTGAAATGGCAGCACCAAGAAAGAGTAATAACCAGTATCGAGAATCCGCCAATGCACGGTTTGGATATCGCAAGGCAGCTGAGCCAGGCACTCAAAGAAAGAAAAGCCTAGCAGTGAGGTGCCTCGTGGTTACACCTAAAGAAAAAAGTTTAGATTCACTGCTGTTTCACATTTCATCTGCCAGAGAATATTCATCAGGTATACCTATCTGCCAGTGCGCACATGAGTGTGACGATTCAGGGGGCTCAGGACTATGTTTGAAACCGCATTCGATGGGGACGGCTGCACAGCACTTCAAAAAGAGCAAGGAGAGCAAAAAAAAAAAACTGTTCTTGACCGAAGTTCGAATTCAGTCGGATTAGACAGAACAATACCACACAATTCAGCTACACGGAATTGGAGGAAGAAACTACGTTCTGGCACACAAAAGCGCTTTGCGTGTCCTAGTTTGGAACAAAAGCATGCAAGGAGCTCCAATAATGATTAACAGTGTGATACCGAGCGCCACAACCCACTGCTTCCATAAGCAAGTGCCGCAGGAACTCATATGCCGCTACTTGAATGCTTTGGAAAATAAACCTGGTATGTCCTGCATTGGTTGTGGCGGCGGCTCCACCGTAAAGCAATCAAATCAATGTGTACCAGAACAAAAGTGAGGTACGATGGTAGGCCACGGAAAAGAGCTGGTTAAACAACTGGGCAATGATGCGTTCCCGCCAAATGAGTCCTCAAGCTGTAAGAAGTTGGGTTCCTTGCGCTACTTCAAGGGGCTATAGTCTGACCTGGAATAGGGGAACAAAAGGCCAACTCACGGCCCGCAGCACAGTTGACACAAGGGCAAAGGTCTTACTAGCACCGAGAGACCTAACGGCGCAGCTGGAAACGATAAACGGCAAGCAAGAAAAAAGGGGTTGGTCTTATCAACCGTCGTGTGCGGCTTGTGTCAGGATGTGGGGAAACAAAGCATCATACGTTAGAGGCATTGTAGTTGTTTAGCAGCGAACGTGAGAAGTGGGAAGTGCGTTCTCATTCTCGAGTGCTCCGGTGGGGATTGATGGAGACTTTGTTCAAAATGGAAGCACTCAAGGCTTTACTGGGGCATGACGTAAATGTGCAGAGCGGGCTCAGTTTTTTCACTTGATGCGCAACACTTGATTAAGTCTGGTTGATAATTCTCAGAGCTCACCTGCGCTAAAGAAGCTACTCTAGAATCGCCATTCTGAACCCCGCATTACGAACACACAAAAAACATAAGGCCAATGCGCCGGTGCGAAAAGAGAGTCCAGCTTTTGAAAAGACACTGTGTCTCAAAGCTTCCCAGATAAGGGAAAACCGGCGCCCCGCAAAACGCGAGACATACAGACAACGGCAGGTAAGGGTGCTAGTAGACACTATGCGCTCCATATTTTGTCTACTACTACTAAGAGATTAATTGTGTTCAAGCTATAGTCGTGCTCAGACTGGCTCTATACAGATTGAGCAGCGAGAACTCAGAGGAAACGCAAAGTTGGTGACTACCCCCTTCTGCGATAGCAGTGTTGAGGAGCAAAAAGAAAAAAAAGGGGGCCCCTAGGTCGAAGACATGGTAACGCGGCGCTGCTTAAAGACTCTTTCCGCTATTGTGTCTCAGTGAGTGCGGGAAAATGAAGTTTAGAGAGCTCCTTCCCGCCGTTCACGGTGCTTATGAGACCAATCAAACCAGATGAAACGTGTGAAACAGGCACTGCGCCACCCCGTGGTATTCTGGCAGGAATACCACTCTTTCATTTGTCTGCTTATCAAATTAATAAAATGGACTCCGAGACGACGGTGTGGTCGTCCCAAAGGGCGCCAAATTTTCCATTGGTGGAGGTCCCTATTTGCCAAGAACTTCTCAATTAGATACGAACCCCCCCCTAAAAACGGAAACGCTGGTGTATGGAGCCCTTTGAGGGAATTCCTTGGTGGACAACTTTCAATTCTCGTGAGGTGAGGAAAACAGACTCCAGTGCTGACAAAGGAGGAAAACGATAGAAAACGCAAGGCTGCCATAGCTGTTGGGTGCTGAAAAAACTGGCTTTCCCTCCCTCCCCTGCTGATGTAGCCTGGGAAATTATATGCGCTCTCACCACGCAAAAAATTGTGGGACGTCATGGTGGTGGTGAGGGTGGGTGGGGGGGGGGGCTCTGACGTATCAGATGTCTGCTCATCGCAAGCAGACGTCGACAGCTAAATTGAATAGCAACTGAACAGAAGCGTAGGAAAAAGGTGTCAGCAAGCAGCCCTCTCTAATCGTTTGAATTATTCAGCAATGAGAACATGCCTGCAAAAAACTTGTACAGCAGGGTAGTGAACGGGAGTGTGGAAAATAGTATCGACAGGCTCCTCTGTGCATGAGTGCACCTGTGTCACAACTCTTGTTCCTGGGTGGAGAGCGGTCCACTAAACATTTCGTGTTGCTGTTGCTGGCGCATGGGGTGTGGTTCGCTCCGCCCCCCCCCCCCACACACACACACAAAAACTTAGCCAAGTTCTTGTAGTGACTCTTTCAGCACGGAGAAACGAAGAACGCGTAGGCACGTAGCAGGAGTAAGCGAAAGGGAACGCTTTCCAATAGGTCTGCGCAAACGTTTTATGAGCGCAAAACGACAGAACGCACTGACCGTCAGTACGCCTGTGTGGATCTTTGTGACGCTGTCTGCGATGAATACATTCACGACAGTGTAATCCACTTTCTTTTTGAGTTATTGAATTACTTTGAAAAACTCGGCAAGCCGTTGCTTTGCTGGAGCGTTGGAAATTCAATACCTTTCCGTTTTCCGTGGACCCCGAGGTTGCGGCGTGCCCAATGGCATATGGGTGTTTTTTCAGACGAGGTGGCACATTCTACACTCGTGCACAGCGATTTCGACCAAACTCGTTTTCGCTTCAACCGGTTACCCATTTTCGGGTTTTTAAGAACGAGAACGGGGAGGCAAAGCAAGGCAAATGGCCTCCTTTTCCCCCACATGTGACACCTTTATCTTCCAAGTCTTTGTATTACGGAAAACTACACTGGAAAGAAATTGATGTGCCCAGTATTGCCAGAAACGTGCACACTAAGCGGTGCCATCAACCGATGTAACTGGAAACTGAGACCGACCGGGTCAAGCATTTCTGTGCGGGGGGAATGATAAGGTTTGGTTTTGCTTATCTGTATAAGAAGTCATGAAATACCCATTGCGTGATGTTTGAAGCAAGAGGCTTAGCATCCGGAGAAAAAGTAGCAAGCGGTCAGTAGTGGAAAGAATCGCTGGCGGAGGTGTGTACTAGGATAAACTTTAATATCTCCACAAATCTCTCATTGAACCCCACAATGGGCGTCAATTAACTTAGTCCTCGGCTGTCTTTCTTAGATGGTACTTCTTATACAGGATGTCAGCTCTTCACGTAGAGCTGGAAATACTTTGAGGGGGGCTTGAAACCTTTGGAATGAAAATTGCTTGTTCTTGGATCTGAATCAGTGTAAATTTCGAGCTCTGATTTTTTTTCCCGCGGTTAAGATCATGCATCAGGGTAAGTGGGAAGGGCTCGCAATGCTGAGCGTAAGCGATTTGCACATTTTAACATAAGTTGTTCACCCTGAATTAGACCGATCGAGTAGCGCGGTGCGCCTTTCTCGACTCACACCACAGCAAGGCAAACGGCTAACATGAGTGGGAGCTACCGTGTAAATCCTTTCTGGCATCGGCTCTGTGTTCTTTTTTTTTCTGTGTGACGAAACGCTCCTTTACAGCTACTACGTGTAATAGGGAGAAAGGTGTGGTTTAGTGTGAGTGCAAAATCTCTATTCTTCGTGTGAAGGTTTTGCTGTTACTTGGACTACGCCTTTTCAGCTCACAAGCTTTTTTCTTTCCTCCCATTAAATTGCACTGCTGTTGCGAGTGGAGTTCACCATACTCCTGTGTTTTTCTGAAAACCGCCAGTGTACCCCCCCCCCCCCCAAAAAAAAAACACCACAAGGCTCCTGATTTCCCAGCACCCGCAACGTTGAGCGGTTTAATCTGTTTTTTTTTCACACAAAAAGGGCCGGAGCGGTTTTCTAAAAGAATAAAGCATTTCATAGCTAACCAGGTAGCCTTCTGTTCACAGTTTTCGTTTTCGACACATGGTTGTGGTCTTAAACTCACAGTGGCCCGTGCTCATTTCTGTCTTTGTACGTACAGCTGTCAGTGATGGAAAGGGAAAAATAGAGGTTTGAGTCGTTACGGCACATGCCTTTTCGATAGTAGCTATCTTTTCCAGTATCTGATCGCGGAACAATAGCTGTCTTCTGCATCTCAAAGCAAATCCAAAAGGGGAATAGTAATGAACAACACATTTTCGGTGTGCATGTCTTGTCGCATAAATTTCTTTTGGTACTCCTGGCGCTGCTCACTAGCTATATTTCGGGGTCATTCGTGTATAGACTATATTTTACATGATCTGTTTGTTTGTGTCGATAGGTAAAAAAAAATATAAAGACTCCTTTTAATTCGCACAAAAGAATTCCAGCTTGTTCCATCCCGAGTTTTGTTCACGTACCAGAGTGGGGGTGATATATGTAGATGGCAAAGGCATATGTTCGCTTCATCTATTGGCCACCTAAGTTTAGTAAAGAGATGCCCTCCAATTATTTAATGCTGTAGTGTGCTGCCCATTCATTGACTCATCCATACCAAATGAAGAGATGATAAAAAATCTTCTTTCAATGGTTCCAGCTTTCCTATGAGAGCGACTGCTCAAAATGGTCAAGTTCATTTGTTCTGGTTGTGTCTCATGCGATACTTTTGTTTTCAATGCAACCTTTTCTCTGGATGATAGAGACGATAAAAAAAAATCAACACTGTGATCTTTGGTTTTTTTTTCTGGGCTGCCGCTATTCTAGCTTCTTTTGTACCTCTCTTTTGAATCGGAAAAAATGATAGTGTGTTGACACCGGGGCTCAGTATATTATCAGTTTTGTTACTGTCCCGCGACGGTCGCTGGCGCGTGTGCTTGTGGAAGTTGAAATGTGACACAAGGTGTAGGCTCTTCTTTGTCTTCATTACCCAGCCGTGGCGAATCAAAGCGTTCACATGCGTCTTCTTGTTCTCAGGTTTTGTGTGTTCTTGGTTGGTCTGGCTGTGCCAGAAAACGTTTTTTTTTATTTGGTCCTTTAAGAATATTTTCGTGCACCTTTACGCAGTAGAAGCAAGCATGCTGGAAACACGATCGTTCAAGCTGTATAGGCTTGATTCCGTGCTTACTACGTATGTGATCATTAGAATTGCGAACTTCCCCCTTTGAATTCTTCTGCACAAAAGGGGCGAACTGCTTGAGCGCGGGTGTTGCGCATCGAGCATGACCGAGAAAAATAATTCTTGGCATTCGATATCAGAATTTTTCTCTGTTTCGACATGATTTGTAGCTCTTAAGCGATGCGGCGATACGCTCATTGTTTGAAATCCATTCCACTCAACTCTTGCATTTTCCACTCTCATTCATCTTCTTTGTATATATATATATATATACATATATATATTTGGCTTTGTATGTCAGCAGTGGAGAGCATCGGGTTGGCCAAAAGTCGCTGCACACATCCAGGTCCTTATCGCCACTGATTTTGTGACTTTACTGACGTTAAGTGCATCGCCAAAGGCGTTTATAGTAGCAAGTGCACTGAACGTTTAGAGCGACGCTGTATGTCTGGTGTAGCTCATGAGCAGCAGCCCAAAAATTAATTTGCGGACTTTGGTAGTGCATAATGACCGACGATTGGCCCTCGCACTTCCCCCCAAGAGGAACGCTACCCGATGCTAATGTGTATGATCGGTGTATTGACGCATCCGTTCTTCAGTGGTGGTATGCCAACGCGCACCTCACGGTCAAGGGCGAGGACAAACCATCCCTAGCGTTTTTTGCTTCCTTCTTCCGGCGGGCGGAAGAGACCTGTCCGACGGCCACTACAAAGCATCACGACGCTTGTATGTGGGCTCTTATTGACTTGAAGAACAATAAGTACTACGCGGAGAGTGCTCTTGACCCTGAGTCGATCGAACAACTGAAGCTTCGTCTTGATCCAGCGGTGACGGGGCGGAGACTAGAGCACGTGGAGCCTGCGCTCTTCGAGCTCCTCGAAAAAGGCCGTGTGCCGCGTCCAGACCGTTTGCTGAAGAAAAAGGCAGTGTACACACAGGAACCCTTCAGCATCGCACTGGATAACACCTGCGTGATGCGAACTGCACAGGAAGGATCAGTGCGACGCTACACTTTTGTGATGACAAACACAGCGAGCCATGTTCACGTGGAGCTCTCCTTGGAGACGCATCAGCAACCTGTCTTACATGGCCGGAATGGTTGTGTGAATGGCATGTACTACTACTACTTTCCCTCGATGAGCGTCACGGGGTACGTGACCCTGGAGGGCGTACAGCGTGAGGTGACGGGGTTAGGGTGGTATGATCGTGAGTTTGATGGCTCAACCTCCGAGGTCGGTCGCGACGCCAAGTACACTTGGTCGTGGCTCTCGCTTCACATCTCGGATATGTCGCAGTTGAGCGTGTTTCATTTCGCGGATATCACAGATTCTGAGACGAAAGAAATGGTTGTTGTGGAGACGCAGGCGGATGGAAGTCGACATTACCACGCCGATGTGATCATGAAGACGGAAAAGACGTGGTCAAGCCTTGTCACATTCATGACGTATCCATCCGAGTTTCGACTATCCTCGGCGTCGATGGGGCTGGATGTGACCATACACACAGCCTTCGATGCACAAGAGCTAGGCACAGTTGTGGTGGGCGGTGCTGGATTCTACGAGGGTGTTGTAGAGGGCAGTGGCGTGTGTGGCGGCAAGGCTGTGACCATACGCGGTTTCCTGGAGCACAAGAAGAAAGCTGCCCCGTACAACAACACATCAGAGCTCTTGAAGTGTGTCGGGTCGTACGTGCAGAGTGCACTGAAGGAGGTTTGTCCCCTGAACGCTTCCGAATCGTGGGTCTCTGCGAATGTGCTGGGTCGCCATGCGACAAGTCGAGGAGTGACTCCGGAAAAGATTTGCGAAATTCTTTTTCGTCCAGTGCGTTCCATCATTGATCGCGGTGGCAAGTCGTGGCGCAGCCTGATTCTTGTGAGTTGTTGCAATGCCTTGTCACGTCAGTACTTTGATTGTCGTCGGTATATTGCGGTTGCAGAGCTGCTGCACGTGGGGTCTATGATTATTGACGACATCCAGGACAACTCTGTAGTCCGCCGCGGCGAGAGGTGCGTGCACGTGGAGTACGGTGTTGCAACTGCTATCAACGCGGGCAGTGCGTGCTACTTTATGGCACCGACTGCCGCCCGTATCCAGGACCTCCCGCCGGAAAAGGCGAGTCGCATTTACCAGCTGTACTTTGATGTGTTGCTCGCAGGGCACGCTGGTCAGGGTTTAGATATCCACGGCCTCAATTACTTAATGCCGCAAGTCGTGGAGAGCGGCGATGCAAGCGAGTTGTTCGACGCGCTTGATGCGATTCATACGTACAAGACGGGTGGTGCAGCCGGCTCGCTCTGCGCTATGGCCTGTGTACTTTGTGATACATCCGCGGCTGTCTCCGAGGTTGTGGAAAGGTTTGGTGTAGTGCTGGGCCTTGCGTTTCAGATCGTGGACGACGCGCTTAACGTAAGCGGTTTTGAAGGGAATCTCAAGGAAGAGGCTGAGGACATCCGTGACGGTAAGATTACGTATCCGATCGCCGTTGCGATGGACCGGCTTGAGATCGCAGACCGACAGAAGCTCTGGGCGATTCTGCAGAAGTCGACGAAGGAAGCAGCGGATATCCGGCATGCAGTAGAACTCATCACAAAAGTTGACGCCCCTTCAGAGTGCTTGCTGATCGCGCGTCGCCACCTGCAAAAGGCGTGGGATGAACTAGACCCGTTGCTCGAGGACTCCTTCCCGAAGCTGGTGATGCGTACGTTCTGTTTTTTCCTCGTGGAGCGCACGTACTGAGGACGTTGCAGGGTAGCGGAGCGACCACATAACAGCGTTGCTTCCAGGGTCTTTTCTGACGGAGTGCGTAGCAGCGCCTTCGGAGCAGGTCGATGAGACGAGGAGTGTATCAAACGTTAAGGCTCACAGACCTCCCACTTGTAAAAGAGTGGGCTATATGGCAGAATCTTTTTCTCCCCCGAGCAGCGTGGACTCGAATGTGACCGTCGCTTCAGCTTTTGCGCCCCAGTCTCTGACGTGTCTCGACCCCGGCTGCTCTCTTTTCGGGTTGTGGTGTCCTCGTTAGGTATTTTTTTCCCCCGTTGTTTTGTCGCGCCGGCTTGTACGGGTGCAGAACAACTCAAGGGTCTCCATGTTGCATTCTGGCTTGTGTCTGCCTGCTAGAATCGTGTACTCACTACGTTAATACCATATATATTCTTGCGAGCTTGTGTTACACCACGTATCCAAGTGCAACGGATCCTATTGTTGCGCTTTACCAGGAGCACGTCAGCACGAACGACGCATCATATATTTCCTACAATACGAAAAAGAAAATACAAAGGCGATGGAAGTTGAGAGGCTCTCGCTACTTTTGGAACGTACACGCCGCCTCAGCGCTCGTTGGCGTCCCCCTTGGGCTTCTTCGCTCCAGCAGGTGTGCGCGTGCCTCATGCCGAAGAGGAATTGCCATCTCCGCTTGATACCCTTACCTCGTCCTCTCTAGATTCTCGAAATCAAACCGCTTCTACGCATTTCTTTACACTTGCGCTTCTCTTTTTATCTCGTTTCCGCACTGACATATTGCACCTCAAAGCCATCTCCGTTTTCTATCAAGCATGTCTGCCAACAACTCTGCCGCGGCGTCCGCGCCGAAGAAAGCGCGCCAGGAGATGCCGAAGCTGGGCTTCTGGGAGGAGTTCATGATCAGCGGTGTTGCGGCTGGTGCCGCCAAGACGGCCGCTGCGCCGATCGAGCGCGTGAAGCTGCTGGTGCAAAACCAGGGTGAAATGATCAAGCAGGGCACACTGGACCGCCCGTACACTGGCGTGATGAACTGCTTGACGCGCACGGTGAAGACGGAGGGCATCTACGCACTGTGGCGCGGCAACCTGTCGAACGTGATTCGCTACTTCCCCACGCAGGCGCTGAACTTCGCCTTCAAGGACCAGTTCAAGCGCATGTTCAACTTCAAGAAGGACCGCGATGGCTACCTGAAGTGGTTCATGGGCAACATGGCGTCCGGCGGTCTTGCCGGCGCTGTGTCGCTGTGCTTCGTGTACTCGCTGGACTACGTACGTACGCGCCTCGCGAACGACACTAAGTCTGCGAAGAAGGGTGGCGAGCGCCAGTACAACGGCATGGTGGACTGCTATATCAAGACGTTCAAGAGCGACGGTCTGATGGGTCTGTACCGCGGTTTCTGTGTGTCATGTGTGGGCATCGTCGCGTACCGCGGCTTCTACTTTGGCCTGTACGACACTCTGCAGCCGCTGCTGCCGGTGAACAACTTTCTTGTGAACTTCATGCTGGGCTGGGTTGTGACGATCGTGTCTGGTCTGATCTCGTACCCGCTGGACACGGTGCGCCGTCGCATGATGATGACATCCGGCACCGGCAAGAACTACCGCAACTCGTTCGAGTGCTTCACTCAGTGTGTGAAGAACGAGGGCGCGGTATCGCTGTTCCGCGGCGCTGGCGCGAACATTCTGCGTGGTGTCGCTGGCGCGCTGGTGCTCTCCGGCGTTGATGCCATCAAGCCGTACTACATCAAGGCTCGCGCGAAGAAGGATTAAGCTGTGTGAGCGGTGAGATCTGCTTCAAGGTCCCCGTTGCTCTGGTGTTGTGCGACGGAGGAAATGAGCAGTGTGTAGTTGAGTGCCCATCGCTTTTTTTGTTGTGCTCCGTTTTTTTTTTGTCGGCTTTTTTCCGGCCCCATCCGACATGTGCACCCTGTGCTTCTTTCTTCAAAATTTGTGTTGGTCGCCTTGTTCCAACGCCGCTGTATTCATTTTCTCAGAAGTTGTTTTCTATCATGCGGGGGACGAAGCAAGTTCACTGCGTCTGAGCGTGGGGCACACCTCCATTTGCCTGGTAGCGCTGCTGCCTTGTGCTTTCCCCTTCAGGACCGTGTGCGCGTATGGGAACAATTCTGCTGTGCATAAAGCAGTGAAAGGAAAGCGGCAAAGACGATGGAAAACAAAGGAAACGCAGAAAAAAAAGGGCGGGACAGCTGCCCGCGAACGATGCAGTAAAATGCTTGTCCGAAGAAAATGTAAGAGGAAAATGACGCAGGTCTTTTGTGTTGACATGAGCATATATATTCACACCCCTAGACGCGCACACACGTGTATGTGATTGTTCATAGGTAGGAGAAAAGTGATGAGTTGTAAGGTATTAAAGAAGCTGCGCAGTAGAGCACCGCCAGTAGAGAGAGAAATATGTATCGGCGAAACTAGGAAATAGCCCACACGCATCCTCCTCCTTCCCCCCACGTGTGGGCTTCTGTATGTCTTGATTTCGCAGCGCATCTCCACGTTTATGTGCACTTCTCCCCAGCAAGTGACAGTGTTTCCGTTTTTTCCTTCCTTTTGTTTTCGTGGTCCCTTCCTGTCTCTCGGCAAAAACCGATAAGGGCATTCACGTGATAAGGCACACTTGAGATGACGAGGACAGAAAACAGATGAGGAGGAAAAAAATAGAAGCGTGGAGGGAGAAGCAGCAGCAGCAGCAGCAGTAGGAGCCGTATCGGTTATGTTTCTCTATTTAAAAAAATGTGACAGGTCTTTCGTGCTTCAAGAAGCAGTGAGTAATGAAAAAAATATGTGAAAGAAATTCCCACACACAGACGCGCACAAACAAATGCATGCTTCGTGATACACTGAAGTGGTGGTGGTGGGGGGGGGCATTGCGGCGGACGCTTTTTCTCTTGCAGACGTGTCACTCTCCGTGCTACAGTATACACGGGAGGAAGGTACGAATCCAGGCCTGGCGTGAACAGCGCGCAGTCATGCGGGCTCTTGAGTGTTGGGAAAGGGGGTGACCCATGCCATCAGCTGCATCGGCGTAGTGGGTTTACCCCCCGCCGCACTGGTGACGGGAAAACTGTCCGTCAGTCGCAGCCTTCCCCCCCTGGAAACCTGAACTTTACCATCTCCTCCCGTTGGGCAGAGCGAAAGGTTGAGGTGTGATGGATTCATGAAGGGCCCCTCTCCCCTGTCCCCCCTCCTCATGGCGCAGTATGTGCACGGCAGGCTGAATGGGCAACGTGCACTGCTCTTTTGTTTTGTTCACTCACTTCACATTGTGCTCCTCTTTTTCCCCTCCGTAAATGGCCTTCGCCTTGTACGTACACAAATGCAAAGCAGCAGCGACCGACACCACTGGGCAAAGGTCCAAGAACCCCTCCCTGCCCTGGCCATGCTGGGTACCCCCTCCCCCTCTGGACCCTATCTGTGTGTACACTCGAGGAGTTGGTGCGTGTGTTTTAGCACCCCCCTTTGATGTTCTGCCTTTTGGGGTATTCTTCACGTTTTTTTCACCAGGCGCGAAAGATGGTTTCTTTTGCCTTTGTTTGCTGTGACTCGTTCTATCGGACTGTTTCATGACATGTTCAGGACGACATCGTGACGAATGTGTGCATTTGGCGTTGGTATCGCCTGTCATGTGGACTGTTCCTGGCGGTCACACTCTGCAGCACGCTAACATGTGTATCGCTATCCCTCCCTCTGGGCCACAGCCAATGCTAGTGCCACCAAAACATCGCTCTCCTTCTCGGGGCAGGTTAGAACATCTGCAAACGCCAGGGCCTCGCAGTACTTCTGTCGAATAGTTTATACCCATCTCGCGGTAGCGGGGAGAAAGCCTCAAACTTCTCTTCCCCATCAACACAACCGTCTGCGGCTCTCTGTCGGCGTTGTTTGTGAACGTCCTGGTTGGTGCGAAGGAGCTCAACTGATTTTACTCGAAGGTAGTCGGCATGCGCATTGATTCGTCACCCTCGTTTGCTTTCTCGGACTCGTCTGCAGCTCCGTCTCGCGGACATAATCACCGGCGCCCGTGCGCTTTTAGCAGCTGGATTGACGACAGCGCATTGTCAAGCGCCTACTTGAGAGTTTTCGAAAAAAAACCGCTCCAATCGTTGTCAAATAGTCCTGCTGTGGTGTGTTCGCCACCATACACTCGTACAGGCTCAGAGATCAAGGACTCCGGCAACGCGTACCCCAGACTCCTAGAATCTTTGTCTCGCGTCTCTCTGCTATTATGATGGGTTTCCTGTGTAGCTGTTAGTTACACCCCCCCACACAGCAGTGATTTCCTTTTCGTTTTGCCTCTTTGCTTGTATCTTGCTGTTCTCTTGTCATGTGGGGCAGTCGTACTTCTCACACTCTGTGTGTATTTGTCCGACTGGGTCTGAGTGTGCGTATGTTTGCGTTTTTCATGCGTGTAGCTCTTTTTCAACTTCTTTCAGATGTTGCTCGTTTCTTTTTTTCGTGTCCAAGATATCGCACTTGCAGCTCTTTCATGCCCCCCTTCTCCTCCTCACTTGTTTCCACTGCGTTCACGCCGTGATTGGTGGGTCAACACGCCCTCTCTCTCGTTTGAGCAGCCGTGCGATGCAAGATCACTAGGGAGGAGGTGTGTGAAGCGGGTTGCTACCTTAACACAGCTGTCTTTAATTCTTTAGTTTCATATTCGCATGGTAGGCGGATGCATGTCCTTTCCTCCCCTCTATGTGCTCTGCCACACATTGTACGTCTTGAGCGTGGTCGCGGCCAATTGTTTCTTCTAGCCCTTACTTCCCTCCCTCTTCCCTTTCTATCCGAGTTGGCTTACCCCCCTCCTCTGTTTTTTTTTTTGAAAATATATACAATTGCGTCTGTGATACATCTTTGAAAAGTGCGATTTCTTCAGTTTGACTCACTTTTCTCAATGTTTCATGTCAGTTTCTGCACGGTTTCTTTTTCCAATAATCCTGGCATCAACGAACACCAATTTAAATGTTCAGATGAACATGCGTGTGTGTGTGTGCGCTCTCGTTAGTGAACATCCGACGAGAGAAAAAGCGAGAGCTTCTGTGGGCAGCATACTTTCTCGTGTGTCCAGCCATAATACGGGCTCCTCTAGGATGATTGGTGATTTCTCTGTCTGTGTGGGCGTGTATTTCCGTGTCGCAGCTCCACTGTTCAAGCAGAAGACTTCGTCTCGCTGTTTTGTCTCTCCTGAAATTTGTGTGCGTTAATGGAGTTGAAGGCGGAGTCGTTTTTTTTTTTTTTTTTGCACCCAACACTAAACCCTCGTTTTATCAAGCTGATTCCCCACATCAGCTTCGAGCACATTTCCCTCTTTCTGCCGATCCACAGTGACACCTGATACTGAGGCAAAGATAAACGCTCTCACACCCATGAGCAACCACACGTGAAACGTGGCAACCTGGACTGTGTTGTTGCTGTGTGCACCTTCACTCAGACTGTCGCTTGTGTGCTTGTGTGTACGTGCGGGTGTGTCTGTAAGCCTCTTCTGAGAGTTGCCACGGTTAAATTTCCTACCTCCCTTGAAAAATTCTTTTTTCCGCCAACACTTCCAAACTTTATTTATAATTGTTACTTCGTCATACATCAATTTTTTGAGTACCCGCGAGGAGAGGGAGAGGGGGCGGGGAAGAGGGGAAAGGATTCTCCCCCATTTGTACAGTTGTATGCGTGTGTAGTTGGTATACGCACATAGGGGTTATGTGTCTTTTCAATCGCAATTAGGTATGAATGTGTGCTTATTTGTTCGCAAAAAGGCAGACATCTGCAGACAGGCTCGTGCATATATATATATATTTTCCCCTCCTCTCTCGCTGCTCATCGTCATCTACCTGCGCATTCTTCATCCCCTTTCCCCTGTTTTCACTTCATTCCGGATCTTCGAGACTCCCGCTCACGTCATTTCGGTGTGCTTTCCTCTCCTTCCCGCTTCTGTCTCTCTGTGGAGGCGGAGGGCGGGGGGGGGAGCGGAGAATCAAGAGGAGGCAGCACTTGAATTTCCTGGAACGATTGTTTGTAGAGCAGCCCTCTTTTTTCCCCGATCCGCAGTCCTATGCTGCTTCGATGACGTGGGCTGTGTAATACACACCAGCGTGGCATCGAAGGGGAGAGGGGAGTTCAGTCCCTTCCTTCGCGGGGAAGTCTGGTGGCCCCTCTATGGCTGCCAATGCCGCGCTGACCCCTGTGTGGTGCAGAGTGCCAGGTGCGCGCCGAACTTAGAAGTATCCGTGGCGGATGTATCGCAGCGGATGTCGGCGGTGGGGCCCTCGATGGCGCGGGGGCCTGCGACAGCGCTTACCGCTTGTGCCATCCACATGATAGGCAAGGTGCCCAAGCGACTCGAGCGTATCCCACACAGTTCTCAGTGGTCGCTGGCGGTGAAGGCGGCGAGGGGGGGAGGGGAGAAGAGGCTGCGCTACGGCGAGAGAGGCACCCCGTGGCAGGAGTGAGTACGGCTTGTGACGAGAGGGGGGGGGCGCTGCTCAGATGGCTGAGTCGGTCACTGCAGCGGCGTCGGCCCGCCGCCGCTGGGCACCAGGCGATGGACCTGTGACGGCCTAGATCGAGGGCGGTGTTCAACTACTTCATTGCGTGAGTTTGGACAGGTGGAAAGGGAATAACACTTTGAAGCCGCTGCTGCCTCTCTCTCCAATGCTCTCCTCTCCAGTCTACTTCTCGCATCTCTGTTGATAACCAGAGGCTACGCGTATTTTTTTGATGTGTACTTGTTGTCGTTTGTGCTGCGCGTCTTCTCCGTCGTGGCTGCACTTCAATATCGTTTTTGTTTTCTTCTAGTCACACCCGAACCCTGTGCATTTCTGTAACTTTTTTTTTGCCGTATCAGTTTGCCTGCTGCTTCTCTCCTCGAGCTCTGCCCCCGCAAGTCTCGCTGGCTTCCCATGATTTGTGTGCACAGCGAGAGGAAATGTGTCCATAACGAGGTCGCACTTCAGCCATCGCTGGAGGCGCTCGTGACACCGATCTGTGGCAAGTTCTAGTTTCTCCCCTCTCCTCTCCTCTTTTGTATCTGACAAGACGCTGGATTTTGTGAGGCTGTGTGCGTGTAAGCGTACAGGCGTAAGCGTATGCATGTTTTTCTTTCCTCTGACCTCACTTTGGCCATCACACACACACGCACACACATATACACGAAAACAATACAACAAACACTAAAAATGAATTGCATCTGTTTCCGTCAAGGGTTTAGTGGAATAGTGCGTCGCTCTTTCTCACCACCGCCTCTGTGAAATGGCTGATCATTGCTCCTCCGTTTCCCCAGGGGGCCCCTTAGCCGCCGTTGCCAGTTCCGCTACCTCTGACCCTCTCCCTTAGCGGAGTTCGCTGTGCAGTGTGGCAGTGAGGTACCCATCGCCACAGTTCAACGTGTGCTGCGTTTTCTTTTTTTCTCCACCCCCCTTTTGCACTCATTTCTCCGTTCGTTCTTCCTCGCTTGCCTTCACTTTGCGCGGTAAACCTATCCACTCATCCATTCTCACCACTGCAAACACTGGCCCCACTTCTGCAGAGGTTTTCTCCGCTTCCCTTTCTCCCTCCTCTCTTTCCTTTTCTGCCCTTTTCAAGCACTTTTTCAACTTTATATCAGCGTGGTCACACGTACATTAAAAACAACAACACCCCAAGCATGTCTGCCAACAACTCTGCCGCGGCGTCCGCGCCGAAGAAAGCGCGCCAGGAGATGCCGAAGCTGGGCTTCTGGGAGGAGTTCATGATCAGCGGTGTTGCGGCTGGTGCCGCCAAGACGGCCGCTGCGCCGATCGAGCGCGTGAAGCTGCTGGTGCAAAACCAGGGTGAAATGATCAAGCAGGGCACACTGGACCGCCCGTACACTGGCGTGATGAACTGCCTGACGCGCACGGTGAAGACGGAGGGCATCTACGCACTGTGGCGCGGCAACCTGTCGAACGTGATTCGCTACTTCCCCACGCAGGCGCTGAACTTCGCCTTCAAGGACCAGTTCAAGCGCATGTTCAACTTCAAGAAGGACCGCGATGGCTACCTGAAGTGGTTCATGGGCAACATGGCGTCCGGCGGTCTTGCCGGCGCTGTGTCGCTGTGCTTCGTGTACTCGCTGGACTACGTACGTACGCGCCTCGCGAACGACACTAAGTCTGCGAAGAAGGGTGGCGAGCGCCAGTACAACGGCATGGTGGACTGCTATATCAAGACGTTCAAGAGCGACGGTCTGATGGGTCTGTACCGCGGTTTCTGTGTGTCATGTGTGGGCATCGTCGCGTACCGCGGCTTCTACTTTGGCCTGTACGACACTCTGCAGCCGCTGCTGCCGGTGAACAACTTTATTGTAAACTTCATGCTGGGCTGGGTTGTGACGATCGTGTCTGGTCTGATCTCGTACCCGCTGGACACGGTGCGCCGTCGCATGATGATGACATCTGGCACCGGCAAGAACTACCGCAACTCGTTCGAGTGCTTCACTCAGTGTGTGAAGAACGAGGGCGCGGTATCGCTGTTCCGCGGCGCTGGCGCGAACATTCTGCGCGGTGTCGCTGGCGCGCTGGTGCTCTCCGGCGTTGATGCCATCAAGCCGTACTACATCAAGGCTCGCGCGAAGAAGGATTAAGCTGTGTGAGCGGTGAAGATCGTGTAGCACAGTTTTTTTTTGGGGCTAACTTCTTTCACGTACAGGGGTGGACAGTACGACAGAAGGGGATAAAATCGACGCTCATCGACCTCGATACGCTGCTTGCTGTCCCTGTCACTGTAATCGTACCATGGGCGCGCGAGAACGAAAGGCTGGCTTCTTAACGTGCAAGTGATCTTTGTTTTCTATGTTGGTGGGACTGCGAGGTGTTAAGAATGATTTTTTCCCCCCGACCCGCTTCTCAGTGCCTCCTCACGAGGCGGATGACGGTGTGGTCGTTGGTACATATAAATGTTCATATATATATCTGGATATGGGTGTTGCGTGCCAACGCACGTCCCTCGCACTAATCTTGATGTATTGTGGGGAGCCTGTACGTATGTACTTGAGATCCGTTCATGTCGGTGTGGCGATCCTCGAAGTACGCATCTGTCGTTGCGGCTCTTGTTTCCTGATGGGAGAATGATTTCCCACGAGCGGGAGACTTGAAGAGGGGTGCGCGAGGTCGTGTCTCGTACGCCCCCGGAAGCCCACGGGAAGCAGCGTCACGTTCATTCTGTAAAAGTTTTGTGTGTTTGTGTCTGTCTGCACGTCTGTTGAAAAGACGCTAAATTTTTTTTTCCGTTCTCCTCTCTCCTGTGGGAGGGAGGGGGGGGGGGTTACCCTTCCTCTATTTGTGTGTGTGTGTGTGTGTGTGTGCACCTTTTGTTTTCCCCTCCCCCCCCCCCCCCCCCCCCAACGGAAACTAAAGTGAGTACCTCTCGCTGGTAGCTTAAAAGGTACTGTTCACGGATATGCTTGTTTCAATCTGCCCCCCCTTCGATTTATTTCTAAGATACGTGTGCTAGTGGTCTCTCTTTTTTTTTTTACACCTCACATCTCTTTCTCTCTTACCCTTCGTGTCCCTCCGATCTCTCCTCCTCTTTCTGTTCATGGGCGCGACTTGTTGTGCTTGAGTACTGCGTTTCACGCGTCCGTCTGTTTGTATGTATACGTGGTGAACGCTCCTCGCTGTGATGAGGGTGCAGTGTTGCCATGTGTATGCGTGTGCGCATATACGTGCGCGCGAACGTATTTTGTTTAGAGGCCGCCTTCGTCTTCAGGCACGAATCCGACTGAATGGATTCGTCCGTGTTCTCATGTAAGTTTTTGTGGCAGGTATTGGCGACCCTCGTGTCTGTACGTTTCGTTAAGAGTTCAGGACCGTCTCTCTTTCCACCTTAATTCCTCTTCGTATCACGCTGCCCATCAACGCCCCCCCCCTTTCCCTCACTTCTCTCCTCAATACCTCTTCGCTGTCGCTCTCGCACAACACGCCGTCTTTTCCCATTTCGGCGATTTCATTTTGTGTGCACCTTTCACTCACTCGTCCCTTTTGTGCCTTTTTGTTTTGGTTTTGATGTTCTTCTGAATGTAACTAAACCGCTCCTTTGATCACCAACATCCACCTCAAAAGGCGCGCCTGGAACTGGAAGGGAAAGTGAAGAGTATGACAAAATGGAAACACGGGCATCGTCGTGTACATCCTATATCTCCTCTCCCCCCCCTCTTTCACACATGAGTGTGCGTGTGTGTGACTCACTCGAGTTTACCATTAAACACACACACACACACAGACACAAGGGGGATCTATACACACAAGACGCACAAGTACATGTTTTGTGTACACGTGCCACTCCTCTCTTCACGGAAGAAAAGAGGAATGCAATAGGAGCGGTCTGTCTCTCCATCTCTCCGTCTTTTACTCCCCCCTCTCGTATGTTTTCACAGCGTCTGTGTGCGTGTCGGCGTGGCTGTTCGTGTATGCGTATGCGTGTCGTAGATAAAACGTGGCCTGGGGGCTGTAGGAAGATGAACTGAAAAAGTACACATGAATGAAAATGCATCACTTCGCCTTCCTTCCGTCCTTTCAAGGTCATCGCCGTTCCTCACTGTTACCCGCCAGGTTTCCCCTCTGACCCCCCCCCCCCCCAATGCGCATGTGTACGCCTTGGAGGTTGTTCCCTATTGCATTCAAAAAAGCCTCGGTGTCGCTGGACACTTCTGCAGTTGAGGGAAGTAAAGGAGACGCACAGTAAAAAGAAAAGAACGATCCAGAAGTCCAAAAGTGCAGTGAGGTTGAGGGGTATAGGTGGAATTGTAGTGTGTGATCACTGTCCACACTCTGTACTTCTTTTTTCTATGCTTCTTTCACTTAGAGCGCCTACCATCCCCGACCTCCTTTAGCACAGCCTTTTCTTCAACGGGAAGGGGGAAAGGGAGGAAGATAGAGGGACTGTCACTTCGCATTCTTCAACTACCCCCCCCCCTACAGGGGCAATGGTGACATTGAGCACAAATATAAACATGGCATACACAGTACGTGTCTTCTGATACCCGTTTTTCCTCCCTGTGAGGTGTAGCCGATAGTCATGACAAGAGAGGAATACAACCGCAGCAGAGGCAAAAAAGAAAACGTGACAGGTGGCGGCTGTAGCGGTGTGTGTTGGCATGTTCAATGGAAAGGACAAAATAATGCGGGTGCCTATCTTCGACGGAATAAAGGGAGGTGAGGCGGGGGGGGGGCAGTGTGGCGGCACATTGCTCGCTCACAATGTGTTGATCCCCAGTTATAGATGAGTTGGTGCGTAGCACCTTCTTCAAAGAAGTCTCTTCACTAGCTTCCGTTCTCCTCCTTTTCGATGATCTACGAGGAATGTCAGCTTTGGTTGCGCCGTCTGACACTGACCTCCCCCCCCCCATTCCCCTCTCTCCGCGTAACTCATTTTCCTTGGACTAGTTTTCATTAGTTACTTCTCACCTGTTTTCCTCGTTGTTCTTTACACTCTTTCTGTGTTGGGGCGTCGTCACACGTGTCGCGCCTCAGGGTTGCTCAGTTTGCCAACGCGCACAATTATACACACATACATACACACAGCTACAGCTACTTGTCTCAAGAGTGAGCTAAGGAAAATGCCCAGTCGAACTATTCCCACAGGGCAGGATTGGGGGGAGCAGCGCTTCGACTTCCAGCACCATGGCGGCGGTGGCTCTGGCCAACCTCGGAAAGTGACGGAGCGTGATGCCAACCGTGCTGTACAAAGCGGCCAATGCGTGGAGGTACAGCGGAGGGAACATCAGCGTGCTAACCAGCAGGTGGCCAGCGCTGGCGCTAACGCGAAGAAGCTCGACGAGGACGCTAGTTCACTCAAAGTCAAGAGGGTGGACCCGCATCTCCGTTTGCGCATAATGAAGGAGCGCCAGGCGCTGCACTGGTCCCAGCAGGACCTCGCTCAGCGCATCTCTGAGCGTGTGTCCGTAGTGGCTGAGTATGAAAACGGCAAGGCGGTGCCGGAAGAGCGGGTCATTCTGAAGATGGAGAAGGCATTCGGAGTTCACTTGCGTGGGGCCATGGCTGGATGCCCGATGGGCAAACACCGTCCCACCCCGAAACCTCAGGATTAAAGGGAGGAAACGAGGAGCCTGCTCATTTCCCTCATCTACCTTTTGAGCTCCCGGCTAGCGGTCTTTTCCCCGCTATCAGTGGGTGCGTACTCCACGAGCGGGTTCCAAGAGAGGAGATGGCGTGGAAGCGACCAGGTGAAGCTCCCACGCGATTAGAAGGACCGCACTTATGACGAGTGCGCTTTGATCGCATTTCACACACTTATTTACTGCACGTGTGTATGCGGACGTGTGCGAATGTTAGTTTTAACGAAAGGTAGGTTGATTAGCCTAACACGTACGCCCGGGGCGGAGCAGCAACGCAGCAAAGGGACAAAAAAGAAAACAATTTAGCCACTGTTTTGTGCATAATAAAAGAGTGAAGACGCCGACGCACTGCTGTTGCCTCTAGCTCTTCATCATATATACCCCCCCCCTCTGGGCATATTCTCCGCGTGTTTGTATTCTGTGCACTTGTCTCTGAACGTGAGGAAATATTTATCTACTGCGTGGTGTGGGTGCGCGCTCAGTCGTGGTGGAAGGCATGGAGGTATTGGTTGAGCGAGGTGCGGAGGAGGGAGGGGCGAGAGTCGGCGGGACTTTCTGTGCTTTGGATGGAAAAGAAAACGGGCGTTTCTCCCTGTGCAACGTTGGGTGCCCATAGAGGAAGGCATTTGGAGGGTGCCATCTTCCTCGTCTTTTTCCCGCCCTACTGCTCAATGCGCATACGCGGTGCAAGAGTATCAGTGCCAACCCCCACAACAAAGAAAAAAAAATTGTTTGGACTTCACTCGCTCGGTTTTTTTTTCACGGCTATATAATTGCGTGTATGTGCTCCCGTGCCTTTGTATGTGTGTATGTGTGTATGTATGTGTGGGCTCCACAAAGATTTACACCCGTTCGCCTGTTTTCGCTAGTCGTTCTTTCCCCTTTTTTCTTTAGTGTATCGCACCTCTGCGGCCCCTTTGATCTACTCTGCCCTTCTCTGTACTCACTCAGAGGGCGACTGTACTCACTGTTGAACCACTCTAATTTTTGTCGCTTTTCTTCTTGCGCTCTTCTAGTGCTGCTTACGCACAAGGACATACATACCCGCCGCACGTGCACGCTCGCACAGCCACATACCCCACACGGAAGAATTGCCAAACTGTGCATGTGTGGGTAGGGCACTCACGCCCCTCACTCTGAAGACGAGACGAAGGGCGGGTCAGCGAGGGCAACAATATCCAAATAAACAAGGGGAAAAAGGTTGAAGAGAATCTTTGCGACAACTCACAAGAATTGTCATACATTCATCACTTTTGTATTCTCCTACTTTTGGCCCTCGTGTTGTTGGCTGCCCTTCCGTTTTTTTTTTTTCATTTTCCTCGGCGCTCCCGGATTTGCCTTCATCTACGCCGTTAGCGTGGTCACAGTACTCCTTTGGCACACCCACCTCACCACCACAGACTTCCTTTTCGGCTAATCTGCAGGATACTGTCACGTGACCTCAGCAAAGCACACACAAGCCTTTCTCCCCGTTTCTCATACAGGTTTCTCTCGCGCGTGAGCCACTCAGCTTCTTGGTGTCCGTTTTTCTTGTAGGCTTCTTTTGTTGTTGACGAACAGCACGTTGGCTTGGGGAAATGGAGCGCTACACAGTGATGGGCCAACTGGGCGACGGCTCCTTTGGCACGGTGAGTAAAGCTCAGAACACGAGCACTGGTGAAATAGTAGCAGTAAAGATGATGAAGCAGCGCTTTCAGAGCTGGGAGGAGTGCCTGCAGCTGCGTGAAATCCAGTCGTTGCGGAGGGTGCAACACCCCAACTTGGTCAAATTAAAGGAGGTGGTGCGTGAGAAGACCGAGCTTTTTTTGATTTTCGAGTATTGCGAGAAGAATATCTTCCAAATTCAGCGCCAGCGCGCTAATCAGATGAGTGGCAGCATGGCATTTAGTGACAAGGAGATCCGTAGCATCATGTGCCAGACCTTGCTTGGGGTGCAGGCGATTCACAAGGCTGGTTTTATGCACCGTGACCTCAAGCCAGAGAACTTGCTCATCTCGGGCGACTTGCTCAAGGTCGCTGATTTCGGTCTCGCCAAAGAGATTCGCTCCCGTCCACCATTCACGGAGTACGTGTCGACGCGATGGTACCGCGCGCCGGAAATTGTGCTCCACTCGACGCACTACAACTCTCCCATCGACATCTGGGCGTGTGCGGTGATATTTGCCGAACTTTACCTGTGCCGCCCCCTCTTCCCCGGAACATCGGAGAGCGACCAGCTGTTCAAGATTTGCTCCGTGCTTGGTTCCCCCGCTCCCAACGAGTGGGATGAAGGGTATCAGCTAGCGCGCCGCATGAATATTCGTTTTCCAACCGTTGCGCCAACACCACTGCGTCAGATCCTCTCCACGGCGCCACAGGCGGCAGTAGACCTAATGGAGTCGATGCTACGCTTCAACCCAGCGGAGCGACCCACTGCGACGCAGTGCCTACAGCATCCGTATTTCACCGGCAGTGGCGGCAGCTCTGCGCTGTACGCTGGCATCGCCACCGGCCAGCCGCACAACCCGTTTCAAATGGCTGCCAGCGGTGTGAACGCTGCGCAGACGATGTCGAATGTGGGGTTAACCAGTAGCAGCAGCCCCCCACCCACCACCCTGAACACGTCGCTTTTCAAGTACGCTAATCTATTCAATCAGGGAAATCGCAGCCCACTTTCCTCTAGCGGCACCTCTGCCCCATTTGCCGGCAGCAGCGCCCTGCAAAACAGCATGAATAGCGGCCACATAGTTCGTCCTGTGCCCACGCAGCTCAAGACCACCACCACAACCAATGTGGCAGACAGCGACGACGAGTTCAACTTCTGAGGCAATGAGGGACATATGCACAGACATACGCTTCTTTTTTCCAGCTCCTGTGCGTTCTCTCCCTCCCCTCCCTCCCTCCCATTCCTCTTTTTTTCTTTTTTTCTCAGGTTGTTTCTGTGGCCACCCACATTTCCCGTTATGCGCTGCTTTGTTGAGGCACGGCGGGTGTCGCATCACTCTCACTTCTATATCTCCCCAGTCTCATCGTCTCGTTTTTTTTTGTGAGCTCTCCCATTTGCACCACTTTGTCTCCCGCTCTGCCACGGTGCACCTTTGTGGGCAACTGTCTCTTGGGGGAGCAGGAAGGCGTAGAGGAAGAGGAGCGCTGCGTGGGTATGGAGATGGTGCTCCTCATTCCACAACTTATCAAACAAGAAAACAGAGGAGGGCGATGGCAAGCATCATCGCTTTTCCCTCCTTGTTCCATGTCTTTGTTGTGTATGCGTTTTGAGCTAGTGTGCAGTTGGTGGCACCACTACTGCTGATGTTACTAGGGGGTTGTTAGTTGCATGTTTCACTGTTTTCCCCCCGTCCCTCTTCTGTCAATTCTCGTCCTCACTGGCGAGCAACACTGAGGCTAGTCCCAGAACAGCACCCTCTGCCAGTCACTCTCTGTGTTTTTTTTTCCTGCTTCCGGAGGCTCATCGCTGTATCTCATTGTCTTCCTAAACGCGCAGCGTCCCCTTCGGCTCCCACCCAAGACCTTCCTGTCTCTTTGGGCAGAAAACCCACGTCCCGCGACCACTCCCGGTTCCGTCTTGTCTGCTTGAAATGGCGTAGCGTTTCTTCAGCCTCTCCACCATCTTTTTCCCCTTTTCTGTATCCCCCTGTTTTGCACACTCTCCGTTTTTCGACTCCTCCGTCTCTTCCCCTTCGATGTTGCGCGATGTATATTTCCCCTCTTGCATGCGTTTTCGCCCCGATCACGAGTTGTGTCTGTGTGTGTATATGCACACCAGCGTGACATCGAAAGGGAGAGGGGAGTTCAGTCCCTCCCTTCGCGGGGAAGTCTGGTGGCCCCTCTATGGCCGCCAATGCCGCGCTGACCCCTGTGTGGTGCAGAGTGCCAGGTGCGCGCCGAACTTAGAAGTGTCCGTGGCGGATGTATCGCAGCGGATGTCGGCGGTGGGGCCCTCGATGGCGCGGGGGCCTGCGACAGCGCTTACCGCTTGTGCCATGCACATGATAGGCAAGGTGCCCAAGCGACTCGAGCGTATCCCACACAGTTCTCAGTGGTCGCTGGCGGTGAAGGCGGGGGAGGGGGGGAGGGGAGAAGAGGCTGCGCTACGGCGAGAGAGGCACCCCGTGGCAGGAGTGAGTACAGCTTGTGACGAGAGGGGGGGAGGGGGGCGCTGCTCAGATGGCTGAGTCGGCCATTGCAGCGGCGCCGGACCGCCGCCGCTGGGCACCAGGTGATGGACCTGTGACGGCCTAGATCGAGGGCGGTGTTCAACTACTTCATTGTGTGAGTTTGGGCAGATGGAAATAAAAGGGCGCCGTATCTTTGCCACCGAGCTTCATGTTTGCGTCCTCTCGGTATGTGGGTGTGTCTTTTCTCCCGCGTTCCCTTTTTCTTCTCTGTCCGTGTACCTTTCCCGCTGTCTTGCTCGTTTGCCCTTCTGCTAGCAGGTGTGTGTGTGTGTGTGTGATTCCTAGTCTCCCCCTTTTTTCTCCAATCCTGCTTCCCTTCGCCGTGCACTGCGTCAGGGATGGCCGACAAGTCTTAGGAGAGAGCGAGAGGAGGATTTTAGTGAGTGACCAAGGAGAGCGAAAAGGTAGGGTGGCAGTGGCTGTGTGCTGGGGTTGTGGAATGACACAGGTACGTGCAGCCAATGTGTGCCGGGGGTGGGTGGGTAGGGATGCGACGCGTGAACACAAACGCAATAACAGAAGTGAGAAGAATGGGGTATAGTTGTCGTCGAATCCATTGCACCCCGGGTATGCACCGAGCCTTTTGCAAGGAATGAAAAATACCAACACAGCGGTAGTGTCCGATGAGGACATGGTGTTTCCGCCATACACTTCAAACGGACTGACGCCCAGGTAAAGCAAGGGGCCAGGGGCGCTGGTCCTAGAGACTGTTGCGTGTGTCTTTTGAGTTGCTTCCACAAAAAAAAACCCGCCAAAGCCCTAGAGATCCCAGGAGGGGATGTGGGGTGGGGAGGAGCGACAACTCGAAACTTTCGTTGCCGCCTCTTGTCATGCCCTGTCGTCAGGGGTTCAGAGCTCTTCTTAATGGCGTGCGATCACGTCAGGCGAGTCTTTGCTGCTACTTTCGTGAGTGTGTGTGTTGCTATGAGCACCGGTTTTCTTTCCCCCGATTCATCACCACTTCCACCTCTTTCCGTGTCCATCTCCTCTTGCGCGCTGTGGACCTATACCCCCCCTCCTCCAGTCAGCAGCAGCAGAGACACCACCCCGAAACAAGGAGGCGCTCATATTTTTGATCTTCGTAGGTGAATCAGCCGAAAAACGCCAAACATTTTCCGTTGTCTTTTTCAAAAAGACAGCCCCCCCCCTTCCCCCTTCCCCCTCCTTACAATCGCTTCCTAAAGGCAGTAAAAACCGTAAATTGCACGGCGTCATTGAACCGTTGAGTCTACGCCACACTACCACCACCAGCGTCGTAGGGAAAAAAGGGGACAGACACGCAACGGTTTCCGGCACGCATCCAAGGCGGAGGGAGGGTGTGTGTGTGTGCGCTGGGAAAAGAGGGGGAAAAACGCCCCAGGGGTTGCTGCACCGGCGCGATTCTGGTTTTTTTTTCCCCAGCCCTCCGGTCTCTCGCTTCTGCTTTCCTTTGCTCAACGCAACGGCGATTTTTCTCTCAGCTGTTCCCTTCAGCCACGTTTTGTCTTGTCGCACTTGCTAGCTGTTCGGCGTGTGGCGGCGAGCGACGACATCTTTATATATTGTTGCTCGTCTTGAGCACGTGTGGTGTGTGCGTTTGCGTGTGAGTTTGTCAAGGAGTACTGGGGAGGGACACATCGTCTGTCCATTCAGCAGCTGGAGCAGTGGAAAGAAAGCCAAAAGACCTTGAGAAGAGGGAAGCGTCAGCGAGGCGCTAGCGCCTCCTGTCATCTCCATTCCTGTTTGGTGTTTTACGGAGGTTTCGGTGCCATCATTGAAATATCTCTTGCATCGCTAATAACTCCTCGAGCACATCCCACCTCGACTTTTCTCTTTACTTCTTCCGTCGCCGTGCGCTTTCTTCCCCTGAGATTGAGCTCGGCGACGTTGTCTTCATTGAGGGGAAGCCTCACGACTAGTTGTCTATCATTAGCAGCGACGCTACCGTGCTGTGTCCTCCTCAAGGGCAGCTCCTTTTCCTTCTCTTCTTATTCCCGTTCGTAAACGTTTTTTTTTATTCACGTTTCTACGGAGTTATATCGATTGGGTTTGTTTGGTTCTACCGTTCTTCAGAGTGTCACCAACGCACGTTCGAATTTCACCTGTAATAGAGACAACGGCTGTAGGAAAGGAGAGGGGGGACGCACTTCTGCCCGAGAACACTAAGCTCGTTCTTCATGTATTTGTGAGTCCCGGTCGTCGTTGTTCTCTTTTGCCGTTTTCTGCGCGTTCGATCTTTGTTGTTGTGCTTGGGTAGTGGGATGGCATTGCAGTGGCGCGGGTGTTGAGATATACACACGGAATAAGAGGGTGCACCGTATACTCTCCTCCCTTGACTTGCACTTATATACGCTTTTGTCTGTCTCCCCTTGTTTTGCCCCCCCTTCTCAAGTCTCATGTGTATCATACCAAAAAAGTGTTTCTCTTTCAGGGTTTTCTCCCCCCCTTTTTTGAGTATTACGCATTCCTCCGGCTACACACGTGAATCATGACTCCAAGTCCATTTGTGGCTTTGCTGCTGCTCTTGTGCTCTCTGGTGGCAAGGTGCGAGGCGGCCCCCACGCTACCTCTGGGCGGTTGCGGTGCCGGCACATCAGGCTTTAAAATTCACAACCTCGCCGAAAACGTGAAGGGTGTGCAGTGTCTTATCGAGAACAATATAACCTTTGCTATTCTTCCGGCTATGGTTACCAACGGATTAGTTGAGTGGGACAACGGCGAGCCTATTGTGTGGGTACCTCACTCCTTTCAGTCTCCCCCATCTGTCGGTCAGTACCGGCTAGTCTTGCAAAGGACCGGCGCGTGGGCCCCCGTATCCACGTCTTTGAAAGGGAATTACCTTTGCACTGACGGCATGGATGGCGGGGCGACGACGACGACGACGACGACGACCACAACATCACCACCGTCTTCTGTACCAACAGTCTCGTCAGTTATGCAGACACTGAGGAGCGTCGTCTTTGCTGCAGCGCCGGTGGTGGCTGTGATGGACTTCACCTCGAACGAGGTTTGCCTTCCAGCGACGGCGTCCCTTGTGCAGGACATGCAGCTCCTTCAGGCGGCTAGCACCGCTATCGCGGTACAGTTTGGTGCCACAGGCCCCACATCGACTCTTTCGTCGCGTGCAACCACCACAACCGTTTGCTTCCAGGTGCCGAATGAGTTGTACAACGTCTCCAAGGTGACTTCACATTCTCTGTCTCTGACCGCACGAGATACCTATGATGTCTTAGCCACCGGCTCGCAGCTTCGCGTAACACCGGTGATGATGGCACTTCAGCAGATGGCCGCTGGCGTGATGCTGAGTGATGACGTGACCCTAGAAGGCGCAAATATCCTGGCGACAGTGCGCTTCGCCGGCGTGGGGACAGCGCTTCCGCATACAACGGACGTTTCGCATGTCATTACATCTACGCTGTTCTTCTCGATGGTCAACAACGGCGCTCTCGGTGGTCGCCGCACGGCGTCTACTTCACCTATCCCGTATTTGATCACTCGTTATAACATGCGCTTCTTCGTGCCGAGAAGCTATCTGGGGCGTGTGCGCGCTGGCCGAAAGAGCGTTTGTGCCACGTACAACGGTAAAAGCGTGGTTGTGGCCCCCCTTGTCTTCCAGGGCGTGGCTGCAATGACCACGGCCGCCAGCTTTTCTCCGGAGACGGCGATCCCGATTACGCTCCACGGCGGTACAGCAACCAGCATCGCAAGCGGTGCGTACGCCGCTTTCGTGTCCGCGTCGCCAGACTGCACTTCGGATGGGGCAAACATATCACTGCTTCCATTAAACTCTTTCATGAGCGGCGATTCCAACCCCACGGTCAGCGCCCTCCTCGTCATAGGCGCCGACGTCCCCGCCGGTCGCTACGTGTGCATGCGGCGCATCGCCTCCAAGATGAGATTTGCCGTTGCGTATCATGGCAAGCCGGTCACCATTGGCGCCAAGGTAATACCGCCGCCGGCGGCCGCCACAGCACCCGTGTTGACAATCTTCAACGGCAGTAGTGGTTCCTTACACCTACAAGAGTTTGTGCGTCCGTCAGCCAGCACAGATGACGCAGAAGCCTACCTGTCTGCTCTGAAAACCGTATCTGGGGCCTACCGCGTGTTTCGCTTTGTAGCAGTTCAGGCAGGCGCCGCCGCTGCGGACAAGAAAGCTGCCTGTGGACGCTCTAGACAAGAAGCAACGCAGTACGCCGCGAGCGGAGTCATGCAGTTCTCCTTTCCACTCTACCTGCACCAGACGCACGGTGTGCTGTGCGCTGACGGTGAGTACGTGCGAATTGACTACACAGTACTGCAACCCACAAATGGGCTGATATCAAAGACTGGCACCGGTGACATCGCCCCCCGCAGGGTTGTGCTCTCTTCTGGAGTCAAGTACGACGCGGTGCCGTTCGCCTTGTCTAGTAGCAACCCCACCTCTCTCGTGTCTCGCACGATGGTGCGTATGTCTGAAAACGACAGCTGTGCTTTTGGCTATACAGTTCGCATGAAGTCTTACGGCACTCAGAACTACATCGCCATCCCGACGGCGTTGGTGGGCGTGTACACTGTCTGCGTAGGGATCTACAACGAAACTGGCACATCCATGTTCGCGTCGACCGGGTTGCAGGTGGACTTTGCATCGTACGCGTTGGCCCGACACAAGTGGATGCAGGAAGCTGGAATCGACACCACTGAGTGGACCCCATGTGGCAGCGCGTCGACATGTGGCCTGCACACGGAGCAGCAGTACATCCAGGTGTGCAACGGCGCCATCCGGCCAAATGTGTGGCCAGAGCGACTGGAGGGCGCCTTCGTGGGTCCTGGCAGTGTCACGGTGCTCATGGTCGGTAATTTGTACAAGACACCGGCGATCGTATTAATGAATGATGTCTACGTGCCAGTGGCTGCCGCGTTCGTGCACTGCCAGCAGTTTAGCATGCTGGAGCTCTCCACTGACAATGGGGAAACGTACGGCCCGGCTGCCGTGGTGCTCAGCAGTCACCCGCAGATCCTACTGAACCCTTCCACCGACGTCTCCGGTGTTGTAGTGGGGTTTGTGCCGTGGGGTGTCACGTGCCTCGGTGCACACGTCGGCTCGGATGTGATGGTAGGGCGTACTGAAACCGGTGTCTCTGTAATAGACACGAGCGGACTCCTGTTTAGTAAGTCTGAGGGTTATTACGCAGTGTGCACACGCAACGGCGACGCGTGGGCTCCTGTGACGGACACGTACATAAAAATTGTCACTGGTGTCGTCACAATGTATGGTGCCGAAGCGATCAGCACTGGGGACGCGTTGCCACAGCAGAGAAGCATTCAACTGTACCAAACGCAGACGGCAACGTGGGCCGTTGTGGGAACGTTTTCCCCTTCTGTTGGTCTGGTCTTGAAGCTGGTCTGGAACGACGCGACGTGTAAAGCTGCTGCGGCGCACACAGCGCCCCTCAACTACATTTCCCCTAGCAGCTCGAGGGTGACAGTAGAGGTGTCGTTGATTGCCGCCGCACCGGAAGGCCTGTCAGAACGAGCCCTATACCCCTGCTACGCGATGAGCAAGTCGGGTAGCACAGCATCACCGCTGCCATTTGAGGAGCGTCGCGGTCGCTCTATCCGGGTCATGCAGCTCACCCTTTCTTCCCTCTTCTACCTTCCGTACCTCGTGCTCTCGGTCTCGGCTCCCGCCGATACGCGCATCCTTCTCACGGACCCTCAAAACCCGCCGATAACGCGGCTTGCGCTGCAGGTGGCGAGTAGCGAGAGTGACGTGCCGGTGTGCAGCGTTCGCGCTGTGTACGCTACGGTGCTGGCGGTTGAAACGGATGACCTCGGGCACCGATGGGTGACGGTTCCAACGTGGGTGCCGCAGACTTTGGGCGGTAGTGGGGCCACCAATGTGTACGTGAAGATGTGCGCCACGGCGTCTAGCAGCGCGAGCCCAGAGTTCGTTCCCGTAGACGCCTACATCATGCTCAAGGCCAACGGAACCCGGCTAGCCGGCGACACCATGTCACTGCGGTTGACATTTCTGCCGCTCAACGCGTCGACGGACGTGTTAGATTCCAAGGCTGCGCGGGGTGCTCTCGCCACGTACACGGCAACGGTGCTTCATGTTCCGGAGACGGTGGTGCTGGTGACTTCCCTTGGCAACAATGCTTTCGAGCTCTTTATCGATGACGCGCTGCAAACCGGGGCAGCACCACAGTCGACGATGACACCGTCTAAGCAGCTCTACCATATCCTCGCAAAGGGCACCAACTTACCTCTGTTTGTAAAGGGATCCGAAAAGGCGATGACCTGGTTCGTCCTCTCCAAGGCCGAATGCGTACATTTGCTCGACCAAACCTTTTGGGATGCGTACTCCGTGCTGAATCTGCCCACCTCGGGCTCTCAGAGCGGACACCCCAACTACACCGCTCTGAGCATCGCGCTTTTTTGCGTCGTTGTCGTTCCCACCGCCATTGGCTTCGTCGCCTTCTCTATCCAGCAGACCATTCCAACCCTGTCACATTCGCGCTTTGGCAAGAGGGCAACGGTGTTTGCGGAAGCCGGAGACTCCCCGCCACCGCGAAACCCAAGCAGTCCAGTGGTCCCAGAGGCTGAGAATAGTGTCAAGGATAAGACTGGTGAAGACCCCCTTGTGCGTGCCAAGGATGTAGGTCACCAAAGTCCACTCTATGCTTCCGAGGAGGAGGGGGAGGAGCTACACGACACGAGAGACATGGAGGGCTCGCCACCTTTGTCCAACCGGACATTTTTTCTGACCCACCAGGAGGGCGACTCCGCCTGCTCGTCCGCCCCGGAGAAAGTGAAGCGTTAGCGCGTGCACAGACGCTAGTGTGCTCCCAACACTTCTCCGTCGCTTCCGCACTGCGTGGGTAAAACGACCCGCAGTAGTTTCGTCCTGTAAAAAAAAATATATATATATTTTTCACCAGGACAACATATTTTAGTCCTTGATACAGCAATGTGTGCATCGTGTGTGTATCTGTGTATCAATCTTCTCACTGCCGGTATACGTGTGGGTCTCTCTTTCTGTGGAGGATTGAGTGTCGCTCCCCTTCTTTTGCTCCGGTTTCTCCCCCTATTCCTTTTCTGTGATCGGCATGCTTCTCTTTTGATTTTGCTTTATTGGGCCCTCTGTGGTTCCTGTGCTCCTTACAATTTCGTGTTGATACTGTGTATAGCAAGTTGGCGGAAAGGAGAGGGAGGGGGGGGGCGGTTGGCGTCTAGGGCAGCGTTGTGTAAAGACCGAGAATACGCGCTTGTGTGGAGGGCTGTGCAAATTACTAGCTCTCTGTGAGATTGTGCGCATTCGAGGTGTGTGACGTTTGCAGTGTCTCGTAGAACACAAATTTTGCTCTCAAGCCGAAGACCCCCCCCCCCAAAAAAAAATAAAATTGGAGGACGCGCTCATCAGGGAGGGTGGAGTGCAGGTTGCACCTCTCTAGTAAAGCAGGGAAGAATTGCTTCGAGTAGAGAAATGGATATGTGTGCAAGCGCGTATGTGTGTGAAGAAGTCCCAGTCTCGTGTCTTGGAGGTGTGAGGTGTGTGTGTGAAAATGCGGTGCAGCTGAGCCGGCTCTCGGCAGGGAGGCGGGAGTCAGCTCAAGCATGAGGTTGTGCCAAAAGTAAAGGTGCTAGCCGCGGTCTCTTTATTTTCCGCGGCTGCACCACTGCACTGAGGGGTGATGGATGGTGACGCGCTCCCGGCGAGCAACGCACTCCCTCCTCGCACAACACACGGCAGTTGCTTAGGGTGACAGAGTGAGTGTGGATGGTGGTGCTGCTGGGTGCATCAGGCTGTGCACGATGCATTAGTTTCGCACCGATCGCTTCTTTGTTCATGCACGGTCGCTTTCCGTTGCTTGCATTGCTCCGGTGTACATTCCCTGCTTTTGTCCACGCATTCATAGCGTTGCGTAATACTACCGTTTCTCCTGTCGCGGTGCAATTTGCCAGGGACTTTTTTCTCAACCCGCTTCCCGGCTCTTTTTCTGTGCAACATATGCGCCACAATCTTCATTGTTGAGACGCGGCTGTCTATGCGCGTTTTGCAGTGGGCCTGCGCGGACTCTTCCACATTTCCCCATTGTTTCTTCGTTCGAGCTCATCATCATTGTTCTGTTGTGGACATTGGTGCTACTGCTTTTCTATTTCTCTCCCCCTCAGTATTTCACCACACACCAACACACACACACACACACACACATACTTACACGCCAACACATACGCGTGAAACAGGTGCACACCAACAGGGCAGCCTTTCCACACACTGTTTAAGACACCCCCCCCAAAAAAAAATGTCAAAGAAAGTCAATCAGGAGGAGTGGGAGGACCTCGGTGACGAGGAGGAGCAGGATGAAGAGGAGGAAGACACTACCATCAACAACTCCGATGTGGTCGTGCGCTACAAGAAGGCCGCCGCGTGGTGCAATGAAACGCTGCGCGTGCTCATTGACGCGACAAAGCCGGGGGTCAAGGTCTGCGACCTGTGCCGCCTTGGTGACGACACCATCGCTACTAAGGTTAAGAGCATGTTCAAGGGAACGGACAAGGGCCTCGCTTTCCCGACCTGTATCTCGGTGAACAACTGCGTGTGCCACAACAGTCCTGGCATGTCGGACGAGGCGGCGCAGCAGGAGATCGCCATGGGCGACGTCGTGCACTTCGACCTCGGTATCCACGTGGACGGCTACTGCGCCGTCGTCGCGCACACCATCCAGGTGACGGAGGACAACGAACTCGGCAAGGACGAGAAGGCGGCGCGCGTCATTACGGCGGCATACAACATCCTTAACACGGCGCTGCGCCAGATGCGCCCCGGCGCGACCATTTACCAGGTGACGGAGATTATCGAAAAGGCTGCGGAGCACTACAAAGTGACCCCTGTTGATGGCGTCCTCTCGCACATGATGAAGCGCTACATCATCGACGGCTACCGATGCATCCCGCAGCGCAAGGTCGCAGAGCACATGGTACACGACTACGATCTTGAGAAAGCGCAGGTGTGGACGCTAGACATCCTCATGTCTTCTGGCAAAGGAAAGCTTAAGGAGCGGGACGTACGACCCTGTGTATTCAAGGTGGCGCTGGACTCCAATTACTCTGTGAAGATGGAGAGCGCAAAGGAGGTCCAGAAGGAGATCGACTCCAAGTACGCCACCTTCCCGTTTGCTATCCGAAACCTGGAGGCCAAGAAGGCCCGCCTCGGTCTCAATGAGATGTTGAAGCACAACGCCGTCATTCCGTATCCCATCCTCTTCGAAAAAGAAGGCGAGGTCGTTGCTCATTTCAAGATAACCCTGCTTATCAGCAACAAGAAGGTCGAGCCGATTACCGGTCTGAAGCCACAGAAAGCCCCAGCGCTGGAGCCGTACACGGATGAGCTGCTGCTCGCAGCGAACAAGCTCTCACTGTCGCTAGAAAAGAAGGCACCAAAGTAGATCACAGTGACATCCGCGACGCTGTGCTACACGACCTCTGTTAAGCGCACGCCTGTTGGTAAGCATATACATGCACTGTTTGCAGACGGGGAGCCGTCCACTCTGTTTTCTCTTCCCCCCTCCCTTCTTTCGCTGTTCTCAACATCCTTGCCGGCGATGACGTCTCGTCCGGTGTGTGGTGGGATGCGTGAGAGGTAGGAACGATCCACCCCGCCTGCCTGAGCGTACAGACGCACCAAGTTGTGGTGATGCGCGGTGGGCGGATGTGGGCATGTGAGTGCGAGGGAGGCTTCATCGGTGCAGGTCTTCCATGTCTTTATCTGATATGTTTAAGAGGGAAACGTAAAAAGCAAAGGAAACGAAAAGGGAAAAAAACGACACGCCTGAGAAGTGTGGGCTGGCGCACCGTGCGGGTACGCGCGCCTGTGGACCCGTGCGTGCGTTGCCCCCTCTTCGCATGGAAAAGACTGAGAGAGGATAACGGCAGGGTGGAGAAAGGAAATCGTGCTGGTGTGTGGATGTGCGGTGAGAGGGTGGGCAATCGCGGTGAACATTGAAAGTGCAACACGATCGCTGAGAAATAGGTGTGTGTGTTGGCGTATGTGGAGGAGAACATACTCGACAGTCATGCGTCGTCTGCACTCTTTTCTCTTTTCAATGCCCCCTACCCCCTCCCCTTCTGTCCGAACACACACACACATATCCTGCACTTTTAATGCCTTTTCTCCCTCTCCTGCCATACGTATGTCTCTATGTGGCACCTACATGCCAGGACCAGTTGAATGCATGTCGTGCCGGTGTGCGTGTTTGTATGTCAAGCGTGCAATGCTGACGAAGTCTCCATAAAAAAAAGCATGATGAGCATGCTCAAAAAAAAGTCATAAGCTTCAAGAAAAATAAACAAGAGGCAGCTCACGTGCGTACGGCTCGCTGAAACGATGTCAAGCGGTGGGAACATGGGCTGGTATGCACACTTTCTGCCGGTGACGTGCGTGTGTGTGCCCTCAAGTCTTCGCGGCTGTTACAGGAGGTAGTGAAGGGGGGGGGGAGGGTAGGGGAGTACGAAGGTGGCCGGTGGAGGTGTGTGTGTGTGTGGCCTCATCACTATCGCCACCTTCACTCACCAAAGGGCTCCTTTGCATCGTGTGGCCCTTCGAGGGCTCTCCCCTGAAAGTGGAGATATCAGTACGTAGGCGAACGAAGCCCGTCCTATATGAGTGTGGTGTGTCTGGTCCGTTGTTTTTCTTTCGGTTCTTCAGCGCATATCTGATGCGTGTCGAAACAGTCGTCTCTATTTGTCTCATTAACTCTTCACAATTTTTTGTTTTGAAATACTCGTGGGGGTGGTTGTAACGTCTGGGTTGGGTGCCTCTGGTTACTAATCCAAAACCCATTAGTCTGAACGCGAAACATTTAACGCTGCTCCCTCATCATACCCCCCGACACCTGCGTGCGCGCAGCTCTCTCCTGAGTACGCCTGCTCATCCACTCATCGGTGTCGAAGTACTCCGACATATTTATTTTCTCCCCCACGTTCATCAACAAGCACACACACACACACACACACACACACGTCTCACTTTTTGTTCATCGGTCGTGGCGAAGAGTTTCGCATTTTACACTCACCCGCTGTGGTTTTTCATCACGCTTGGCTGCTTTGGTCAATTGCTCCCCCCTTTCGTTTCTCTCGTTTTCGTTGGCTTCATCAATATTTTCACATTTCTCAGCCGTCTTCGCTGCCGTTAGCCCGGTCTACTCCTGTTGACTGCTGATCTCCAGCATTCTCATCATCAAGTGCTCTGTCTCCCTAAAAAGGTGTGCATGTGTGTTTCCTCTTTTTTGGTGGCTTCTTGATCGTACTTTGGGGTATTTTTCGTGTGTATACACTACCCCGCATTCTTTTCTCCTCACATCTTCGCCTCTCCCCCGCTTCGGCTACCGCGTTGTATCGCATTGACCACTACTACTACACCGTCCCCCCGCCCCGACGCTTGTCCACGCCAGCGTTTTCTTCTTCTTCCCTCACACGCACGCCAAAGTTTCCCCTGCGGGTTTTGCAATCGAGGGTCAAAAGCGGCGAGGCTGTAATCGTGTGCACCCATCACCGCTGTCAGCCGACGTCTATTGAGAGAATACGTTTCCTCTTTTACCGATCATTTTGTATTTCCATTGCGGCTGCTACCGTTCCCCCCCCGCCCGATCTGACCCTCCAGCGCGCACATTATCCACAACGCTCACGAGGAGGTCAGACCCTGCGAAAAAAAAGAAAAACAAAGCAGACCACTCACAACAACGTGTCCTAACTAAAAAAGACCCACGCTAATCCAACAATGGCGGCGGTCTCAACTGAAGAGTTGATGAACGTGACGCTCGGCAAGAAGCTCGGCGCTGGTAGCTTTGGTTCTGTTTTTGTAGGCGTCTTGCCGAGTGGTCGTTTCGTCGCAGTAAAGATTCTCGAGCTCTCAGATGATGCGCCAACTAACACGGAGGTGGAGATTCACCGGAAGATGGTCCATCCCAACGTCATTCGTTATCTGCACAGTCGCATTGATTCGGACAGCACCCCCAAAAAGCTCTACGTCTACCTGGAGTTCGTGACGGGTGGCTCGGTGACGTCGCTCATGAAGAGCTTGCCAAATGGCTGTCTGCCTTACGCAGTAGTGCGCGTATATGCACGACACATGTTTCAAGGCTTGGAATATCTTCATAGCAACCAGGTCGCCCACCGCGATATTAAGGGCGACAACGTGCTCATCTCCATGGACACAGGTACAGCAAAGCTAGCGGACTTTGATCAGGCAAAAATTATGAACACCCACGGCACATTGCGCAAAGCTGCGACAGCAACGCTGGCGGGCACGCCCTACTGGATGGCACCTGAGGTGATCACAGACGAAGATGGCTATGATCCATTCAAAGCTGATATCTGGTCAGCGGGCTGCACCGTCGCGGAGATGATCACAGGTCGTGCTCCGTGGACCCCGATGCCGAATGTGATGCACATCATGAACAAGTTGGCGCAATCGACCGGCTGGCCTGATGCGGTGCCAAAAGACACGGAAAAACTCGGCTCTGAAGATGCTTACAACTTCTTAGACTTGTGCTTCCAGCGAGATGTGTCAAAGCGGCCGCCCGCTGCCACCCTTCTCAAACACGTCTTTCTCCAAGTCTAATACGGTGGAGGAATGAACCCAGCCAGTCTCCAAGACCATGGAAAGGGATTTTTTTCTTGATGTGTTCCTCCTGCCGCAGTGAAGTAGTTGAACACCGCCCTCGATCTGGGTCGTCACAGGTCCATCGCCTGGTGCCCAGCGGCGGCGGGCCGACGCCGCTGCAGTGACCGACTCAGCCATCTGAGCAGCGCCCCCCCCCTTTCCGTCACAAGTCGTACTCACTCCTGCCACGGGGTGCCTCTCTCGCCGTGGCGCAGCCTCTTCTCCCCTCCCCCCCCCTCCCCCGCCTTCACCGCCAGCGACCACTGAGAACTGTGTGGGATACGCTCGAGTCGCTTGGGCACCTTGCCTATTATGTGCATGACACAAGCGGTAAGCGCTGTCGCAGGCCCCACCGCCGACATCCGCTGCGATACATCCGCCACGAACACTTCTAAGTTCGGCGCGCACCTGGCACTCTGCACCACAGAGGGGTCAGCGCGGCATTGACAGCCATAGAGGGGCCACCAGACTTCCCCGCGAAGGGAGGGACTGAACTCCCCTCTCCCCTTCGATGCCACACTGGTGTGTACTCCGTGATCCAGAGACATTGGAAAGTATTGCATGCCAAAGAGAAGATGCACAGGAGGTGCAAAAAAAAGAAATCGGCGGTAATGATTAGGGGACTCGAAAGATGTGTGGAAAGAGGGAGCTGAGCAGAGTAGGCAGAGAGTTACATGCCTCCGTGGTTGTCCCGTTTTTCTTTTTGTTTGTATTGTGTGTGCGCGCATGTTTCACCTTCACAGGGTTCCCCTTTGTAATCTCCGAAGGATACTTCGCCCTCTTTGAGCATTTCTCCTCTCTGTTGGTGCATTCTCCCCTCCCCCCCTCCCCGTGACGGTGCTAGACTGAGGGTATGCGTAGCTGCATGTCAGTTTGTGTCTGCAGGTGCGGTCGAGCTGTAAATCGTGCGGTGCGTGTTCCTTTATGTTTTTATTTCTCTGGCAAGTCCTCGCGTTCATCACCGCTTTTTTTTTTGCACTATCAATTCGAGGTGCCGATGTCTTTGGGTATGTTTTTGTTGACGTCTGTGTTTCTTGTTTAGTTCTTTCGCCTTGGTGTAGTCGATTGCTTGGTGATTCGCCTTGTGCGTTTGTGTTTGTGGTGTACATTTTGTGAATGTCGTGCGCCTTTGACGGGCTGAAGGGATAGAAATATACTTAATTGAGCTGAAGTGTGCGTCTAACTCTTCCCCCCCCCCTCTCTCTCCCTACCCGTCTCCTCATGAAGCCGATCGTGTTTTCTGTCTCTTCGGTTTCCCCTGCGCTACATGCTTTACTTGTGGTTGCCGCATGTCGATGATTTGATCTTTTTTCCCTGTGGTTCCCCTCTGTGTAAAGCGCACCTCTCTTTATTTTCTTGTTGTTTTCTTTTGCAGTCTTGGCGCCGCGCGCGGGCGTGTGTGGCTCGTTGCGTACCCATGCATCTGTCTTGACATCTGCGCCGCTCTCTCTACCCGTCCTTTTGGTCGGCGGTCGTTTCGGTCACCCCGTGGCTATTAGGGTACCCAGGTAAATACGATGGGTTTCTTTTTCTCTGCCTGTATGTGCACGTGCTATTGGGCAGCAGTCCTTCGCGTCGCCCTGGGTCTTCTCCTCTTGCTGATCTTTCCCCTTTTATCGTGCATCGAACACATGGATGGTGTGTGCGTGGGTGTGTGTGTGTGTATGCGCGCGATACCCGCGCCCGTGTACGGCAGTGACACTCGAATTGTCTCGGGGGCGAATAGTTGATGTGCCTGAGGTGTGTTGAGCGGAGGGACACTGTGTAAGTGCGTGCGGATGTGAACAAAAAGAGGCAAAGGCGAAGAGAGTGAAACCAGAAAGCCACACAAACCATGCGATTTGCAGCTTGAGCACGCACAACGAGAGCGGCTACACACACCCAGGCAAAAGAAGAAACCACAGCTCAGGAGACCCTCAATGGACCTGAAGTGAGGAAGATACGAAGGACTGCGCGTTCACTGGATGGGGCAAGTGTGATCCGTTCGTGCTGTGTGTACTCAGCGGCTAAAGGACACTCGTGCGTCTTCATTGCGCGTTTCTAGAAAAACGTACCGTCAAACGAGTGCTGGGCTCATTTCAAGTCGCCGTGGTTGCACCGTTGTATGTATCACAATCGCCTACTCACACCTCTCTTTCTCTTCGGGTACCGAGGATATTCGCCTCGAACGCCAGAAAGGGCGAGGGGCTGCTTTGTAAACTGCCGCCTCTTCGCTACAGAGCACGCTCTAGCGCAACGTGCGGCCGAGAGATTTGATATATCTTTGAATTTTCTATTCTGCTCTCTCTCTACCTCGTGGTTGCGTGATGTTACTGTCCCACCGTCGCCTTCCCCCATCCTTCTTTGCCTTTAACCCCGGGAAAACATTTGCACATGCATCTGAAGAAGTCCCCATCGTCCCTTTTTTCCATCCTGCCCACGCCACACTTCTGTTCTTGCGGGACTTTCCTTATCGGTACGTGTGTGAGGTTTCGTCGCTTGTTGTACGTCCATCCCTTGCTAGGCGATCAGCCCTTGGCGTAGGAAACATCGAGAGGCGACTGCAAAGCCTCCCCCCAAAGAGGCACTGTACAGTACGACGCTGATCTCTCACGTACTGCCTCCAACTTTGGGGGACCGCACATCGGTACGCTCACACAAGCACAAACAATATCGTGGAGGCCTGCTTCGCCCGATACTCACCGCTTTTCACTCAAACTGCTTCGTTCAAATTGTTGTTTCCACTGGGTGTCTGCTGATACGATTTCAAAGTGCAACCCAGTGCGGCAGTTCCTCTTTTGTTTTCGCCTTTAACAAAAATTAGACTCGCTCAACCATGCAGCCCAGTACTGAGGATGCAGTGAGCGCCGGTGCCAACGTTGTTGTAGAGGGTAAGTACACCATTCAGGATGCGAACATCGTTGGCCGGGGAGCATACAGCGTTGTAAAAGTGTGCACACCAATTCATCCGTACATTCCACCAGGGTCGCGTCCTGGCATGAAGTACGTGGTGAAGATGATCGAGAAAGAGTACCTCATCTCCCTCGCCAAGGGCGACATCGAGATGGCCATGGCGGAGATCAAGCGAGAGATCGACGTGCTCCGGCACATTCCACCCCACGAGAACGTGGTCACATTTCTCGAGTACGTGGAGACGGAGAAGCAGTTTTTGCTTTTCTTTGAAAGAGTTCAGTGCGGCGACTTGTGTGAACTCATTTTGCACTCCTCCAGCGGAAAGCTGACCGAAGAGAAGGCGAAACTCTATACGTACCAGATCATAAAGGCGGTATTGCATTGTCATCTCCACGACATCATTCACCGCGACATCAAGCCCGAGAACTTACTGGTAAGCGAGGACGACAATATCAAGCTGACAGATTTCGGCTTAGCGAAACGCTCGCGCGGCGCGTGCACTGGCGACTCTCCGCAAGACCCACTGGACGTGACGGCATTGATGATGCCATATCCCGGGTGCGAGCGTCTCCTCGGCAAGCGGGTGGTTTGCTCGGATGTTATCGGCACACCTCGCTACGGTTCCCCAGAGATGTTCTACGCCAAGTTCACGCAGACCCACTATGATGGCTTCAACGCGGACACGTGGTCAATTGGCGTTGTCACATACATTACGCTCTCTGGTAGTTTCCCCTACTCGCCAGGCTCCAACGCGTCAGAAAAAGAAGTTTTTCGAACGATAATGAGCACACCGCTCCCGAAGCCCTCAAACATATCGCCCCTGGCGTGGGAGTTTGTGCAGACGATGCTGAACAAAGATCCGAGTAAGCGCACCCCCTTGTACGCCGCTCTTAGCCACCCGTGGCTGGCTGACGTGGTGGTGCAGCGTGGCTCCGTCGTGGCGGCGCAGCTACGGGCGAGCGTCATTTCACCAGACGTTGAGTCTGCTGCCGCTCGTTTTGACGAGGAGGTACGCCGCCTGCGTATTTGCATGGCGAAGCTGCAGGGCGAGGTCGCCGCGCTCCGAGGGGAGCGAGACCGTGCGCGCGAGGCGGAGCGCCCAGCTTGCCAAGAAACCCACACGCCGTCCCGTCGTGCGCAGACACCAAATGGATTGTCGCGGCCGCGTAGCACGCGCTCTCCCGCGTTGACGGGTCGCGTTTCCTCACCCGCGCGCGTTGTAACTCATCGCCGCATAGGCAGCCGTGATAGCAGCAGCGTTGGATCTGTTCCCCCTCGCTCTTCTGCTCCACGCGGGAGGAGCCCGCTGGCGCGCAGCGCAGGCGGCGCCGCAGTACGTCGTGGCACCCCTGCACGCACTGGCGGCACGACCCCCGCCCGCAGCGGAACCCCGTCTCGTGTCACGGGTCCTCGCTCGGGTTCTTTGGCGCGAACCACCTTTCCCGCTCGTGGCGCCACGCCGACACGCTCTACCACACCAGCTTACAGTGCCACCAATCGCTCGCGTACTCCACACAGCAGCTCCACCTCTGGTGTTGGCAACGGCACCACCTTCGGCGTGCCGCACTCCACGAACGCTGTGAATCCTGCCAACGAGCTGCATCTTGGTGACCAGGTCACATACAAGGGTTGCCGCGCTATAGTGCGGTTCAACGGATCAACCGCGTTTGGTGCCGGCATCTGGATCGGGCTGGAGATGTTAGAAGGAAGTGAAGGCACCAACGACGGCTCTTCTTTTATTGACAAGAAGCAGTACTTCACGTGTCCTAAAGGCAAAGGTCTGTTCGTGCGCGCCTCCCAGGTGAAAAAGCTTGGCTGAGGCGGGTCCGCGTGTGATAGAATGAGTGTAGATATGTGTACTGAAGATCTCGAGAATGATAGTCCATTCTTTCATTCTCGCATGAGTTTTTCCGCTTCCGCTGCTACTCTCCGTCTCGCCACGCCCTACGGTTTTCTCTCCTCCCCCTCCCCGTTGACCGCTTGCACTCAACGTTTGTGTTTGTGTTGGATTTGTGAATTTCACCTACAGTACAGCTGGTGTTGCGCTTATCATCATCATTTTGTCCTTCTCTGTACCTCCCTCTCTTTTCCTAGAGTCCCCTCCCCTTGTGTTTCTGTCGTCTCTCTCTCTCGTTTTCCCCCTTTTTAGCTCCTCTTTCTCTCTATGGATCCCTCGCACCGTGCGCCCTCTCCTCGCTGTTTCATCTCGTTTCAGCGTTCCCCGCCGTTGCCTTCTTGGTCGATTTTTTGTGCGTCTGTGTATCTTTGTGTGTAATGACTTTCTTGCCTCCTCCTCGTTTTCCATACGCGCATGTGTGTGTGTGTGTGTGCGTGTGCGTGTGCGTGCACATGTGGGTATTTCATGGATGCGTAACCCGTACTTGTGTAGGCTTGCCTTTAGGCACAGGAAACCGAGAAAAACAGAGAAAACTACATGACAACTCCGCGCATTGTCTGCACACCATGACATATGTAGGCCAGGAGCATAGTGTGCACCCTCTTCGCTAGCTGCTTTGCCCACTTTGCTTACCTTTTGTGGTAGCTTTGGTCCTCGGCAGTCACGTGTCTTTACAGAGGAGATAAAACCAGCTTTTGTGTTGGGCGGATCTCAACCGATTCCCCGTCTCGTATGGTTTTTTTTTGAGCTATATGATTGCCTACTTCACCGGATACACACGTTAATGCACTGCGCCGTTTCTCTGCACATGAGACGTGAGGGAAACAGAGTCGGGGGTCTGCGCGCACGTGCGTGTGTGTGGTCGAAGCTTTTTTTTTTACATCGGTGTTGCTCGTTCATTCTCCTTCATTGATGCAGTGCGTTCTTTGGTTCATCTCCCGCTCAGCAGATTCACATTTCTCATTTCTCTCTCTCAATCTCTACTCCATATGGTCTCTGGCGCGTTAAACCCCCCCTACTGCATCCCCCCCCCCCACACACACACACTTGCTTGCAATGATGTCAAAAGTATAACCACAAGCGATAACCCACAGCAGCTCGATACCCACGTATAGAGACAGTGAACTACGAGGGCTGGAGTCATGTCGCAAAACTTCGGAGACTGGTTCAATCAGCTGGGCGTCGTTACCCGTGTGTCTCTCGTCGCGTCAGTGGGCCTGTCTGCCGCGTGCTCCCTCAACGTGGTGGGTGTCGGCTCGGTTATCTTGACCTCCGAGGCAGTCACCTCGCTGCAGGTGTGGCGCTTGGTAACGGCTGCTCTGTACCTCGGCAATTTCTCCTTTCCTTGGCTCATGACTGTAGCGATGTTCGCCACGTACGTCAAGAACAATGAGGAGAGCGATTTCAAAGGCAAGACAGCAGACATGGTGTACATGTTTCTGCTGCTGGTAAGCGCCCTCTCTGCTGCTGGTCTTTTCTTCAACGTGTACGTGACGAGCTTCTCGTTTCTGATGGCTCTGTGTTGGATCTTTTGCAAGCGCCACCCTGAGCGAGAGCTGACGCTCTTTGGGTTCGCATTCCATTCGTCCGTCTTTCCGTGGGTGTTGATGGCGTTACACCTCGTCATGGGGCAGGGGGTATTTGCTGATATTCTCGGTATCGTGACTGGACACGCCTACGTCTTCTTCAAAGACGTTTTTCCAGTTTCACACAACCAGCGGTGGCTGGAGACGCCAAGGTGGCTGCAGCGCCAGTTTCCACAGTCGCCGCACCGTATGGGTTCCCTCGGCCCTGAGGTGCACCCGTACGATCCCCGCTTTCAGGCTGCGCGGCGAAGCGAGAATCAGCAGGGGAGCAGCATCTCGCACAACTGGGGACGTGGCCAGGCGCTTGGTGGCAACTAAAGTCCCGGCGCTTTTTTTTTTGGCGGGTGTGCATCCATCTTGTTACCCCCACATCTTCAAAACATGAGGGAGCGTGTGCGCGCCCTCCCCCCTCTCTCCCCCCCACCCACACCCACACACACCCTCTGGTGACCTGCCGACTGTTCCTTGCTTTCCCTGTCATATCTCTGCTGTTTTGCCCGGAGGGGGGGGGGCTACCCCGTGTGATGCCATCGACACACTGAATAGCGGATTGGAGTGTGGGATTTTTGTATTCCTCGTCTTCAATTTTTTCTTTTGCTTTGGATGAGCTTTTCCCTCTCAGGCGTTCATGTTAACGATCAGCTCATTTGCGCATCGTCGCACATGGTGCGTGCTTGCTAGCCTGGCTGATATGCCTGGGGTGAGGGTATTTCGTTCACATTACCACCCACACACGCCAAGCGTCGGAGACCAAAGAAAGGGGGGCAGGTGTCACGAGGGCACCAAGAGAACTTTGTATGTTCAAAAAAGGTTTTCATGGAAAGAGCATTTCACTTCAAGAGAAAGCCACACCCCTCGTCGTGCTGCGTGGCTAATCTTGGCACATATGAAATATCGAGCTTTCCTGCTCATAACCCCCACACTCTGGGGCTTGTCCCTTTTTTTTGCTCATTCACCCTCTTTCCCATAACACTCGCTTTCCCCCTTATCGACTCCTTTCCACAACATTCGTTTATTTATCAATGTGCGCACACACAAACATCCACACATAACTGCACAGTTTCAACTTGACCCCCCTCCCCCCCGCCGTCCCGATCATTCTGTGTCCTGCTCAGCACGTGCTCCGAAGCTCTTTCGTTTGCCTGCTAACGTCTCTCTCCCCACGTGGGTCGCTTCATCTTGCTCGTCCCTGTGCCATTTGTATTTTTGTTTCTTTTTGTATTTGCTTCTTCACTCTACTGTGTCTGTTGACTCCGCGCATGTATGCTTGTGAGTAGGAGAGTGCGGGGCTCTAGAAGAGCGAGACGTGCTCGTTCGTTTTTTTTTTATTGTCACGTCCATGACGGGCGACCATAAAGACGTATGCATACGCAGTCCTCAGATCAACGGGAAGCATTCAACAGGGAAATGTCCTTGGAGAACGGCGAGACCCTTTCGCGGTGTATTCAGCAACTCATCAAGGCCTGCGGTGATGTGAAAGTCTCCATTAAAGAGCTAGGCACGGGCCGAGACGCCATCGCTCGTGACAGGCTTCGCCACACCCGGCTTCTCGTACAGCGGTGCAACAGTCGCGTAGAGGTGATCCCCCATAATGCCGATCTTTCTCTTGAATCGTTGAAACATCAGTACACTCAGAGGAAGGCAGAGTTCGAGGTACTCAATGCAGAGGCCACACGCCGGGAACAGCAGACCTTTCGGCAGACGGATCCGGCCGATATGCGGGAGGAGCACCTGGACGGTTTAGAGTCACAGGTAACGTTTCGGGAAGTACGCTCCGTTGACATGTCAGGCTTTCACACGGAGGAGGCGATTCAGCGCGAGAAGCTGCAAAGTGCGCGCGATATCGAGTCCGATGTAATGGACTTGAAAACGACAATCCAGGAGTTCTACTCGTTGGTGCGCCAGCAGCAGGAGGGCCTCGATCACGTGTCGAACAATGTGACGGAGTCCCACTCTCTCATCGAGCGCGGTCACGATCAGATTCAAAGTGCTTCGGGTCAACAGCAATCATGGCGTAAAATTGGATGTCTCGGGAGTGTCCTGCTCCTTTTAGTAGTGACCCTTGTCATCGTCGTCGTGAGTTTCGCCCTGTGACAGACTTTTCTCTGTTTGTGTTTTTCCTTGAAAGCTGCTTTTCTCCTTCCCCCCCCCCCTCATCCCTCTCGTTCGGTTTGCTCCGTAACACAGGGGAAACCGATTTGAGCGGAATATGGGAAACTGTATATGCAACTCACTCAGTTGCGGCCATTGTTGCTGTTGTTGCATTTTCTCTGCCTATTGTGTCCCTCACCCCCTTCTTATCACCACCGCTCTTCCTGTTTCGACCCCCCCTCCCCCCTCCTCCTCCCTCCCTCCCCGGCATTTTGTCCCTGCGCTGATTTGCACGCAACAACAGCGCTGATGGTTGCCACACTGAGGCTGAAATCGAGCGTCAACACACAAAAAAACTCTAGATCCAGTATCGCGGACCAAAAACCAAGACGCGTGCTCCGGGGGCTGATGGAAATACCCCTTGAGCTGCTCAACCAAGATCCACCCACGAACAAGGCAAGCATTTGCGCTCAATTGACCAGAAATGGTGTCGTCGTCTTTTCACTATGCTCTTGCACCCCTCCCTCCATCTTCTTCCAAACCCTCAACTCCACTTTTCTTCCCCATCGCAAATCAACGATGATTGATCGGTACGCCCTTCTTTCGATTTTGTACTTCTTTATCTCCTCACTTCCCTCCCGCATGCGTGTCGCTTGGGGGTTCACGATGCGTGCAAGTCTTTCTGTGCACGTTCCATTCACATTCTCAGTCCACGCAGACGCTTGCAGGTTTTTCTGATCTACCGCTTCGTTTTTTCCTGTTTTTTTTTGTTTAGTATTCCCCGCTGGTCTTATTGTATCACCCTTTTTCTTGATACGAACACACACACACACACACACACACACACACACACACACACACGGACCCGTATCGGGGCATCGGCTATCGTCGGTGGTCTTGTGTCACGACGAACCCGTTTGTGTTTATTTGCTTTTTTTTTCGTTTAGCCTTTGTGCTGTGGTGGGTGTCGCTCACTTTCACATCATAAACAACGTCATATACTACAAGCTTCTGCAATGCAGGCCGCTTACCCCGATTTATCGGCCCCCTCCGCAGCCTCACCCGACTCAGCCTCGGATCACTCAGGTCTTCCGTTCCATGATCAGATAAGCAATCCGCACTCTCCCGCATCGATGCAAGGGGGCAATGCAGCTCCAGAGCCATTGTCCATGCATGTGGATCATGACCGCCAGTCCCAGCCGCATTCAGCACCGTCGGCAACATCGGGTGCTGGAGTTTCCTTCATCTCGCCACCGGCCGTAGCAGCTGCCGTTAAGGCCCCTTGGGATGATAACGACAATGTCTGGAACACACAAAGTGCACCCGCGCACAGTCTCGCTCCCGCTGCAGCGCCGGCGAGTCCTTCACTCCCCCCAGGGAATGGCGCACTCTCTCAGGCTTCAACTGCTGCAGAGAAAATCCCTAGCTTACACACTGACCCCCACCCCACGCAGGTGGCAACATCGCAGCTGGCGATGGATGGCGTTATCGCGTCATGTACCCCAGAGGGCTCGCCTAAACGTCCACCTACGCCGCCGCAGAAACCCTCCGCCTCAACGACGGCAAAGGTAGATGCGCTGAACAGGCAGATCGCCAATCGCACCGCCGCTATGGATGCGGCGACGAAGGAAAGGGAGGCGAAGATCACTGCTGCAGCGCAGGAATACCTCAAAGCGCTCAACGCAAAGCGGGAGGAGGAGGTTACGGCCGCGAAGGAGAATCACAAAAAGGAGCAGCAAATGGATGTCAAAAGGATCAGCGACTACAAGAAGAGCGGTGCTGTCTGGGATGCTGTAGGTATGTTGGTTGATTTGCAGAAGCCGAACCTGTACTCCAAGAGCACCGAGCATATGCGCTCAGTACTCTCCACACTGAACACCGCGCCTGACAAAAAGTAAGCACCCGCAACAGTGTTGCTGATCGACAATGGCCGGAGTCGTTGTTGCTGCATTTTTTTTTCGGTGGCTTCTCATGTCCCTTTTTTTTGATGTGCGGTGCGCATCCACCTGTACGCGGTGTATTTTCTCCCTCCCCACTCTCTTGTGCTCTCTCGAATGGGGTGGGGAGGGGGCGACGCGAGGTGGGTGTTTCAGGTGGAGGGGAGAGTGCGTGCTTTTCTGCTTTCATCTGCAATGGGGCGGGTAACAGCGACGCTATCGACTGTTCCTGGTTTTCGCTTGACCCAAACTTTTATTTACGACTTCACGCTTGTCGATCACACTTGGAGGAGAAAGGCTGGTCAATATCTTCCAGCGCGGCTCGGCTATCTTGGAAAGGGGGAGAAAAGGTGAAAAAGTGAGGAAGGGGGTGAAGTTAGGAGATCCGCAAAGCTGCCGTGTCGCGCACACGTCTGCTTGCGGTTTCCTTTGACAATTGTGTGTGTGTCTGTATCCGCCTTGCTGAGATCACCCCGCTGCTGTCGCTGCTTTGATGTGCATTACAACGTTGTCGATGTGGCTCTCTTTTTTTCCCCTACACGCTGTTGGCAGTAACACTTGCACTCGATATCTTTCCTTGAGGATTCTTCCTGTTTTTTTTTAAATCAGCGGAATGTCGCCTGTATGTCTATCCGGTGCTGTTGGAGGCAGAGAAAGGTGCGTTAAAAGGGGAGGTGTGCTTCATGTCTCGTTTGGCTTACCCAATATTTACCCCCATTTCCCGCTCAGTCTTCTGTTCAATATTGACTTTGCTCTGATCACCCCGACTCCATACCCCCGAAACTAGCAAGCAAACAAACCAGCAGAAAATGTAGGGACACCCTCCTTGTATTGCAGATGCGTAATCGCTTGCCTCCTCTCTACTTCTGGAGGGCTGGTGTTTTTTTTTGTTTGGAGGGAAAGTGTGTGTGCGTCTCCGTGTGGTGAAGTGCGGGGTTTATCATGGTACAGAGCCTGCCTGATGTGCCTTTTTCTCTCTCATGCAGAATGAAGATTTCGAAGGGCCGGCGGAGCGAGAGGGGGGGGGGAGGGGGAGGGGCACCGATCTGAATTGGAGGTGGGGTTTCCATGAGGTTCCTCTCTGGTAGTCGATGCGCTATATGCGGACACGATCTTATGAAGAGCGGTTCTGTGCCTTTTCTTCTCACTTTTGGTCTCCTTTCTTATTTTGTCTCCATTCGCTTGTTCACACACTCTCACTCATCCTCGGACTCTTCCGCACTCTTTCATTTTTTGTAGTACGTTGGGTCTACACACGGGGCGACACACACACACACACACACGCACGCACGCACGCACACACACTAACGCACATTTTCTCTTCAAGTTCTTCTCGTGTTGGTTCCGACACAAATTCGAGACAAGAGGGAAGCAGACAGACACGCCCACTCACACACTTCCCCCTTTTTGCAATCAGGTAATCATGCGCGGCGGCCGTGGTGGTTTCGGTGGACGTGGGGGCGGCGGTCGCGGTGGCGGCGGCCGCGGTGGCTTCGGTGGACGCGGGGGCGGCGGTCGTGGTGGCGGTCGTGGTGGTGGCCGTGGTGGTGGTCGCGGTGGTGGTCGTGGAGGTGGCCGTGGTGGTGGTCGCGGTGGTGGTCGTGGAGGCGCGGGCGCGCCAAAGGGCAACATTTTCCACCCACATGCCCGCTTCAACGGGTGCTACCTCTTGGCTGGCAAGGACACGCTCTCCACGAAGTCGCTGGTCCCTGGCGTGTCAGTTTACAGCGAGAAGCGCGTGAACGGTACGGTGGCCGGCGAGAGTGAGTCGCACGAGTTTCGCGTGTGGAACCCGTACCGCTCCAAACTAGCGTCCGCCATCTACGCTGGTGTAGCGAGCATATACATGGAGCCTGGTTCAGCCGTCTTGTACCTCGGTGCAGCCAGCGGCACCACTGTTAGCCACGTCTCGGACCTTGTCGGGCCTGAGGGCGTTGTGTACGCGGTAGAATTTTCGCACCGCAGTGGGCGTGACCTGGAGGAGATGACGAAGCGTCGCAGCAACATTGTCCCTGTCCTGGAGGATGCCCGCTACCCGCAAAAGTACCGCATGCTTATTCCTCGTCTGGTGGACTGCATCTTCATGGACGTTGCCCAGCCAGACCAGGCTCGCATTCTAGCCCTCAATGCACAGCATTTTTTGAAGGAGAATGGTGGCTTCGTGATTTCGATTAAAGCGAATTGCATTGACTCCACGGCTGACCCTGCAGCGGTGTTCGCATCGGAAGTGCAGAAGCTGAAGGACTCTGGCCTCCGCCCGAAGGAGCAGGTCTCGCTAGAGCCTTTCGAGCGCGACCACTGCGTCGTCACGGGCTACTACAAGAACGTCCCGCGGGCCACGTAAAAAGACACAGCCTTTCTCAAGAGACACTCATCTGCCGGATCTGGCCCTGTTGCTCCTTGGAGTACGATTCTTAATGACGTATGCGGAGGGCGGGTACGCGATGTCAGGCTCACGACGATAAAACTTCTGTTGTGGCGAAAGGGTGGTTCGGCAGCGCTATCAAGGGTGGTTGGTGACGACCACCACAGTGTGTACATGTGCTTGTCTGTTCACGGACATGTGCTGCTGTGTAATGAAATACAAAGGAAGGGCCACAAACACTCCAAGACGCATTTGGAGCACGAAAAGGTCCCAAGACAGTGCCAATAAAGAGGAAAGAGCGGCACACTTGTCCAGTCTGCCTTTTTTGTTCCTCTTCCTTTTTTTTGGCGTCAGTCTAAAGGCAGAAAAACGTGTGCGCAGCAGGGGCAAGAGGGGAGACACACTAGGCATAGGCCCAAACTGGGCAGCACGTGATATGCCCTGGTCGTTGTGCTGGCGCCCCCCCCTCCCCCCCCTCCCCCCTCCCATCGCCTAGTTTACATCATGTCACACACACACACACACATCCACAGATACAGACACCGTCACTCCTCTTCTCGCAGCTCAGTTCCATAAGTCGCTCTTTTTTGTTTTTTCCGTTTCGTATCTGTCGGTGTGTGTGTGTCTGTTTTTTTTCCTTTGAACGATAACGGAGAGGAAATCGAAAAGTTTTTTGTCTCCTCTAACGTCTGCGACATAATCGATACTGTTTTCTTCCGTTTACCATGCATTTTCTTTTTTGTTCTTGTGATGTGGCTGTGATGACGGCTACGAATGAGCGGCGTTCTCCCCTCATGGCCCATTCAGCCCACCCAAAGCACCAAAAAAAAATGAGGCGGAAGCGCAAAAAGCGAAGAACCAAAAGATAAATCAACTTCACTGGAGAATGACGATGTTTTGTGAGAGTAACGTGAGAAGGAAGAGGGGGTTTAGGCGGCTTCCAAGAAATTTTCTTTTTACGGCAGCGATGCAGGTGTCGTATCTTCTCCCGTTTAGTGCCAAGTTGCTCTTGCGCTCGTAATGGAGGTCGGCAGAACCTCTCTGTTTTTCAATCCTTTCGTCGCAAACCGCGTGGCACAGCGGAGGGGAAAAAAAGAGCCTCGACAGCAGCTTCCCAGCAATGTCTTTGGCAATGGAGTATAGTCCATTTCGGTCAGCCACACCGTTTTGGAACGACCATCTCCATGGACCGACAGGCTGTGAGCGATGCCCGCGTAACGCCAGCCACAGTTTCCCCCATGCAGGCCCTTTGCAGGGGTGTCCTCGGCTTGATGCATTCACTCAACAGATCTCCACGATTCATGTTTCTCCTGCGCACCCTTACGCACATGTGCACACCTCTCTCTCTCTCTACCCACACGCGCATCTGAACACGAACACGCACCGTTGCTTTTCGCCCTGCCCAGTGCATACATCATTGCTATCCCCCTGCAAAGGAGGCAAGTCTGAGCACCGGCCGTGAACACGATCAAAAGAGGGCACAGACAACAGCAATTGGGAGCAACTCAACAAAGCAACAAAGCACTCAACATTTGCTTTTTTCAAAGGAGCACTTGTGCTTTCGTCCTTCGGGGTATACTCTGGCATTTCACGAGAGCACACGAAGAAACTCGAACAAAAGAGTGGTCTCACTCTGTGGAGCCCACCTTCCGTTCTTGCCCCTCAAGGCTGACCGCCATTCGTGTAGTGACGGTGCGAAGCAAAACGGAAAACGGGCATCTTATTTTATAGCGCGGCCTTTTTCTCACAAGTGCGTCTCGCGTGTCCGCTCTTTCCCCCCTTTATATCGTCCCTTTTCTTGAAAAGGGCGTTGATCAGTGACTGCGGCAACCGCGTACAGGATAATCGGGATACGAGTATTGCCGCTCGATGAAGCCTAAAGCGGCTCAGGTGCGGCAGCAGCAGTCGCTGACCCGACGCGCCAAACTGGAGGAGAGTGCTGCACGAGTGCAGCAGGACCTCCTCGCACGGCAGGGCTTTATGCGTAACATGGGCGGTGGACGGCAAGGGAATCCCATGTTCGGATATGGGGGTTATTCAGCGCGGTACCGCGATCCTAATCGCGGTGTCATTACGCAGGCCGAGTGGAACGAGCTCGTCGAGCGGCACGAAGACTCCGGTAGGTGGTTTCGCTACTTCTTTGGCATTCTCATTCTCGCTGCCATCCTCTTACTAACGCTTTTCAAGTATGACGAGGAGTACAACTTGGAGGTGCCACAGGTGGAGTCTGGGAGGGGCTTTGGCGAGATTCTGAACCCCGAGCGCGCTGTCGACGCTGAAGAGCTGGAAAGCTACTACAACGTCCTCGGTGTCACGGGCCGTCTCGACCTCTCACACAAGTCAGCATCAGGTCCGACCGAAGCGTCTGAGGAGAACGGCACATCGAAGAAGACGACCAGCGACCCCGATAAAGAGCGCCGACGTGAGAATTACCAGGTCCGGCAACAGATTAAAAAAGCCTTTCATGACCACCAAGAGAAGCAGGGTCAACTAGTTCACTGTGGTCGCACCTGTGAGTCCCAGAATAAACAGATAGAGCTTGCCTACAGCAAGTTGACTTCGCAGGTGGATCGAGAACTGTTTGGTGTGCTCCTGGACGCGAAGGACACCAAGTCCGTGCGCTCTACCACTCCTTCTCAACTGAAGACGAAATACGAGGAGAAGCGTCGGCAAATCTTAGAGACGGAAGACAACGAGGAGGACCGCAATATGGCGCTGGAGGAGCTGAAGGATGCTTATGAGATCATTGAAAATCCTGATGCCCGAAAGTACTACCTTCTCTACGGTGCGAAGCCACCAGAGGAGATGCGTCACGTTAGCGCTCGCCACGGTGGCTGGGGGCAGGAACTTGCCCTGGGAACCTTCAAGCACCGCATCATCATGATGTGGCTAGAATTTTTGCACCAGTACATTGGAGTGTGGGGAGAGACCGCGGTTCTCGGGTGCGTCGTGCTATTTGTGCTGTCGCGTCTGCCTAGAGCGCTAAAGGATGCAGCGCGGCTCCTGGACGAGCTGGATCCCACACTGGAGAACGACAAAGAGAGGGGGACGGCTGAGCCGGCAGAGCCGACAGACTAGACCCCCGCAGTCGACATGTAGGGCATGCGTCCCTTCGGCTCTCTTCCGCTGCCGTTGAAGCTAGGAGATGCGGCGGTGCACATTTTTTTTTCCGTGGGGAGAAGGGGAGGGGGCAATGGTGTAGGCAAACGAGAGGCGGGAAACCACCAATTCGCACACATCGCCTCGATCCGTTGCCTCGGATTTTCTCACCATCTATCTACCGCGGCGCTTCTTTACCTCAGATCCTGCAGAGGAATACGTCCTTGCCGTGCGCATGTTCCAAAGCGCGTGCGTGATGGGTCTGTATTACTGAGCTGTTTTCAGGGCACATGCCTGTGCTTATGCGTGGGCTCTCTCGTTTTTCTTTATTGAGCGTCTAAGCCGATGGCTTTGAATTTTGCTTAGAAAACACTTCCTCCATGGAGGGACCACTGATGCAGCCTTTAATCGCTGAATGTCGCTGTCGAGCTTCGTCTCATTGTCATCACCTCGGCGAGCGCACCAGCGCGTCTATATGCTTTGTTCTATGCTATTCCTCACTCGTATACAAATTCTCGCTTGACTCTCCTATGCAGGTGCATCTGCTTGTTTCTTCTCCCCACCTCTCTGGTGTTCTTTCTGCTACCATCACCGCACACAGCGCTTTCTCTGGGCGACCTTTACGTCTCCCGCTTTCACCCTCGACCCAAACCCGGAAATGCGTGTTGTTGTACGAAGCCATGGATAAACAAGACTACTACATCATCTTGGGCATATCACGTACCGCAAACAAGGATGCAATTCGACAGGCATACAAACTGAAGGCACTGCAGTTGCACCCTGACAAGAACCCAAACGGAGAGGCAATTTTTAAATTAGTTGTAAACGCGTATCAGACACTCAATGACCCAACAAAGCGCTCGGCGTATGATCGCGAGCTGATGCGTCAGCAGCGCAACACTGGCGCTCGTCCGCATCGCCAGGCAGCCCCACAGCCACCGTCTCCCGCTGCCTACCCATCGCCTTCCGACGGCACCGACGCTGGCGGCTCGCGCAAGCCGCGCTTCGCCACGGACGAGCAACTATTCAAGGATGCGTATGAGCAGTACAAGAAGAACCCCTTCTCCGGTGCCCCCAATGGCGGGTTCCGCGGCGCCAACTCGGAGGGCACCTTTGCGGAGTGGTTCAAGAAGAAGCAAGAGGAGCTGCGACGGGCGGAGGAGGTGACGAGGGCAAAGGCCGAGTATGCTAAGAATCTCGAGCGCGAGGAGCAGCGAAAAGCCGAGGAGTGGCGCAACATGCAGCGTCGGCGAGAGGAGGAGCGTGAGGAAGAGATGAGACAGGCCAAGGAGCAGCGCGAGCGGGAGCGTGACCTGTTGAGGCGCGCGCGTGAGGCCGAGGCGCAGGAGCAGAAGGCGGCCGAGCAGAAAGCGCGCATGGAGGAGTACGCTCAGGTGCAGCGTGAGCAGCAGGCGGACGTCGATCGTCATCTGCGTGACTTGGCGTCACAGAAGCGTGAGTTGGCTGAGGAGCGTCGCCGTCTTGCAGAAGAGAGGGCCGAGGTGAAAAATACGGCCGCTGAGAACCGCTACACGCGCGAGATGGCGCACAGGCAGCGCGAACTGGAATTGGCTGAGGCCGTGCGTCGAGCAGACGAAAAAGTGCGACAAGCGCAGGAACAGAAGGCGATCCACGAGGCCTGCGAACGTGCCCTCACTGAGAAGCGGATGCACGAGGAGGCGCGTAAGCGTGAGGAAGAGCAACGGGCGTTAGAAGCTGAGGTGGAGCGCGAGAAACAGCAGCGAAAAGAGGCGGTCGCTCTAGAGCAGGAGCGCACCCGCACGACAGCTGAGCTGGGAGAGCAGCGGAAGCGCGTGATTGCCCAGATGATGTCGGAGCGACGAAAGCAAGAAGAAGAGGTGTCTGCAATGCGAAAGGAGACCGATCGTATTGAAGCAGAGATGAAAGCCAAACTGGAGGCATTGCGTGCCGCCAAAAGCGCCGGCCAGACCATTAATCTGGACGAGTGGAAGCTCTAGCCTTTTCTTTTCGCTTTACTTGGTTCTGCATCTTTTTCTTGCACGTGCACTCTATGCATTGTGCTCTTCCTTGTGGGTACTCGTATCGCTTTGGTATGTGTTTGGTTCTAGATGGCGGTCTTGCGTTGCTGTTTTTCTCTCGTCTCCACCCAAGCTGCGCCGTCGTTGGCGGTCTGGTCTGTTTTATCCTTCTCCATCTCCGCCTCACTTCACAGCCGGAACTGCTGAAGGGAACTGAAGCACAGCTGATGTAATCTAAAAAAATGTGTGCGGGCGTCTTTCTGTTCATTCCTCAACTCCCTTACACGCCACGCGTACACCTTTTTATTTCCGTTGTCTCTCATTTTGTTCCCTCTCTACACTATTCTTCTGGAAAAACGCTCAGGTGTGAGCTCCCATGGGTGCGGCGCGCCCTTGCGCACGCGACCCACACTCATGAAAAGTATAGAAAATAAAAAAAAACACAATGTTCTGCTGTTTCTGCAGTAGTCGTTTGTTATTCTCGGGTGAGAAAAGTTCAGCGTCTTCTCTCGCGCTCTCACGTTCAAAGAGAGACGGGAAAGATGTGGGTGTGGAGGCAGCAAAGGCGTCGGTGCATTTCTACAGCGAAAGTTCCTATGCGGGAGATCCTCTCGCTGTTCACTCATCGCCCTTCGCTCCCCCCCACCCTCGAAAAAAATATTCGTGACCAGAGTCGTGTGCTGTTGAAATGTCATGGCAAGCCCTGAACCACGCGCTTTTCGCTCACTGGTGGACGGTAGTGAGCGCCCAGCGGGAAATCACATGAGCCGCATGCGCGGGTGCCGATGGCTGAAGGGATCGACACTCTCAAGTACTCATTTTCTTTTTTTCCCCACTGCCGCTTCTCTTTCTTGCACGCGTATGTGTATGATTTTTCTTCTTGACGGCTGCTTCGCACGCGACATGCGGGCGGCGCCGTTTGCAGTGTTTAGTGGAGGAGTTGAACTCTTCCAGTGCGCTTCGTGTGTTCTGTTTCTCACATTATATGTTTTTTAAAGTTTCTCACTCAGTTTTTCATGATGTTTGGCGGCATGTACGGTGGCGGTCTAGGAGGCATGTACGGCAGCAGTGCGCTTGGCGGCGGGCTGGGCATGGGCATGGGTATGGGTAGTAGTGCGTATGGCGGAGGCTTGGGTGGCGTGTACGGGGGCGGCGGCATGTACGGGGGTTCTGGTCTCATGGGAAGCTCCTCTTATGGAATGGGCGGTGGGCTCAACAGCCTTGGTCGCATCAACCACTACGGTTCTAACACCAACTACAACCTTGGCGGTCCCAACGGCTTTACCAACAACGGCGACGGTGCTCAGAGTAACAGCATTCAATCCCCACTCAATTTGCAGCAACAACAGGACCAGCCCAATCAGCTAGCATCCCCCATTATCCAGCGCGCAACACCGCTGCCGCCGTTGAACGAGTCACCCGAGGAGCGCAGCCGCCGTATCCAGGCGGAGCACAAGAAAGAGCGACAGCTGATTTCTCAGCAGCGAGAGCAACACCGTCAAGCGCGTCTGCAAGCCCGGATGGAAATCGCGGGTCATCTCACCAACGTGCTCGTTCAGGGCCTCCGCTCTGCTATGGAGCTGTTTGGTGTGTGCTTCGGTACTTACTATAGCATGAAGGCTGTGCGCGCATTTTCAAATTCGCAAGAGCGGATGCCAGTAATGAGGATGGGCATGGGCGCCGATAGCCCGTACGGTGTCGCGGTAGCCAAGACGCCGGCTGCCGTGACGGGTGCCTCAGGAGCCCAACAGGTTGCCACAGCTGCCAGTGGAGGTCTCAGTAAGTGGCGAACATGGCTGCTCTGCATTGCTTTTTTTATTTTGGGCGAGGTCGTCTACGGGATCGTCACGCGCCAGCGTGCAAAGCCGCCGCACGTCCGCCGTCACATCACTGGCGCCACCGAGAGCGCATACAGAAATTTGACTAGCCAGGATGAGTACGAGGTGAGCATCCGCACCAGCGACACCGAGTCGCAGCTGGCGGAGGAGGATACCGAGGAAGGGGAGTCACTCTCTGGAGCACGTGGGCTGACGTACAATTCAAACGACGTGTACAGTCCCACACAGGCAGCGCGGCAACGTGATGGCAACGGTCCCCGTCGAGTATACTATGCGCTTTACGACTACCAGGCACCGGCGGCCGACGGGTTGCAGTTGAGCTTCAAAGCGGGAGACGAGTTTGTGGTGGAGGATTTTTCCAAGGGCGGCTGGTGCGAGGCGACGACTGTAGAGGAAGGCAACTACTCGTCTCAAGGTCGTCGAGGTCTCGTCCCGGGCAATTTTCTGCGTCTCGCAGAACGCATCACGAAGCTTTAGTCTCGCATTTCTGTCGTTCCCGACGCTCTCTTTAATTGCCTTGACGCCCCGCTTCCCCCCCCCTCCCCTTCCCCCTTGCATCGCTCTTTGTTTGCATTCGTTGCTCTGCTCTACCGTGCTTGCTATCCTTTGTTCCCTTTTTTTTTCTGTGTTCCATTTGATCTCCCCCCCCCCGCTTGCACTAACCCTATACTCTGCTACTGCGTCGCCATTAATGATATAACACGGCGTGAAAAGGCAACGAATAGAAACCATGTCACTTGTGAAAGGCGGCAATATGCGACGTGTCTTGAAAGGCTCTTGGGGTGGGGAGCTGTGATGAGGGGGTTGCAGACGAGGCAAAGCAGAGGGCGTCACAGTTTATCTGCTCGTGTTGGTGTGCGTTACTTATTGCCTTTGACTCGACGAATTAGGTTTAGGGTGTCTTTTACTATGAGTGTGGGTCACTGTGGAGCTCGTTCCCCGAACCGGAAAGTTAAGGTGAAGGGGGGGGAGGAGGCTGCCTGCTGCCATTTCTTTTTATGGAAGACCACAAGAGCAATGCCTAGGCGCGTTAGTACCGCAGTGGTGGGAGGAGTTGGTCACGATGAGTGCTGATATCACACTTATCTTTTACTGGTGGCTCCTGAGACTGCTCACCCCCTTAAACACACACAGTGCTTATCTTGTTTCTTTTTGTGTGTCTTGACGAGTTCTTTTTGATTCGCAGGGAGTCTTTCAAAAGTGTTCCACCCCCTGCCCTTCGCTTTGTTTCGCCTCTTCTTTCTCCGTGTTGGTCACACTGTGTAGGCTTGGAATTTGGTTCAAGTGTGTGGTTCTCTGTTTTTTTTTCTCCCCTTTCTCTCTTCCCTCTTTGCTTTGGTCTCTTTCTTATGGGATAGGCGAGGGGGAGGGGGAGGGGGGGGGCGCCAACTGCAAGGCTCTAGCTTGCTTTTTTACTTTTCACGTTGCCCCAGGGTTTCTGGTTGTGAGGAGGAGAGGAGCGCGTATAGGGTGTGTGGTGTGCTTTCCTGTCTGTGTTGAATGTATGTGTGTGTCGGACTTCCTTCGCTTCACTTACCGTTTTCTGTAGGTCTGGAGGGATAGGAGGGGGGCGCGAAAAAAAAAAGCACGCACGCTTGCGTTTTTGTGTGCGCACCAAGGTGCTTTTAAGAGGCGGTGAAGTCACAGCGTCACATGAGGTGACCTGTGCACATATGAGAATGCGTCTATCTGTTTCTGCCCAATTGTATAGTGCGAGGGTCCTCGTGCTATTTGTGTACACGCTCTCCAGGAAGCCTTTTTTTAAACACCCCTTAGTCGATCGATCGGACGCGCTTTCTCATTGTTGGCCGTTTCATTACGTACTAGAGGAGGCCTGAGACAGCCGCGCACCGACGCCTATCCGCATATGTTCCTGTGGAAGGTAGCGCATAAGGATGACCACAGAAAACTTGAGCAGCGCCTCGTTTCCCCAGTAGCACGAATACAATGCAGCTACCGCTGTTGAATCACCACACAATCGGTGCCACCACCTACTCCTCGCTTCTGCTTTGGTACCGTTCCTCTTTTCGTTCGATGCATTCACCTGTGTTGGTGCCAACCCATTTTTGTTTTTCCACATGTGCTCACATGCATACATGATTCTCTCACAATACCCTAAACGATGTCCTCTCTCTAGGAAAAGAAGCTATGGCAGATAAGCAGCCCGCTCAAGAGGCGCCCGTTGCGGAGGCCCCCCGCGCGGAACGCGGTTTCGGCCGTGGCCGTGGTGGTCGTGGTCGCGGCGGCCGTGGCCGTGGCCGTGGCGGTCCTGGCGAGGAGAAGGAGTGGGTTCCGTGCACCAAGCTGGGTCGCCTCGTGAAGGCGCAGAAGGTCACCTCTCTGGAGGAGATCTTTCTCTTCTCGATGCCCATCAAGGAGTACCAGATCGTTGACGCCCTCATCGCCGAGGGCCAGCTGCGCGATGAGATGATGAAGATCTACCCCGTGCAGAAGGCCACATCGGCCGGTCAGCGCACTCGCTTCAAGGCCTTCAACGTCGTCGGCGACGGCAACGGCCACATCGGCATTGGTTCTCGCGTCGGCAAGGAGGTGTCGCTCGCAATTCGTGCCTCGATGATTGCGGCCAAGCTCAACATCGTGCCGGTGCGCCGCGGCTACTGGGGTAACAAGATCGGTGAGCCTCACACGATACCGATGAAGGTGACCGGCAAGTGCGGTTCCGTCGCTGTCCGCCTCGTGCCCGCGCCCCGTGGTACCGGTATCGTCGCTGCTCCCGTGCCAAAGAAGATCCTTGAGTTTGCCGGTGTCGAGGACGTGTACACGAGCTCTTGTGGCAAGACCCGCACCCACGGCAATTTGATCATGGCCACTTTCTACGCCCTGCGCAAGACCTACGGCTTCCTCACCCCCGACCTCTGGGCAGATACGGAGCCCAGCCGCGATCCGACAGACGAGCACGCCGTGTTGCTTGCCGAGACAGCTGCTGCGTAAGGGGGAGAAAGCAGAGAGGGTCTTATACCACAAACTCGACGGCCATCTCGCCTATCTTTTCATCAGTTTTTTTTTTGTCGCTTCAATTCATTTTTCCCTTGATGCATCTTCGGATAAAAATGAGCATCGTGTTACGCATACTCGTTACTAGCGGTGCACTCTCACCGTCTAGTGCGGAGGTTCCATCGCTGTGTTGAAAACGCTTGCGTCCCCACGCACAGTGTTTCTCGATGGTGTTCCTTTACGTGCTTCTTTTCCCCCCATTTTCTCACAATGCCCACACCGTCGTGTCACTTGACAATGCAAACACCGTTTCGAGCGCGGCGGTGGTGGAAGTGGCGTGGATCGCCGGGGGACAGCGCACTTGATGTTCATTACAGCACTCTTCCACAGACAACAGGCACGGGTTTTAGTTTTTCCGGTGGGAGGCGTAACGTAAACACATCTCTTGCTTTCCCTAGATATCTTTATCCTCCTCCTTTTTTTTGGTACCTCTACGTCCTCTTTGGTTACCGGTTGGGCAAAACACACACACACACACACACACACACTTCCCCAACAGGATCTCAGCTCCTCGCTTCTTCCACCATCAACCGGCAACTAACCAATCTTCTCCCTTTTCTCTCCCACCACCTCGCATCACGATGGCCTCTCCTCGCAGTGCTCCCCGCAAGGCTGCCGCCGCGCACAAGGCGCACCGCAAGCCGAAGCGCTCGTGGAACGTGTACGTGAGCCGCTCACTGAAGGCGATCAACAGCCAGATGTCGTTGTCGAGCCGCACGATGAAGATCATGAACTCGTACGTGAACGACGTGTTCGAGCGCATTGCCACGGAGGCTGCGTTGATTGTTCGCACGAACAAGAAGCGCACGCTGGGCGCGCGCGAGGTGCAGACGGCGGTGCGTCTTGTGCTGCCCGCGGAGCTCGCAAAGCATGCCATGGCTGAGGGCACGAAGGCTGTGTCGAACTCGACCCGGTAGGGGACCGGCCTGCCGGACCCCGCAGGAGTAGGAGCAGGTGGCTGCCGCAGACGCTGCTCTTGGTGCCTGCCGCGCGGCTCCTTCTCCCTCTCCTGTTTCCGCGGGGTGCGTCAAGGAAGTCCTTGACAAGCCCCTCTTCATAGATGATTTTTTTTCCTTCGCTTCTTTCTGTTCAACCTCCTGCTGTACTGATCGTCGTCTGACATGATCAGTGCGCGCTAGCAGCTAGGCCCAAATTGAGAAATACTCCCAATGCACTTAGCCCCTCCCCTCTTCCTCTTCCTCTTCCTCATCCGCCTGCCCGCTCTGCCTCCGCAACTCGTGACGCGACCGGTGATGATCATTTGCCTTGTGCCTTTGCAGACGCTGCAGAGAGAGACATCGCGGTGCGGAGGCGTTACAGCGTCACTTCTTCTCTTCCTACTGCATGCTCTCACCTCTTTGTTCATTCGCGCTATAATGTCCCCTTTCTCAACTTTCCCTGGTCTCTCCGCAAATTCTGCGTTTCCCTCGTGCGTGGTCGTGCTGTGACAGCTTCCCAGCCTCTCTTCGCTATCTAGCCACTCCCATTCCCACTCTCCCTTTTCTCTCCCACCACCTCGCATCACGATGGCCTCTCCTCGCAGTGCTCCCCGCAAGGCTGCCGCCGCGCACAAGGCGCACCGCAAGCCGAAGCGCTCGTGGAACGTGTACGTGAGCCGCTCACTGAAGGCGATCAACAGCCAGATGTCGTTGTCGAGCCGCACGATGAAGATCATGAACTCGTACGTGAACGACGTGTTCGAGCGCATTGCCACGGAGGCTGCGTTGATTGTTCGCACGAACAAGAAGCGCACGCTGGGCGCGCGCGAGGTGCAGACGGCGGTGCGTCTTGTGCTGCCCGCGGAGCTCGCAAAGCATGCCATGGCTGAGGGCACGAAGGCTGTGTCGAACTCGACCCGGTAGGGGACCGGCCTGCCGGACCCCGCAGGAGTAGGAGCAGGTGGCTGCCGCAGACGCTGCTCTTGGTGCCTGCCGCGCGGCTCCTTCTCCCTCTCCTGTTTCCGCGGGGTGCGTCAAGGAAGTCCTTGACAAGCCCCTCTTCATAGATGATTTTTTTTCCTTCGCTTCTTTCTGTTCAACCTCCTGCTGTACTGATCGTCGTCTGACATGATCAGTGCGCGCTAGCAGCTAGGCCCAAATTGAGAAATACTCCCAATGCACTTAGCCCCCTCCCCTCTTCCTCTTCCTCTTCCTCATCCGCCTGCCCGCTCTGCCTCCGCAACTCGTGACGCGACCGGTGATGATCATTTGCCTTGTGCCTTTGCAGACGCTGCAGAGAGAGACATCGCGGTGCGGAGGCGTTACAGCGTCACTTCTTCTCTTCCTACTGCATGCTCTCACCTCTTTGTTCATTCGCGCTATAATGTCCCCTTTCTCAACTTTCCCTGGTCTCTCCGCAAATTCTGCGTTTCCCTCGTGCGTGGTCGTGCTGTGACAGCTTCCCAGCCTCTCTTCGCTATCTAGCCACTCCCATTCCCACTCTCCCTTTTCTCTCCCACCACCTCGCATCACGATGGCCTCTCCTCGCAGTGCTCCCCGCAAGGCTGCCGCCGCGCACAAGGCGCACCGCAAGCCGAAGCGCTCGTGGAACGTGTACGTGAGCCGCTCACTGAAGGCGATCAACAGCCAGATGTCGTTGTCGAGCCGCACGATGAAGATCATGAACTCGTACGTGAACGACGTGTTCGAGCGCATTGCCACGGAGGCTGCGTTGATTGTTCGCACGAACAAGAAGCGCACGCTGGGCGCGCGCGAGGTGCAGACGGCGGTGCGTCTTGTGCTGCCCGCGGAGCTCGCAAAGCATGCCATGGCTGAGGGCACGAAGGCTGTGTCGAACTCGACCCGGTAGGGGACCGGCCTGCCGGACCCCGCAGGAGTAGGAGCAGGTGGCTGCCGCAGACGCTGCTCTTGGTGCCTGCCGCGCGGCTCCTTCTCCCTCCCCTGTTTCCGCGGGGTGCGTCAAGGAAGTCCTTGACAAGCCCCTCTTCATAGATGAAAAATTGCTTTTTCCTCCATATTTTTACTTCTCCTCCCCGTCTTTCTCAACATGAAGTGTTAGTGACAGCGTACTGGCCAAACAAGCGGAACAAAAAAAAGGGGGTTGCTCTCACAGACCAGGACACCGGAATTGAAGCACATTTGTTGTGCGCGGTTTTTTTCCCCGACCTCATGAGGAATGAGGACGGCGTGCCTCGTGGTCGTCACCAGCCGGCCATCTACCCGTCTTATCTAAAGTGATGTATGTTTACCTTTTTTTCCAATCTCCAGCCCCGCCGTGTTCATCTGTTGGTCTCGGCAAGTGGGGCTGGATTGCTCGCCGTGGGCTTGCTTTGCGTATTTTCGTGCCTTATCCTTCTCCACTTCCGTCACTCCACTTCCTTTACGTCTCTCTACGATGTGCACACACGTTCATATTGACACTCACTGACGCCTATAACTCACACAGCTAGTGAACTAACGCATTTTATTTTTAGCTGTTGCTATTTAACCCCCCTTCCTTCTTTGTAAGAAGCACTATCTCCGAGTTTCACTGAAAGACTCCAAACGAAAAACTACCGAGCAAACAGGTGCTAGTTTTTCTTGAAAATGAGCGCAGGCCCGAAGCCAGAGGTTCGCCAGGCCCCGAGGGAGCGAAACTCGAGGAAAGCGGGCACGGGCAACTCCAGTAGTGCACCCGCAGAGCGCCCGCCGCGCCGCCGCGATAACGGAGACAGCCGCGGCAACGCCGACCGCCGCGAGAATGTTGAGCGCCGTGAGAATGCGGACCGCCGTGGCAATGGGGATCGCCGAGAGGGCGGCGAGCACCGTGACAACACGGAGCGACGTGAGGGCGGTGAGCGTGGCGATCGCCGTAATCGTCCAGAGCGCATAGAGCGCCCACGCCGCCCGCAGACGACAGGGCCGGTATCTGCCACTGAGAGGAGCAAGCCAGTTATCGAGGAAAAGACGCATAGACCTATTGTGCACGTGAAGGGCGATCTTGCGTCGTGGTCGACGTGGGCGAAAAACGGTAATGGTCCATCGTTCGCGGATATGGTGCGCCAGCGCGCGAACGCGGCTGCAGAGGGGCACGCTGCTAAAGAAAACTCGGCTTCGAAGGAGGAGGCACCGTTGAAGGTGCAACCGGAACCTGTGCAGCAGCCCGCCCCCGCGCAAGCGGAGGAGTCATCGGAAGAAGAGGTGGTGATTGGCACTGTACAACCCCCTGCCATGGTTGAGGTGGAGCCTATTCCTGATCCGTCGTTGCCTCTCTCGGTGATGGCACCGCACTACGTACTGGAAATCGAGCGCGTAGTGTCCATGAAGCTGCCCCCCCGTGTGACCCACATGGCAGACACGCAGCGCGGCCTGTACATTTTCTCGGCGCATGCGGGCAAGCCTCCCACCCCCCCTCCGACCGCTCAGCAGCACGCTGTCTACCGTCCTGACACAGCGAACCTCGGCGCACGGCAGTGGTCTCTCGGTACTGACTCGCGCATCCAGCAGCCTCCGCAGCAGCAGCAGCAGCAGCAGCAGGCTTGGCCGTCGGCTGGCCAGTTTGACTACTGGAACAGTGTATCAGAGCGCGCACCTGTTTCACGACCGTTCGTGGGAACCCAAGCACAGGCGCCGTACAACTCCTACCCCTCTGCAGTGCCTCTCTCGCATCAACGTGCCCCCAGCAATGCGTTCCCCGTTCGCTTCCGCTCCGGCGAAGTCCCTGAGGCGGCCCTGCGTCAGCAGTCTGCCGTACCTTTCAACCGTGCTCCTCAGCAGACCAATGGCGGTGGCGTTTGGTAGTTCAGGTTGATGAGCGAGGACGCCTTGTGGTGAGAATCAGGGCAATACCCTTTCCTCAAATCGCATTATGTTTTGGAAGGAACAAGTGAGGTGCAAGTGAGGAGCTATTGAGCAACCGAGGTTTTCCAGAGTGAGAATAACGAAGTACATGACTGCGCGATGTAGGAGGCAGTGCTCCTCTCTTACTTCCTTCTATACTCACCCGAAAGATCACTATCTGTGCGCTTCCTTAGAGAACAGGTGTGTCAGAGAGAAGGAATACTTCTCAAAACGTTTTCCGAGGACATGTTTCCGTAGCGAAGAGTTCCCCACAGTCGCGTGCATCGCGCAAAAAAAAAGAGGCTCGTCGGTATGTCTGCGCTTTTTTTCTTGTGTAAGTAACCTCAACAAAGAAGAAACAGAAAACAAACAACCACCGACGGTCAGGAAGGAACGGCGGCAAACGACCCAAAATTGCGGCTGAGGAGAAAAGCAAACCCAAACAGACAACCGATCTCTTGCACAAGGGAGTGGCAGCGGTGTAAGGTGACCGTGACTCCCACACAGCTCGATCTCGGCTGCTCCACTCTTGTCGCCTGCCCTGTGTCTCACATGTTGTGTGCGCTGATCTCCTCTCTTGCTGTGCTTCTAGATAAAAAAAAACACATTCGGCTATGACGCTCGATATCCGTCTTGTAACTTTGTGCTGCTCCCCGCTTCACAGGTCACTGCTACCTCATGTGATGTCAATGGAATGAAGGCGTGACGGCGCACCACCAGCTTTCGACCGTGCCTGGCTCGGAGGGGGGGGGCTTTCTGCTTTCATGACTGCACACATGTACGCACCTTTTATCTGAGATATCTTTGCTTTGATTTCCCCTCCTGCAAACTACTTTTTAAATCTCTGTCGGTGTTTCTTGTTGCGCTGGCTGTCGATCGGTGATATTCGATTAGCCGCCGATCATCACGTTCTCATTTTCTCGTAACAGAGCACGATTGAACCAGCAGCAGAAACGCCCCTTCGCCACAAACCAGTTTTGAACGTGTTTTATTGCGTCCCCACGGGCGGATACAACCACAAAACGGGTTGGTTTCCGCTTCCTAGCATCACTCTCTCTGTATATAAATATTTGAACGTATTCAGCTTTTGCGTTCCGGCATAGCCTCGCCGTCGCCGCTTCTGGGATCCACCTTGTCGTGAGAAGCGCTAAAATGGACTACATTCCAAACGCCGATGGGCTGATGAGGTCCACCTTGCGCGACACTATCCGTCGCCTTCATCGTGTGCGCGCCAAAGCAGGCGCAAAGGATGAGGCGGAGAACCAACATACGACCGGTGACCCCTTTCAGGACTTGACACTGGCCTTTGTTCGTACCGCCACACGGACCAAGGAGAGCATTAACGAGCGCAACGAGGGCTGTCGGCAGCACGGGCACGATCGCATGTCTATTGAGCAGTCCAACGAGATCCACAAGCATCTGCGGTCCATGGAGGAAACACTGAAAACGATGAGGGACTTTGTTGACGAGACGGAGCGCAAGCTGGTGAAAGAAAACAAGAGAAAAAACCCCAACGAGAGGAAGGTCAAGCTTCTAGAGAGAAACTACGAGGGGCTCCGATTGCAGTACGAAGGCTGTGTTTCCACGTTGGAGAACCTCAAAGAGATGGACGCACAGCGCTTCGCAGTGGGGAAAAAAGAAATCAATATCGTGCAGGAACAGCAGCTGGGAAAGCGCGCTCAGCTACGCCAGCAGCTGCTCGGTATGCGGCGGAGCTATGACGACGGTGGTGAAACACTGGGGCTTGACGATGTTGTGTTGGTGGATAATACGACAGGTGGTGGCCGGCTCCAGGACAACGAGCAAACCGCCGAGCAGATGAAGACCATTGCGGTGCACGATGCAAAGATCAACGCAGGTCTAGATCGAATCAAGGAGGGCGTCGGAAGGCTGCATGAATTGGCTCTGCAGATCGGCACGCAGATTACCATGCAGAACGAGATGCTGGATAAAACAGAAGTCGCAATGGACAAAAATAACCAGCAGCTCCGGTCCATAAATCGGCGACTTACGAAGTTGATGAAGGAAACAAAGCCGATGAACTGCTTCCTGTACCTTTGCTGCGTATTCCTTATCATTGCCCTGATTGGCTTCTTCCTTTTGCAGTTCAACGTCATCTGAACAGGGTGTAGCTCGTGTTAGAAGCTCTATACATTGCCCCGAGGAACATGTGTGCTTGTGTCTCGGTCAAGCACTGGTGTACATCACCTCACGTGAGCTTTGCTCCCCCCCCCCCCCCAAGGTCGCTCTTTACTCCTCTCATCTGCTTGTGTTTCATTCACTTTCCTGCTCAAACCGTCACCCTAATCCTCACGGGTGACTCTTGTTGAAATGATTAGTTGCTGCCCTGTACACCCCTACCCTTTCCCTCACTCTGTCTCTTCCTTAGTTGTGTGTCTACAGTGTATGTCTCACTGAACGCACGGGACACTCTTCTAAGGCTGGGTTAAAAAAAAAGGGAACAAACTATCCGTATTTATTATTACCTCGGTATCGAAGTCCTCACTCAGCTGTACGGCTTTCGCTATACCCACAACTTGCCCGCCTGCGCGAGAATGGGCGACAAAGTTGAAAGAACAAAATGAAAAAGTCAGTCGAGACGCATGGCCTTTTCTCGCCATGATCGACGTCAACTCTCCGCAAAACGCTCCTGCCTTCTTATGTTCCCCCCTTTCCCTTGCGGCATGCCGACCCTTCCCGCCTCTTCTCTGCACATAACGCCCTGGTCAACAACCTTCACCACGTCACACTAGCGACGGAGGTGCACAGCACGGTGGCCATGGTGCCGACACCAACTAGGAAGAGAGGCGAAGATCGCCATTCACCGCTCACAGGCGCGGTGTGCACCGTTTGTTTCGCGCACCCCACGCATAGAGTACCTAAAGCTTGCTCTGCGATTAAGCCTCTCTCCCCTCACATCACCTCCTCCATATCGCTCCTTTGTCCTCGTCTCGATGATGGCTCAGATTTTCACCACTATTGTTGTCTTACTCTGTCTGTCGACTACGGAGGCCCCTATTCTCTGAGTCTGGTGCGGTATATCTTTCCGCCAGTGTTTTCCAGTGGTGATTTCTTCCGCAGCCTCGCGCATCTGCTTCGCTGGCATGAACGGGTGCCTTCCTTCCCGTTCTTGTGCACCGGCTGCGAGGTGCCCTTCCCAGCGCGCACACCCATCGAGCCACACGGGATGCAGGCACCAGCCCTCCTCAACGTGGTGGGGTAGTGGGCGAGATTCTGCCGTGCGTCTTGTCTGCCCGAACTCTGGCAGCCACAATGGTGGTTGCTGTAGACGGGTTCCCCCCCTGACGCTTTGCCGCCGATATTGGCCACTGACGGACTGCACAAACATTCCCTGGCTTTCGTGCACGGGGCCCCCCTCGTGGATCGATTGAGGCGGGCGATTCAGGGGAGTGCTGAATATGAGAATGGGAGTGCAGAGGGCTACTGTTAAACAGGGGCCCTTTGCCCCGGGGATAGGGTCAGGATCATAGGGTGAGGGTGCATAGGGTGAGGGTGCATAGGGTGAGGGTGCATAGGGTGAGGGTGCATAGGGTGAGGGTGCATAGGGTGAGGGTGCATAGGGTGAGGGTGCATAGGGTGAGGGTGCATAGGGTGAGGGTGCATAGGGTGAGGGTGCATAGGGTGAGGGTGCATAGGGTGAGGGTGCATAGGGTGAGGGTGCATAGGGTGAGGGTGCATAGGGTGAGGGTGCATAGGGTGAGGGTGCATAGGGTGAGGGTGCATAGGGTGAGGGTGCATAGGGTGAGGGTGCATAGGGTGAGGGTGCATAGGGTGAGGGTGCATAGGGTGAGGGTGCATAGGGTGAGGGTGCATAGGGTGAGGGTGCATAGGGTGAGGGTGCATAGGGTGAGGGTGCATAGGGTGAGGGTGCATAGGGTGAGGGTGCATAGGGTGAGGGTGCATAGGGTGAGGGTGCATAGGGTGAGGGTGCATAGGGTGAGGGTGCATAGGGTGAGGGTGCATAGGGTGAGGGTGCATAGGGTGAGGGTGCACGGGGTGAGGGTGCCATGTGGTGAGGGTGCATAGGGTGAGGGTGCATAGGGTGAGGGTGCATAGGGTGAGGGTGCATAGGGTGAGGGTGCATAGGGTGAGGGTGCATAGGGTGAGGGTGCATAGGGTGAGGGTGCATAGGGTGAGGGTGCATAGGGTGAGGGTGCATAGGGTTAGGGTTAGGGTTAGGGTTAGGGGTAGGGTTAGGGTTAGGGTTAGGGTTTCATTGGCGAAGTCTTTTCGACGGAGGCAATCGAATGGTACATGATTTTCTGGATGGATTGAAATGGGCTTTAAGCTCGGCACGGGGGGGGGTCCGAGCGAGGGGGTCGGGTACCATGTGGTCGGCCGGCTTTCCGAGTGAGTGACGCACATTCACTGCTATGCAGTGTGTGGTGCGGGGGATTTCTGAAGAATGCATGTCCGGGTTTTCGTCCGAGATGTCTGGTCCGAATGTATTTTGGTACCCCGGACCCGGGTGTACCCGGGACGGTTTGGTCCAGTGCACCTTGTGTGCCGATATGCTCTTGAAGTGGTTTTCTACAAATGTGATGTCACATGCGTGTATGTTTGTTATCTCTTTACCGAATGATTATTCGTTCTCTCTCCTTCTACTTCTGTCTCTTATGGAATTGGATACAAATCCAGTAAGTAATCTAAGTGGGTTTAATGCGGTCTCTGACGCAAAAACGAAAACAAAAACATAATTTGCACAAAAAATACCGAACGCACGCACCCAGGCAGATCCGCAGCTTCTCGTCATCTAGCCGTTCAAGAAGTTCCGCCACATCACAAAAAGACGATTGTACTTCACAACATTCGCGCTTAACAATGAGCAACGCGACGGAGATCGCTTCGCTTCAAACTGAGGAGGGCGATGTGGACATCAGTTTCTTTTTGGAGAACCCAAGAACGGCACCTGAAGCGAAGATCCTGAGGAGTCTTCGCAAACAAGGGCTCATTACAGCGGAGAAGTATCACGCAAGGCTTGTGGGTCTGTCGGACTCATTTGATTCGGACAAGGCAAGGGACCGAACGGTGCCGTTGGACGAAAACGCGAGGATTCAACACAACGTGCTGGAAGCGCAAACCATTTACGCGGATAAAGAACTGCGAAAATTCAAGGACGTGTCGGAACAACACAAAGATTCCAAGAAGCGGATGCGTGAATCAGCGGACCCGCTGGAGGGACTACAGGCCAAGTTTGAATCGATAATTGAAGCGAAAGACATGACGCCAGCCTTTGCAGCATCTGCGGTAATCCTGCTCGGTCTGTCCGGACCAGAGTTAAAGGAAATGAGCGGAGATGAGCGGATCGCTCTATGGTTCGAGATGTTCGCGATTGAACCGCCCTCAACGCGCCTATATCGCTACAACGTGGAGATCGTCAACGAGCTGCCCAGCAGAGCGGAGCAGCGCAATTGGTGTGGTGTCCTCTCAAAGGTGGAAACCCCTCTACTTCCGGAGACGGCGCGATTGGCGCATTTCAACCGGATCACACTTGAGGAGGCGCAGACAGAGAGCGAACCACAGCAGGCAGGCATTGAGGGCGGTGGCGTCCGGGAGAAAAAGTCACATAAACGTTTCCGCCGCGCAAAAGATAACAAGCGCGATTTGCTGGAAGGTGGAGCTGCGTATGCGCAAATTGTGGGCGCAGACGGGTCAACGATTGGAGCGTTGGACTTGAGCAGCTGGGAAGAGCTAGCCACTGCGCTTCACGCAAAATTGGACGCCCTCAACGCCAATGATCGTGAGCTTGCTACGCGGATATTGAACGAACGCATGCGCACGCAAACGCGTCAAACAAACTACAAGAGTTACCAGGGACGAAATAACGCAAATGGTAGCAGGCGAAACGGTTACGGCAACGGCGGCGCAGGAGGCAGAGGCCACACATACCGAGGTGGCGAACCGCAGGAAAACCCAAAAACTGATGCGCGACGGAACGGCAGCCGTCGTTTTGAAGGAGGGATCCACACACACATCAAAAAATATGTCGAATATTGCCCGCGAATTCGGCAAGGAGGTGTGGGGCGGCGATATGCTCGAAGGCAAAACATCAAACATAGAACTCGACGCAATTTACGAGCAGTACCTCCCACCAAAACGCATCGTTCCGTCGGATACAATGGTGTACTTGGACCGTGATAAAACCCAACAACTTACGAAGATGGTGCGCGAGCACGGCTTTGTTTATTTTCCAATCTTTATTATGAAGCATTGGATAGCGGGCATTTTGGAGCAAGACGACGAGGATGCAACAGGCATCCAATTATCCCTTTATGATTCCGCACCATCCCCAATTTTGGAGCAACAACTCAATGAGAACCTCAAAAAGGTTTGGCCGGCTTTGCGTTTGGTGAAACAATTTTCGCCACGTCAGGAACGCTATAGCAATGATTGTGGGTTGTTCATGTCCGCGGCATTTTTCAGTCATTATTTACAATTGATGGTTGATCACCGTCGTGATTTGCCACGGTGTTTGCGACGACTATTTTTTGCGGCGTCGCAGTACCACCCGCCTCGTGATTATTTCCTCACGAAAATGAGAAAGGTGCTCACGAACCACCCGGTGTCTAGGAAAGATTTCTTTTACGATGAAATCGCAAAGATGCCATGGAAGCGTGCAAAAATGGATGACGCAGTCCAATCGTCCGGATCACGCGACGCCCTCCACGGAGGCGGTGGTTTAAAGCAGTCGAAAAAGTCTCCGCCGAATCGGAAACGACCCACGACACGCACCACACGAGCGGTCCAGAGCATTCCAAAACCATCTTCGAGACAGAAGAAAAAGGAAACCAGGATGCAGAGGAACGTGGACCGAGCTGCGCGAACGAGGCGCACACCACAGGAGAGAAAATCGACATCGCAGGCGTCGTCCCGAAAACGTCCGGACAGGTCCTCGATGGATGCTCCGCTTCCAAGGCGTAAGGCTGCAAAGAAACGTGGTAGACAAACGTCCGTGGATCCAGTTCAGGTGACAGAAAACACATCACATTCCCCACATTTAAGCGACCCCTCATCCGATGATGAGGACATGCTGCTGATTGATGCGATCGCGCGTGCCGACGCACGGGCTGCAGCACTACGCGGCAATGTGCCCGTCAATAAAACAACCAGCGTATCAGCACGAGTCGTGGCTCACGAGCCTGAGAGCGCATCGGCGAAAACTCCTGAAAAAGCATCAGAAAATGAGCAGAGGATTGTCCCAGAGAACATCCCAGGGAGTATGCCAGCGAACGCGACCGTGAGTGTAGCTGAAAACGTGCCGGCGAATCCATCACCACCACCTCCACAAGGGAAATGCATCTCCGAGTGGATAGAAGAAACATTCGCAGAGGCAAACAAACACGCCAGGAAGGTATACGAATTCGTTTTGGATCACCTATGGGCTGCGACGGCTCTGGCGAGAGCCGGCGATGGTGTCGCGCGCGGTATGAGCGACACAGCCGTTGGACAGCAGCGTGTGCGACACAAACTGACACCGCTGCAACCCTATAGTGTTCAAGAGATGCTGAAACTTCTCCACAAGAAGATCCACATCGTGGATCCATCACCGACCGATCCGAATGAGGTGATTTTCCGTGAGGAGAACGGAGCCGATGAGGTGTCGATGGACCCTCCGATCGACGAATTGTATCTCGTTCGAGGGCCCTCGATGTCGGCGTTATCTGACCAGTTTAGAAACTATAAGTTTCTCCTCGGAGCGAGACTCCGTGAGGCACCGGAAGACATGAACGGGGTGCGATACCCGAGCTATTACGTCCTCACAAAAGTGGCGTCGGAAGCAACGGTGGGTGTGTACATTCCCGCCGGGATGACGCATTACCCGACCTCAAAGCCACAGCGTGCGTCACGCCACGCGTCCCGATACGTGCCTCGCCCAAGAGGTGCGACGCCGGAGACACATCAAGGTCGTTCGGAGGATCCAGCGCCACGTCTGACCAGACGGAAAAGATGGCCAGGTGATGGAGTGAACGTCGATCCGGACATCAACGATGAAGGCGATGAAGGCGAGACATCCAGGATTCCTGGCAACAGGAAAGGTGATGGATACGCCGATGTCGACGCAAACATATCGGAGGAGGCGAAACGAGCACTCGAGGATATCCGTTCAAACCCTTTAAACATGCAGGGCAGGCCTCTTTCGCAAGCAGAGGAAGCAGAGGCCTGCCCGAGAAACTGGTTCCTCTTCAGCGCGAAACCGCCACACGTCTCACAGCTGGCATGGAGTCTTGTGAGGCCGGACACGCGCGCACACCATCTACGATGGCTGACGCGCATAAAATGTATGAATTCAGAGCAGATGCTCATGCGTCTTCCGTCGGCGTGCATCGACCTGATCCTGTCGACCGCTCGGGCACGCAAATGGAAGTGGGCAACGACAGCGAAGGCGTTTGCGGGAGTAGCGGGTGCGCTGCGCGACCTGCCGCTCTATTCCACCCAGTCGCGAGGCATTCGACTTCAGGACGACCCGGAATGGCGAAGCGCTTTTGGCACGGCGCAGCGCTTCATGAAGGAGTCGGTGCCAGACGCGCCTCCTTTCGTATCGCGTACGCAGGTCGAGAAAATCCTCGACCGACTTCGCCTAGGCCATCCTCGGGCTGCACTTTTCTTGGCGATGATGTGGGGATTCGCGGCGCGAGCGTGCGACATATCCACGCTGCGTGTGAAGGACGTGACGGTGTTTCCGACACCCGCGGCGGAGCCGGACCACCACAGCAGGAGAAGAGCGACCACCATCGCAGAGGAGGAGCCGTGCGTGCGAATCACCCTGACGATACGCAAAGGAAAAGGTGCCAAGACGAGGGGTCCATACCCTGTGCCGTCGATGCTGACCAGAGACCTTGCAGCCACGCTGCAAGAGATGATGGCAAAACGGAAACCATCAGAGGAGTTGTTCGCGCCTCACTCGGAGGAGCTGAGGTCGCGGATCGCACACGAGGTGCGGACAGAGATGCGAGGCGCACAGCTGCCCTCGATTCGAAAAGGCGCACTCCGCTGCATGGCGGAAGCGGGTGTCCCGCTGAAGGACTTGATGACGATATCAGGCCACGCCAAACAAGCCACGCTGCTGCGCTACCTTGGGTATGGCCAGCAGCCTACGGTGGAGGCCGAGACCGCAAGGGAAAACGCAGGAAGAGCGCTATTCCAGACCCGCTAGAAGCGGCGACTTCGGTGTTTCGTTTCCGCTCCCAGGAATCGTCATGTGCGAACCTCGCGATTGCACCGCAAGAGGTGTCGGACATGGTGGATCGCATGTCCGGGTTCGTCCGAGTGATGGTGGAAAGGCCGGCGCTGGTAAAGCACTGGCCGCTGCACTTGAAACAAAACACGCCGCTGGATATGGAGGCGGTGCTGATGATGCCGACAAAACGCGCTTCCACAAAGCGTTTTCTTCGCCGGATCCAGTGCTTCCTGGATCCCTGCTTCTATGACGGATTGCGGACCTCGCGAACCATCAAAAAATGCGCCCTTACAGCGGACGAGATCCGCCAGGCAGTCGACATGGGAAAATTCGAGCCGTGTCCTGCCAACGAATTGGGTACCCAGGCGCAACTGCCTGAGGGAGTGCATGGCGTGAACGTGTTCACGGTGCCCGAGTTGAAGGGCAGACGGCGCCTCATCACGGAGCCGCTGCTGAACCGGGTGATCCCGACACATCACGTGCCACGCGTCCACTACGACACCCGCCTCGGAAGGCGGCAGCGGTTGCGATACGCCCGCTACATGATGCAGATCGATTTCGAAGCTTATTACGACGCTATCCCGATCGCGGCGACACTCCGCAACAAGTTCGTTTTTCGAGCACGACATGACGGGCGATACTACCGTCTGCGGACGCTTCCGACCGGTGCGCGATGGAGCGTTGCAGTGGGTCAGGCCGTGACCTGGACGATCGTCGACATCGACACGCCAGTCACCATCACCACCCTCATCGACAACATTCTGATCGCAGCGAAGGAGGGTCAGGAACGGGAGTTCCTGATGGCGGTGCGCGCGGTCGTGGCGCGCATCAAGGCGGCAAACCTCATGACATCACCAAACCGCGACGAGTTGGAGGTGATGTCCGACGAGGCGATCTTGCAGATGGCAGGTGCCAATACGGTGTTTCTCGGTGAGGAATACATGTGGAACGGACATGAACGTCTGATTCGGAACTCGGTCAAGACGGTGGCGAAGATGCAGATTGCGCTGCGGAAAACTTCCCACACGATTCGCAGTTTGGCGTCACTGATCTCGCTGATATTTTTCGCACTCCACACCACCCAGGTGAACCCGGCTCGCGCCTTCAAGCTGTTGAGAACCTACCGCGGCATATTCCGTCTGACGTTCCGGGGCTTCGACTGGGACGACCCAGTGCCATACATTGACTCGGCGGTTTCGCGCACACTCCAGGAGATTGGCGGAGCACTTGTGCACAACCAGTGGTGGAAAATATCGAATGAGCGTCACCCGTCCTATGACGAGGCGGCCTACGACGCGGTGTGTTTCACCGACGCGTCGCTGGAAGGCTGGGGTGCGGTCCTTCACCTGCGCGAGGCCGGCGCCACGGAAATGTGGACGTATCGACAACGTTGGACCGAGGACCTGGAGCAGCAGCTCTGCGGTGAGGACGGCGAGGCGACCCGCGTGCTGGAAAAACTGCGAAAATACCAGCAACAATGCCATAGGAATCCGGACGGCAAACTAGGAGATCCGGACCTCGAGACGGACCGGTTCCAGGCGAGGTACTCGGCACATGCGGAACCTCGCGCAGCGCAACTGATGCTGCGATACATTGTGGAACACCATCGCGTTCCCGATGGTGCACGCATCGCGCTGGCAACGGATCACCGGGCGATTGTGATTGCACAAAAGCACCTGAACGGTTTCGGTGGCATTGGCAGAGGCTATGCACTGAACAAACTTTTCGAGTACACATATGACCTCTGGTATGACAGAGGCATCGACGTAGTGTTTTTCTACGTCGAGGGTGCGCAGAATCCGGCTGACGCCTACTCGCGCCACTTTGGGGTTGACGCGACGGGGTCGCTGGAGGTGGAGCGTGTAGCTCCGATCGGTGTGCCGTTTCTCCGTCAAACATGGTGCCCACTATGCGAAGAGCGGCCCCGCGAGGAGGGCGGAGAAGTGTGACGACCAACCCCGCACACACACACACGCACACCATGAGATGAAGAACTTCGAAGGAAGAAAAGATGCAAGAGTGGTTTCTGGCTAACCGCGCGCTATGGGGGGCTTCCCCGGTACCGGTGCCAAGCCACAAGAAAAAACACACAACAGAGATGTAGACGACGTGACGTGTCCCACACGCGACTGGACGCGAAGGGTGGACGAACGGAACCCCAGTTACGCGGCCACGCGGCTGTAGTCGCGTGCCTGCCTTGCCGCTTCCCATCGGGGTCGCGAAGAATCATGCCATGACCTGCCCCACCTCAGGCCACGCCTCCCTCACTTCCCCTCGGCCTCTTTCTTTCGCGACACATCTCACACAGGTCGGTAGCATTAGGGTTAGGGTTAGGGTTAGGGTTAGGGTTAGGGTTAGGGTTAGGGTTTCATTGGCGAAGTCTTTTCGACGGAGGCAATCGAATGGTACATGTTTTTCTGGATGGGTGAAAGTTCTGCACGGGAGGGGGGTCCGAGCGAGGGGGCCGGGTACCATGTGGCCGGCCGGCTTTCCGAGTGAGTGACGCACATTCACTGCTATGCAGTGTGTGGTGCGGGGGATTTCTGATGAATGCATGTCCGGGTTTCGTCCGAGATGTCTGGTCCGAATGTATTTTGGTACCCCGGACCCGGGTGTACCCGGGACGGTTTGGTCCAGTGCACCTTGTGTGCCGGTATGCTCCTGAAGTGGTTTTCTACAAATGTGATGTCACATGCATGTGTGTTTGTTATCTCTTTATCGAATGATTATTCGTTCTCTCTCCTTCTACTTCTGTCTCTTATGGAATTGGATACAAATCCAGTAAGTAATCTAAGTGGGTTTAATGCGGTCTCTGACGCAAAAACGAAAACAAAAACACATTTTGCACAAAAAATACCGTACGCACGCGCCCAGGCAGATCCGCAGCTTCTCGTCATCTAGCCGTTCAAGAAGTTCCGCCACGTCACAAAAAGACGATTGTACTTCACAACATTCGCGCTTAACAATGAGCAACAAGACGGATATCGCTTCGCTTTCCACCGAGGAGGGCGATGTGGACATCAGTTTCTTTTGAACAACCCAAGCACGTCGACTAGAGCGAAGACGTGGAGAGGTCTCCGCAAACAAGGGATCATTTCAGCGGAGAAGCATCACGAAGAGCTTGTGCGCCTGGCTGAGTGGTCTTGAAAAGGACAAGGAAAGGGACCGAACGGTGCCGTTGGACGGTGACGCGAGGATTCAACACAACATGATGGAAGCGCAAACCATCTACGCGGACACACGGCTCCGCGAATGCATGAACACGGAAAATGCAGACAAACAGGCTATCGAGGCGCTCCGGAGCCTACGCCAAACAACGGGAGACCCGTTAGAAGGGGCCCTGGAAAACTGGAAACGGCAATCGAAGCATCACAGGTGACACCAGTCGTGGCGGCGTCGGCGGTAATCCTGCTCGGCCTATCCGGGCCGGAGCTGAAAGAATTGAGCGATAGGGAGCGGATCGCGTTATGGCTCGATATGTTTCTCGAAGAACCCAAGCCGACGCGCCTTTTCCGGTACAACGTGCATGTTGCAAGGGCGATGGGAGCCCAGATGCGTACATGGCGACAAATTATCCAAGAAGTCAGCGAGCCATTGCTTCCACAAACGCCACGCCTGGCGAGATTCACGCGAGACATTATGGAAACAGCGCAGGCTGCAGTAATGACTAAAAAGGCGGAATTTGAAGGCGGCGCTGGTTACACCAAAAAACCCAAAAGCACGTTCCGGAACTCAAAGGACGATAAATGTGACCCGCTTGAAGGTGGAGCTGCGTATGCGCAAATTGTGGGCACGGACGGGTCACCAATTGGAGCGTTGGACTTGAGCAGCTGGGATGAATTCGCCACCACTCTTTACGCAAAGTTGGACACCCTCAATGCCAATGATCGTGAGCTTGTTTCTCGGATGATGAAAGAACGCATGCGCGCGCAAACGCGCCAAAGCACTCAATACCGCTCGGACGCCCCCGCAAATTACAAGAGTTACCAAGGACGTAATTATTCAAATGGTAGCAGGCGAGGCGGCTACGGCAACGGAAACGCAGGAGGCAGAGGCCACACATACCGCGGAGGCGAACCGCAGGAAAATCCAAAAAACTGATGCGCGACGGAACGGCAGCCGTCGTTTTGAAGGAGGAATCCACACACACACCAAAAATATGTCGAATATTGCCCGCGAATTCGGCAAGGAAGTGTGGGGCGGCGACATGCTCGAAGGCAAAACATCAAACATAGAACTCGACGCCATTTACGAGCAGTACCTCCCACCAAAACGCATCGTTCCGTCGGATACAATGGTGTACTTGGACCGCGATAAAACCCAACAACTTACGAAGATGGTGCGCGAGCACGGCTTTGTTTATTTTCCAATCTTTATTATGAAGCATTGGATAGCGGGCATTTTGGAGCAAGACGACGAGGATGCAACAGGCATTCAGTTATCCCTTTATGATTCCGCACCATCCCCAATTTTGGAGCAACAACTCAATGAGAACCTCAAAAGGTTTGGCCAGCTTTGCGTTTGGTGAAACAATTTTCGCCACGTCAGGAACGCTATAGCAATGATTGTGGGTTGTTCATGTCCGCGGCATTTTTCAGTCATTATTTACAATTAATGGTTGATCACCGTCGTGATTTGCCACGGTGTTTGCGACGACTATTTTATGCGGCGTCGCAGTATCACCCGCCTCGTGATTATTTCCTCACGAAAATGAGAAAGGTGCTCACGAACCACCCGGTGTCTAGGAAAGATTTCTTTTACGATGAAATCGCAAAGATGCCATGGAAGCGTGCAAAAATGGATGACGCAGTCCAATCGTCCGGATCACGCGACGCCCTCCACGGAGGCGGTGGTTTAAAGCAGTCGAAAAAGTCTCCGCCGAATCGGAAACGACCCACGACACGCACCACACGAGCGGTCCAGAGCATTCCAAAACCATCTTCGAGACAGAAGAAAAAGGAAACCAGGATGCAGAGGAACGTGGACCGAGCTGCGCGAACGAGGCGCACACCACAGGAGAGAAAATCGACATCGCAGGCGTCGTCCCGAAAACGTCCGGACAGGTCCTCGATGGATGCTCCGCTTCCAAGGCGTAAGGCTGCAAAGAAACGTGGTAGACAAACGTCCGTGGATCCAGTTCAGGTGACAGAAAACACATCACATTCCCCACATTTAAACGACCCCTCATCCGATGATGAGGACATGCTGCTGGTTGATGCGATCGCGCGTGCCGACGCACGTGCTGCAGCACTACGGGACAACGCACCTGTCCATGAAACAACAGGCGTATCAGCACGAGTCGTGGCTCACGAGCCTGAGAGCGCATCGGCGAAAACTCCCGAAAAAGCATCAGAAAACGAGCAGAGGATTGTCCCAGAGAACATCCCAGGGAGTATGCCAGCGAACGCGACCGTGAGTGTAACTGAAAACGTGCCGGCGAATCCATCACCACCACCTCCACAAGGGAAATGCGTCTCCGAGTGGATAGAAGAAACATTTGCAGAGGCAAACAAACACGCCAGGAGGGTATACGAATTTGTTTTGGATCACCTATGGGCTGCGACGGCTCTGGCGAGAGCCGGCGATGGTGTCGCGCGCGGTATGAGCGACACAGCCGTTGGACAGCAGCGTGTGCGACACAAACTGACACCGCTGCAACCCTATAGTGTTCAAGAGATGCTGAAACTTCTCCACAAGAAGATCCACATCGTGGATCCATCACCGACCGATCCGAATGAGGTGATTTTCCGTGAGGAGAACGGAGCCGATGAGGTGTCGATGGGCCCTCCGATCGACGAATTGTATCTCGTTCGAGGGCCCTCGATGTCGGCGTTATCTGACCAGTTTAGAAACTATAAGTTTCTCCTCGGAGCGAGGCTCCGTGAGGCACCGGAAGACATGAACGGTGTGCGATACCCGAGCTATTACGTCCTCACAAAGGTGGCGTCGGAAGCGACGGTGGGTGTGTACATTCCCGCCGGGATGACGCATTACCCGACCTCAAAGCCACAGCGTGCGTCACGCCACGCGTCCCGATACGTGCCTCGCCCAAGAGGTGCGACGCCGGAGACACATCAAGGTCGTTCGGATGATCCAGCGCCACGTCTGACCAGACGGAAAAGATGGCCAGGTGATGGAGTGAACGTCGATCCGGACAACGACGATGAAGGCGATGAAGGCGAGACATCCAGGATTCCTGGCAACAGAAAAGGTGATGGATACGCCGATGTCGACGCGAACATATCGGAGGAGGCGAAACGAGCACTCGAGGATATCCGTTCAAACCCTTTAAACATGCAGGGCAGGCCTCTTTCGCAAGCAGAGGAAGCAGAGGCCTGCCCGAGAAACTGGTTCCTCTTCAGCGCGAAACCGCCACACGTCTCACAGCTGGCATGGAGTCTTGTGAGGCTGGACACGCGCGCACACCATCTACGATGGCTGACGCGCATAAAATGTATGAATTCAGAGCAGATGCTCATGCGTCTTCCGTCGGCGTGTATCGACCTGATCCTGTCGACCGCCCGGGCACGCAAATGGAAGTGGGCAACGACAGCGAAGGCGTTTGCGGGAGTAGCGGGTGCGCTGCGCGACCTGCCGCTCTATTCCACCCAATCGCGAGGCATTCGCCTTCAGGACGACCCGGAATGGCGAAGCGCTTTTGGCACGGCGCAGCGCTTCATGAAGGAGTCGGTGCCAGACGCGCCTCCTTTCGTATCGCGTATGCAGGTCGAGAAAATCCTCGACCGACTTCGCCTAGGCCATCCTCGGGCTGCACTTTTCTTGGCGATGATGTGGGGATTCGCCGCGCGAGCGTGCGACATATCCACGCTGCGTGTGAAGGGCGTGACGGTGTTTCCGACACCCGTGGCGGAACCGGACCACCGAGGCAGGAGGAGAGCGACCACCATTGCAGAGGAGGAGCCGTGCGTGCGAATCACCCTGACGATACGCAAAGGAAAAGGTGCCAAGACGAGGGGTCCATACCCTGTGCCGTCGATGCTGACCAGAGACCTTGCAGCCACGCTGCAAGAACTGATGGCAAAACGGAAACCATCCGAGGAGTTGTTCGCGCCTCACTCGGAGGAGCTGAGGGCGCGGATCGCACACGAGGTGCGGACAGAGATGCGAGGCGCACAGCTGCCCTCGATTCGAAAAGGCGCACTCCGCTGCATGGCGGAAGCGGGTGTCCCGCTGAAGGACTTGATGACGATATCAGGCCACGCCAAACAAGCCACGCTGCTGCGCTACCTTGGGTATGGCCAGCAGCCTACGGTGGAGGCCGAGACCGCAAGGGAAAACGCAGGAAGAGCGCTATTCCAGACCCGCTAGAAGCGGCGACTTCGGTGTTTCGTTTCCGCTCCCAGGAATCGTCATGTGCGAACCTCGCGATTGCACCGCAAGAGGTGTCGGACATGGTGGATCGCATGTCCGGGTTCGTCCGAGTGATGGCGGAAAGGCCGGCGCTGGTAAAGCACTGGCCGCTGCACTTGAAACAAAACACGCCGCTGGATATGGAGGCGGTGCTGATGATGCCGACAAAACGCGCTTCCACAAAGCGTTTTCTTCGCCGGATCCAGTGCTTCCTGGATCCCTGCTTCTATGACGGATTGCGGACCTCGCGGACCATCAAAAATGCGCCCTGACAGCGGACGAGATCCGCCAGGCAGTCGACATGGGAAAATTCGAGCCGTGTCCTGCCAACGAATTGGGTACCCAGGCGCAACTGCCTGAGGGAGTGCATGGCGTGAACGTGTTCACGGTGCCCGAGTTGAAGGGCAGACGGCGCCTCATCACGGAGCCGCTGCTGAATCGGGTGATCCCGACACATCACGTGCCACGCGTCCACTACGACACCCGCCTCGGAAGGCGGCAGCGGTTGCGATACGCCCGCTACATGCTGCAGATCGATTTCGAAGCTTATTACGACGCTATCCCGATCGCGGCGACACTCCGCAACAAGTTCGTTTTTCGAGCACGACATGACGGGCGATACTACCGTCTGCGGACGCTTCCGACCGGTGCGCGGTGGAGCGTTGCAGTGGGTCAGGCCGTGACCTGGACGATCGTCGACATCGACACGCCAGTCACCATCACCACCCTCATCGACAACATTCTGATCGCAGCGAAGGAGGGTCAGGAACGTGAGTTCCTGATGGCGGTGCGCGCGGTCGTGGCGCGCATCAAGGCGGCAAACCTCATGACATCACCAAACCGTGACGAGTTGGAGGTGATGTCCGACGAGGCGATCTTGCAGATGGCAGGTGCCAATACGGTGTTTCTCGGTGAGGAATACATGTGGAACGGACATGAGCGTCTGATTCGGAACTCGGTCAAGACGGTGGCGAAGATGCAGATTGCGCTGCGGAAAACTTCCCACACGATCCGCAGTTTGGCGTCACTGATCTCGCTGATATTTTTCGCACTCCACACCACCCAGGTGAACCCGGCTCGCGCCTTCAAGCTGTTGAGAACCTACCGCGGCATATTCCGTCTGACGTTCCGGGGCTTCGACTGGGACGACCCAGTGCCATACATTGACTCGGCGGTTTCGCGCACACTCCAGGAGATTGGCGGAGCACTTGTGCACAACCAGTGGTGGAAAATATCGAATGAGCGTCACCCGTCCTATGACGAGGCGGCCTACGACGCGGTGTGTTTCACCGACGCGTCGCTGGAAGGCTGGGGTGCGGTCCTTCACCTGCGCGAGGCCGGCGCCACGGAAATGTGGACGTATCGACAACGTTGGGCCGAGGACCTGGAGCAGCAGCTCTGCGGTGAGGACGGCGAGGCGACCCGCGTGCTGGAAAAACTGCGAAAATACCAGCAACAATGCCATAGGAATCCGGACGGCAAACTAGGAGATCCGGACCTCGAGACGGACCGGTTCCAGGCGAGGTACTCGGCACATGCGGAACCTCGCGCAGCGCAACTGATGCTGCGATACATTGTGGAACACCATCGCGTTCCAGATGGTGCACGCATCGCGCTGGCAACGGATCACCGGGCGATTGTGATTGCACAAAAGCACCTGAACGGTTTCGGTGGCATCGGCAGAGGCTATGCACTGAACAAACTTTTCGAGTACACATATGACCTCTGGTATGACAGAGGCATCGACGTAGTGTTTTTCTACGTCGAGGGTGCGCAGAATCCGGCTGACGCCTACTCGCGCCACTTTGGGGTTGACGCGACGGGGTCGCTGGAGGTGGAGCGTGTAGCTCCCATCGGTGTGCCGTTTCTCCGTCAAACGTGGTGCCCGCTATGCGAAGAGCGGCCCCGCGAGGAGGGCGGAGAAGTGTGACGACCAACCCCGCACACACACACACGCACACCATGAGATGAAGAACTTCGAAGGAAGAAAAGATGCAAGAGTGGTTTCTGGCTAACCGCGCGCTATGGGGGGCTTCCCCGGTACCGGTGCCAAGCCACAAGAAAAAACACACAACAGAGATGTAGACGACGTGACGTGTCCCACGCGCGACTGGACGCGAAGGGTGGACGAACGGAACCCCAGTTACGCGGCCACGCGGCTGTAGTCGCGTGCCTGCCTTGCCGCTTCCCATCGGGGTCGCGAAGAATCATGCCATGACCTGCCCCACCTCAGGCCACGCCTCCCTCACTTCCCCTCGGCCTCTTTCTTTCGCGACACATCTCACACAGGTCGGTAGCATTTCATTGGCGAAGTCTTTTCGACGGAGGCAATCGAATGGTACATGATTTTCTGGATGGATGAAAGTTCTGCACGGGAGGGGGGTCCGAGCGAGGGGGTCGGGTACCATGTGGCCGGCCGGCTTTCCGAGTGAGTGACGCACATTCACTGCTATGCAGTGTGTGGTGCGGGGGATTTCTGAAGAATGCATGTCCGGGTTTCGTCCGAGATGTCTGGTCCGAATGTATTTTGGTACCCCGGACCCGGGTGTACCCGGGACGGTTTGGTCCAGTGCACCTTGTGTGCCGGTATGCTCCTGAAGTGGTTTTCTACAAATGTGATGTCACATGCATGTGTGTTTGTTATCTCTTTACCGAATGATTATTCGCTCTCTCTCCTTCTACTTCTGTCTCTTATGGAATTGGATGCAAATCCGGTAAGTAATCTAAGTGGGTTTAATGCGGTCTCTGACGCAAAAACGCCCACCCACCCAACCCTGAGAACTGGAACTCCTGACGGTGTCTGGTCCACGGTGAAGTGGTTTTTCTTAAAGAAATGTTGATTCAGTTTAAGCTGTTCTATGCCACACGATGGCAGATCAGCGAAGCAGTCTGTTTTCAAGGTGGTCAAGAATGCCACGCGAGTGTGATTTTATTCCGTATTTTTACATGTGCCCGAGGGGGGTTTCGACCAGCTCTCTTTTTCCCCCGCGCCCGGGTCTGTCCAAGAAAGAGGGCGCGGGTCTGAGTTGAAAGGGTGCGCTTCCGAGATGGTAGGATCGTGGCGGAAAGCTATCCACCCTCATATGCCGATGGCGTTTCAACACCCCGTGGGCTTTAACAAGGGGAACCGTTGATCCCATTAAGGTCATTCTTCTTTAAAAGTTCTTTAGTTTTCCAAGCACCATCTTGCCTTCAATAGTTGATGGCTGGGCATCGCTGGGTGAAGAAATGGTAGCCAGGATGACCTGAAAAATGGAAAAACTATATCTAACGTTTATGATTGATTTCTCTAAAGATTCTCTTGTTTTCAGTTTTCTCTTGACACAGCATGGATTCACGCTGTGTTCGCCATAACCCTCTGACGAACGCCGGCGGGGCGTTTGTCATCCACCCAGTATCTTTTCTTTGTTTTCTGTCACTCTTTGATTTGTTCGATTCCTCTAGTTTAGTAGATTCCCTTGTCTTCATCTTTTTGCCCACTGACAACACGAGTGCTCGTTTCGCCTCGGCTTCTTCCTTTTTTCCCTCGGGCACCACCGTTTGTTCAGTCGGAGCTGATTTGCCTTTGTAGTTTCATATGTTTTCAGATTTCTTTCGTGATCCGTTGTTCTTGCATGTCCGTTTGGCATGCACACCTTTGGCACAAATGAAGGGGCACTCGGTGCTGGGGGCTTCCCCGGTACCGGTGCCAAGCCACAAGAAAAAACACACAACAGAGATGTAGACGACGTGACGTGTCCCACACGCGACTGGACGCGAAGGGTGGACGAACGGAACCCCAGTTACGCGGCCACGCGGCTGTAGTCGCGTGCCTGCCTTGCCGCTTCCCATCGGGGTCGCGAAGAATCATGCCATGACCTGCCCCACCTCAGGCCACGCCTCCCTCACTTCCCCTCGGCCTCCTTCTTTCGCGACACATCTCACACAGGTCGGTAGCATTAGGGTTAGGGTTTCATTGGCGAAGTCTTTTCGACGGAGGCAATCGAATGGTACATGATTTTCTGGAGGGATTGAAAGTCTACACGGGAGGGGGGGTCCGAGCGAGGGGGTCGGGTACCATGTGGTCGGCCGGCTTTCCGAGTGAGCGACGCACATTCACTGCTATGCAGTGTGTGGTGCGGGGGATTTCTGACGAATGCATGTCCGGGTTTCGTCCGAGATGTCTGGTCCGAATGTATTTTGGTACCCCGGACCCGGGTGTACCCGGGACGGTTGGTCCAGTGCACCTTGTGTGCCGATATGCTCCTGAAGTGGTTTTCTACAAATGTGATGTCACATGTATGTGTGTTTGTTATCTCTTTACCGAATGATTATTCGTTCTCTCTCCTTCTACTTCTGTCTCTTATGGAATTGGATACAAATCCAGTAAGTAATCTTAGTGGGTTTAATGCGGTCTCTGACGCAAAAACGAATTCTTACACAAAAATTGAAGCACGCTCAGTTACGCCAACAAAGTTTAAACAGACGCCGTTTATCAGGGAATCTACCAGACGATTTATCAGACAATTTATCAGACGACTCATCAAACATCAACGCAACAATGGAGCCAACCAGACGACTCACAGAGGAGGAGCTTGATGAGAAAATGAAAGTCTATTTTGCAAATCCCGAAACCCGAACCTCAGCCTCAACGATAAAAAAGATGTACCTCGGAGGAAGCATTGATCACAACCAATTTATCGAGTTGTGCATGGGTATGGCCACCGGCTTGCTCGAAGGCAAAGGGGACGGGTCAGCATCTGCCAGATCATATGACAGCAGGGCGACCTTTGAGGAACACCCGCGCAACATCCAGAGGGAAATGATGCACGCGCAATCGTTATTTTCCGATAAGGAAATGCGAAAGTATCTATCTACGGAGGATAGAAACAAGAGACTCTTGCAGCGTTTGAGCGAGGTAGCGGACCCAATGGAAGGACTACAGGCAAGGTTAGAGGCGTCCATCGAAGCAAAACTTCTCACACCGATCATGGCAGCATCCGCGGTAATCCTGCTCGGCCTTGCGGGGCCTGGGGCTCAGGAGATGAGCCTTGCAGAGCGGATCACTCTTTGGTACGAATTTTTTGTACATGAGCCAAGCACGTCGCGTTTATATCGTTACAACACGTTTATTACCAGCGCGCTTGAAGGTGACAACATGGAGTGGCGCGAAATACTCTCAAAAGTGGACACCCCTCTACTTCCTGAGACGGCTCGGTTGGCGCGTTTCAACCGGATTGCGCTAGAGGAGGCGCGGAAAGAGGCGGATAACACAGCGACAAATATCCAGGGAGGTGGCGGCCATGAAAAGAAATCGCAAAGATTGTTCAGGCGGGCAAAAGATGACAAACACGACCTGCTCGAGGGCGGGGCGCAATACGCACCCATTTTGGGCCCGGACGGATCACAAACTGGAGCTTTGGACTTGAGCAGCTGGGAAGAATTCGCCGCTACGCTTAACGCAAAGTTGGACGCCCTCAACGCCAATGATCGTGAGCTTGCTTCCCGGATATTGAACGAACGCATGCGCACGCAAACGCGCCAAACAAACCAAAAGAGTTACCAAGGACGAACTTATACAAACGGTGGCAGGCGAAACGGCTACGGCAACGGCGGCGCAGGAGGCAGAGGCCACACATACCGAGGAGGCGAACCGCAGGAAAATCCAAAAACTGATGCGCGACGGAACGGCAGCCGTCGTTTTGAAGGAGGAATCCACACACACATCAAAAAATATGTCGAATATTGCCCGCGAATTCGGCAAGGAGGTGTGGGGCGGCGATATGCTCGAAGGCAAAACATCAAACATAGAACTCGACGCAATTTACGAGCAGTACCTCCCACCAAAACGCATCGTTCCGTCGGATACAATGGTGTACTTGGACCGTGATAAAACCCAACAACTTACGAAGATGGTGCGCGAGCACGGCTTTGTGTATTTTCCAATCTTTATTATGAAGCATTGGATAGCGGGCATTTTGGAGCAAGACGACGAGGATGCAACAGGCATTCAGTTATCCCTTTATGATTCCGCACCATCCCCAATTTTGGAGCAACAACTCAATGAGAACCTCAAAAAGGTTTGGCCGGCTTTGCGTTTGGTGAAACAATTTTCGCCACGTCAGGAACGCTATAGCAATGATTGTGGGTTGTTCATGTCCGCGGCATTTTTCAGTCATTATTTACAATTAATGGTCGATCACCGGCGTGATTTGCCACGGTGTTTGCGACGACTATTTTTTGCGGCGTCGCAGTATCACCCGCCTCGTGATTATTTCCTCACGAAAATGAGAAAGGTGCTCACGAACCACCCGGTATCTAGGAAAGATTTCTTTTACGATGAAATCGCAAAGATGCCATGGAAGCGTGCAAAAATGGATGACGCAGTCCAATCGTCCGGATCACGCGACGCCCTCCACGGAGGCGGTGGTTTAAAGCAGTCGAAAAAGTCTCCGCCGAATCGGAAACGACCAACGACACGCACCACACGAGCGGTCCAGAGCATTCCAAAACCATCTTCGAGACAGAAGAAAAAGGAAACCAGGATGCAGAGGAACGTGGACCGAGCTGCGCGAACGAGGCGCACACCACAGGAGAGAAAATCGACATCGCAGGCGTCGTCCCGAAAACGTTCGGACAGGTCCTCGATGGATGCTCCGCTTCCAAGGCGTAAGGCTGCAAAGAAACGTGGTAGACAAACGTCCGTGGATCCAGTTCAGGTGACAGAAAACACATCACATTCCCCACATTTAAGCGACCCCTCATCCGATGATGAGGACATGCTGCTGATTGATGCGATCGCGCGTGCCGACGCACGCGCTGCAGCACTACGGGACAACGTGCCCGTCAATGAAACAACCAGCGCATCAGCACGAGACGTGGCTCACGAGCCTGATGGCGCATCAGCACGAGTCGTGACTCACGAGCCTGAGAGCGCATCGGCGAAAACTCCTGAAAAAGCATCAGAAAATGAGCAGAGGATTGTCTCAGAGAACATCCCAGGGAGTATGCCAGCGAACGCGACCGTGAGTGTAGCTGAAAACGTGCCGGCGAATCCATCACCACCACCTCCACAAGGGAAATGCATCTCCGAGTGGATAGAAGAAACATTCGCAGAGGCAAACAAACACGCCAGGAGGGTATACGAATTTGTTTTGGATCACCTATGGGCTGCGACGATTCTGGCGAGAGCCGGCGATGGTGTCGCGCGCGGTATGAGCGACACAGCCGTTGGACAGCAGCGTGTGCGACACAAACTGACACCGCTGCAACCCTATAGTGTTCAAGAGATGCTGAAACTTCTCCACAAGAAGATCCACATCGTGGATCCATCACCGACCGATCCGAATGAGGTGATTTTCCGTGAGGAGAACGGAGCCGATGAGGTGTCGCCGGACCCTCCGATCGACGAATTGTATCTCGTTCGAGGGCCCTCGATGTCGGCGTTGTCTGACCAGTTACGAAACTATAAGTTTCTTCTCGGAGCGAGACTCCGCGAGGCACCGGAAGACATGAACGGTGTGCGATACCCGAGCTATTACGTCCTCACAAAAGTGGCGTCGGAAGCGACGGTGGGTGTGTACATTCCCGCCGGGATGACGCATTACCCGACCTCAAAGCCACAGCGTGCGTCACGCCACGCGTCCCGATACGTGCCTCGTCCAAGAGGTGCGACGCCGGAGACACATCAAGGTCGTTCGGATGATCCAGCGCCACGTCTGACCAGACGGAAAAGATGGCCAGGTGATGGAGTGAACGTCGATCCGGACATCAACGATGAAGGCGATGAAGGCGAGACATCCAGGATTCCTGGCAACAGGAAAGGTGATGGATACGCCGATGTCGACGCAAACATATCGGAGGAGGCGAAACGAGCACTCGAGGATATCCGTTCAAACCCTTTAAACATGCAGGGCAGGCCTCTTTCGCAAGCAGAGGAAGCAGAGGCCTGCCCGAGAAACTGGTTCCTCTTCAGCGCGAAACCGCCACACGTCTCACAGCTGGCATGGAGTCTTGTGAGGCCGGACACGCGCGCACACCATCTACGATGGCTGACGCGCATAAAATGTATGAATTCAGAGCAGATGCTCATGCGTCTTCCGTCGGCGTGCATCGACCTGATCCTGTCGACCGCTCGGGCACGCAAATGGAAGTGGGCAACGACAGCGAAGGCGTTTGCGGGAGTAGCGGGTGCGCTGCGCGACTTGCCGCTCTATTCCACCCAGTCGCGAGGCATTCGCCTCCAGGACGACCCGGAATGGCGAAGCGCTTTTGGCACGGCGCAGCGCTTCATGAAGGAGTCGGTGCCAGACGCGCCTCCTTTCGTATCGCGTACGCAGGTCGAGAAAATCCTCGACCGACTTCGCCTAGGCCATCCTCGGGCTGCACTTTTCTTGGCGATGATGTGGGGATTCGCGGCGCGAGCGTGCGACATATCCACGCTGCGTGTGAAGGACGTGACGGTGTTTCCGACACCCGCGGCGGAGCCGGACCACCACAGCAGGAGAAGAGCGACCACCATCGCAGAGGAGGAGCCGTGCGTGCGAATCACCCTGACGATACGCAAAGGAAAAGGTGCCAAGACGAGGGGTCCATACCCTGTGCCGTCGATGCTGACCAGAGACCTTGCAGCCACGCTGCAAGAGATGATGGCAAAACGGAAACCATCAGAGGAGTTGTTCGCGCCTCACTCGGAGGAGCTGAGGTCGCGGATCGCACACGAGGTGCGGACAGAGATGCGAGGCGCACAGCTGCCCTCGATTCGAAAAGGCGCACTCCGCTGCATGGCGGAAGCGGGTGTCCCGCTGAAGGACTTGATGACGATATCAGGCCACGCCAAACAAGCCACGCTGCTGCGCTACCTTGGGTATGGCCAGCAGCCTACGGTGGAGGCCGAGACCGCAAGGGAAAACGCAGGAAGAGCGCTATTCCAGACCCGCTAGAAGCGGCGACTTCGGTGTTTCGTTTCCGCTCCCAGGAATCGTCATGTGCGAACCTCGCGATTGCACCGCAAGAGGTGTCGGACATGGTGGATCGCATGTCCGGGTTCGTCCGAGTGATGGCGGAAAGGCCGGCGCTAGTAAAGCACTGGCCGCTGCACTTGAAACAAAACACGCCGCTGGATATGGAGGCGGTGCTGATGATGCCGACAAAACGCGCCTCCACAAAGCGTTTTCTTCGCCGGATCCAGTGCTTCCTGGATCCCTGCTTCTATGACGGATTGCGGACCTCGCGGACCATCAAAAAATGCGCCCTGACAGCGGACGAGATCCGCCAGGCAGTCGACATGGGAAAATTCGAGCCGTGTCCTGCCAACGAATTGGGTACCCAGGCGCAACTGCCTGAGGGAGTGCATGGCGTGAACGTGTTCACGGTGCCCGAGTTGAAGGGCAGACGGCGCCTCATCACGGAGCCGCTGCTGAACCGGGTGATCCCGACACATCACGTGCCACGCGTCCACTACGACACTCGCCTTGGAAGGCGGCAGCGGTTGCGATACGCCCGCTACATGCTGCAGATCGATTTCGAAGCTTATTACGACGCTATCCCGATCGCGGCGACACTCCGCAACAAGTTCGTTTTTCGAGCACGACATGACGGGCGATACTACCGTCTGCGGACGCTCCCGACCGGTGCGCGGTGGAGCGTTGCAGTGGGTCAGGCCGTGACCTGGACGATCGTCGACATCGACACGCCAGTCACCATCACCACCCTCATCGACAACATTCTGATCGCAGCGAAAGAAGGTGAGGAACGTGAGTTCCTGATGGCGGTGCGCGCGGTCGTGGCGCGCATCAAGGCGGCAAACCTCATGACATCACCAAACCGTGACGAGTTGGAGGTGATGTCCGACGAGGCGATCTTGCAGATGGCAGGTGCCAATACGGTGTTTCTCGGTGAGGAATACATGTGGAACGGACATGAACGTCTGATTCGGAACTCGGTCAAGACGGTGGCGAAGATGCAGATTGCGCTGCGGAAAACTTCCCACACGATCCGCAGTTTGGCGTCACTGATCTCGCTGATATTTTTCGCACTCCACACCACCCAGGTGAACCCGGCTCGCGCCTTCAAGCTGTTGAGAACCTACCGCGGCATATTCCGTCTGACGTTTCGGGGCTTCGACTGGGACGACCCAGTTCCATACATTGACTCGGCGGTTTCGCGCACACTCCAGGAGATTGGCGGAGCACTTGTGCACAACCAGTGGTGGAAAATATCGAATGAGCGTCACCCGTCCTATGACGAGGCGGCCTACGACGCGGTGTGTTTCACCGACGCGTCGCTGGAAGGCTGGGGTGCGGTCCTTCACCTGCGCGAGGCCGGCGCCACTGAAATGTGGACGTATCGACAACGTTGGACCGAGGACCTGGAGCAGCAGCTCTGCGGTGAGGACGGCGAGGCGACCCGCGTGCTGGAAAAACTGCGAAAATACCAGCAACAATGCCATAGGAATCCGGACGGCAAACTAGGAGATCCGGACCTCGAGACGGACCGGTTCCAGGCGAGGTACTCGGCACATGCGGAACCTCGCGCAGCGCAACTGATGCTGCGATACATTGTGGAACACCATCGCGTTCCCGATGGTGCACGCATCGCGCTGGCAACGGATCACCGGGCGATTGTGATTGCACAAAAGCACCTGAACGGTTTCGGTGGCATTGGCAGAGGCTATGCACTGAACAAACTTTTCGAGTACACATATGACCTCTGGTATGACAGAGGCATCGACGTAGTGTTTTTCTACGTCGAGGGTGCGCAGAATCCGGCTGACGCCTACTCGCGCCACTTTGGGGTTGACGCGACGGGGTCGCTGGAGGTGGAGCGTGTAGCTCCCATCGGTGTGCCGTTTCTCCGTCAAACGTGGTGCCCGCTATGCGAAGAGCGGCCCCGCGAGGAGGGCGGAGAAGTGTGACGACCAACCCCGCACACACACACACGCACACCATGAGATGAAGAACTTCGAGGGAAGAAAAGATGCAAGAGTGGTTTCTGGCTAACCGCGCGCTATGGGGGGGCTTCCCCGGTACCGGTGCCAAGCCACAAGAAAAAACACACAACAGAGATGTAGACGACGTGACGTGTCCCACACGCGACTGGACGCGAAGGGTGGACGAACGGAACCCCAGTTACGCGGCCACGCGGCTGTAGTCGCGTGCCTGCCTTGCCGCTTCCCATCGGGGTCGCGAAGAATCATGCCATGACCTGCCCCACCTCAGGCCACGCCTCCCTCACTTCCCCTCGGCCTCCTTCTTTCGCGACACATCTCACACAGGTCGGTAGCATTTCATTGGCGAAGTCTTTTCGACGGAGGCAATCGAATGGTACATGATTTTCTGGAGGGATTGAAAGTCTACACGGGAGGGGGGTCCGAGCGAGGGGGTCGGGTACCATGTGGTCGGCCGGCTTTCCGAGTGAGCGACGCACATTCACTGCTATGCAGTGTGTGGTGCGGGGGATTTCTGACGAATGCATGTCCGGGTTTCGTCCGAGATGTCTGGTCCGAATGTATTTTGGTACCCCGGACCCGGGTGTACCCGGGACGGTTGGTCCAGTGCACCTTGTGTGCCGATATGCTCCTGAAGTGGTTTTCTACAAATGTGATGTCACATGTATGTGTGTTTGTTATCTCTTTACCGAATGATTATTCGTTCTCTCTCCTTCTACTTCTGTCTCTTATGGAATTGGATACAAATCCAGTAAGTAATCTTAGTGGGTTTAATGCGGTCTCTGACGCAAAAACGCCCACCCACCCAACCCTGAGAACCGGAACTCCTGACGGTGTCTGGTCCACGGTGAAGTGGTTTTCAGAATGTTGATTCAGTTTAAGCTGTTCCATGCCACACGATGGCAGATCAGCAAAGCAGTTTGTTTTCAAGGCGGTCAAGAATGCCACGCGACTGTGATTTTATTCCGTGTTTTTACATGTGCCCGAGGGGGGTTTTCGACCAGCTCTCCTTTTCCCCCGCGCCCCGGGTTTCCAAGAAAGAGAGCGGGTGTCTAAGTTGAAAGGGTGCGCTTCCTCTGTTGTAAAACCTTTCCGGAAAGCTAACCACCCTCATATGCCAATGGCGTTTCAACACCCCGCGGGCTTTAACAAAGGGGAACCGTTGATTGATTTGTTCCCTCCGTAATGACATTCCTTTCAGATTCTTTACTTTTTCAGCATGTTTCTTCCCTTCAATAGTTCATGGCTGGGCATCGCTGGGTGAAGAAATGGTAGCCAGGATGACCCGAAAAATGGAAAAACTATCTCTAACGTTTATGATTGATTCCTCTAAAGATTCTCTTGTTTCCAGTTTTCTCTTAACACAGCATGGATTCACGCTGTGTTCGCCATAACCCTCTGACGAACGCCGGCGGGGCGTTTGTCATCCACCCAGTATCTTTTCTTTGTTTTCTGTCACTCTTTGATTTGTTCGATTTCTCTAGTTTAGTAGATTCCCTTGTCTTCATCTTTTTGCCCACTGACAACACGAGTGCTCGTTTCGCCTCGGCTTCTTCCTTTTTTCCCTCGGGCACCACCGTTTGTTCAGTCGGAGCTGATTTGCCTTTGTAGTTTCATATGTTTTCAGATTTACTTTCGTGATCCGTTGTTCTTGCATGTCCGTTGGCATGCACACCTTTGGCACAAATGAAGGGGCACTCGGTGCTGGGGGCTTCCCCGGTACCGGTGCCAAGCCACAAGAAAAAACACACAACGGAGATGTAGACGACGTGACGTGTCCCACACGCGACTGGACGCGAAGGGTGGACGAACGGAACCCCAGTTACGCGGCCACGCGGCTGTAGTCGCGTGCCTGCCTTGCCGCTTCCCATCGGGGTCGCGAAGAATCATGCCATGACCTGCCCCACCTCAGGCCACGCCTCCCTCACTTCCCCTCGGCCTCCTTCTTTCGCGACACATCTCACACAGGTCGGTAGCATTAGGGTTAGGGTTAGGGTTAGGGTTAGGGTTTCATTGGCGAAGTCTTTTCGACGGAGGCAATCGAATGGTACATGATTTTCTGGATGGATTGAAATGGGCTTTAAGCTCGGCACGGGGGGGGGTCCGAGCGAGGGGGTCGGGTACCATGTGGTCGGCCGGCTTTCCGAGTGAGTGACGCACATTCACTGCTATGCAGTGTGTGGTGCGGGGGATTTCTGAAGAATGCATGTCCGGGTTTTCGTCCGAGATGTCTGGTCCGAATGTATTTTGGTACCCCGGACCCGGGTGTACCCGGGACGGTTTGGTCCAGTGCACCTTGTGTGCCGATATGCTCTTGAAGTGGTTTTCTACAAATGTGATGTCACATGCGTGTATGTTTGTTATCTCTTTACCGAATGATTATTCGTTCTCTCTCCTTCTACTTCTGTCTCTTATGGAATTGGATACAAATCCAGTAAGTAATCTAAGTGGGTTTAATGCGGTCTCTGACGCAAAAACGAAAACAAAAACACATTTTGCACAAAAAATACCGTACGCACGCGCCCAGGCAGATCCGCAGCTTCTCGTCATCTAGCCGTTCAAGAAGTTCCGCCACGTCACAAAAAGACGATTGTACTTCACAACATTCGCGCTTAACAATGAGCAACAAGACGGATATCGCTTCGCTTTCCACCGAGGAGGGCGATGTGGACATCAGTTTCTTTTTGAACAACCCAAGCACGTCGACTAGAGCGAAGACGTGGAGAGGTCTCCGCAAACAAGGGATCATTTCAGCGGAGAAGTATCACGAAGAGCTTGTGCGCCTGGCTGAGGGTCTTGAAAAGGACAAGGAAAGGGACCGAACGGTGCCGTTGGACGGTGACGCGAGGATTCAACACAACATGATGGAAGCGCAAACCATCTACGCGGACACACGGCTCCGCGAATGCATGAACACGGAAAATGCAGACAAACAGGCTATCGAGGCGCTCCGGAGCCTACGCCAAACAACGGGAGACCCGTTAGAAGGGGCCCTGGAAAACTGGAAACGGCAATCGAAGCATCACAGGTGACACCAGTCGTGGCGGCGTCGGCGGTAATCCTGCTCGGCCTATCCGGGCCGGAGCTGAAAGAATTGAGCGATAGGGAGCGGATCGCGTTATGGCTCGATATGTTTCTCGAAGAACCCAAGCCGACGCGCCTTTTCCGGTACAACGTGCATGTTGCAAGGGCGATGGGAGCCCAGATGCGTACATGGCGACAAATTATCCAAGAAGTCAGCGAGCCATTGCTTCCACAAACGCCACGCCTGGCGAGATTCACGCGAGACATTATGGAAACAGCGCAGGCTGCAGTAATGACTAAAAAGGCGGAATTTGAAGGCGGCGCTGGTTACACCAAAAAACCCAAAAGCACGTTCCGGAACTCAAAGGACGATAAATGTGACCCGCTTGAAGGTGGAGCTGCGTATGCGCAAATTGTGGGCACGGACGGGTCACCAATTGGAGCGTTGGACTTGAGCAGCTGGGATGAATTCGCCACCACTCTTACGCAAAGTTGGACACCCTCAATGCCAATGATCGTGAGCTTGTTTCTCGGATGATGAAAGAACGCATGCGCGCGCAAACGCGCCAAAGCACTCAATACCGCTCGGACGCCCCCGCAAATTACAAGAGTTACCAAGGACGAAATTATTCAAATGGTAGCAGGCGAGGCGGCTACGGCAACGGAAACGCAGGAGGCAGAGGCCACACATACCGCGGAGGCGAACCGCAGGAAAATCCAAAAACTGATGCGCGACGGAACGGCAGCCGTCGTTTTGAAGGAGGAATCCACACACACACCAAAAATATGTCGAATATTGCCCGCGAATTCGGCAAGGAAGTGTGGGGCGGCGACATGCTCGAAGGCAAAACATCAAACATAGAACTCGACGCCATTTACGAGCAGTACCTCCCACCAAAACGCATCGTTCCGTCGGATACAATGGTGTACTTGGACCGCGATAAAACCCAACAACTTACGAAGATGGTGTGCGAGCACGGCTTTGTTTATTTTCCAATCTTTATTATGAAGCATTGGATAGCGGGCATTTTGGAGCAAGACGACGAGGATGCAACAGGCATTCAGTTATCCCTTTATGATTCCGCACCATCCCCAATTTTGGAGCAACAACTCAATGAGAACCTCAAAAGGTTTGGCCAGCTTTGCGTTTGGTGAAACAATTTTCGCCACGTCAGGAACGCTATAGCAATGATTGTGGGTTGTTCATGTCCGCGGCATTTTTCAGTCATTATTTACAATTAATGGTTGATCACCGTCGTGATTTGCCACGGTGTTTGCGACGACTATTTTATGCGGCGTCGCAGTATCACCCGCCTCGTGATTATTTCCTCACGAAAATGAGAAAGGTGCTCACGAACCACCCGGTGTCTAGGAAAGATTTCTTTTACGATGAAATCGCGAAGATGCCATGGAAGCGTGCAAAAATGGATGACGCAGTCCAATCATCCGGATCACGCGACGCTCTCCACGGAGGTGGTGGTGTAAAGCAGTCGAAAAAGTCTCCGCCGAATCGGAAACGACCAACGACACGCACCACACGAGCGGTCCAGAGCATTCCAAAACCATCTTCGAGACAGAAGAAAAGGGAAACCAGGATGCAGAGGAACGTGGACCGAGCTGCGCGAACGAGGCGCACACCACAGGAGAGAAAATCGACATCGCAGGCGTCGTCCCGAAAACGTCCGGACAGGTCCTCGATGGATGCTCCGCTTCCAAGGCGTAAGGCTGCAAAGAAACGTGGTAGACAAATGTCCGTGGATCCAGTTCAGGTGACAGAAAACACATCACATTCCCCACTGGTAAGCGACCCTCATCCGATGATGAGGACATGCTGCTGATTGATGCGATCGCGCGTGCCGACGCACGCGCTGCAGCACTACGGGACAACGTGCCCGTCAATGAAACAACCAGCGCATCAGCACGAGACGTGGCTCACGAGCCTGATGGCGCATCAGCATCGAGTCGTGACTCACGAGCCTGAGAGCGCATCGGCGAAAACTCCCGAAAAAGCATCAGAAAATGAGCAGAGGATTGTCCCAGAGAACATCCCAGGGAGTATGCCAGCGAACGCGACCGTGAGTGTAGCTGAAAACGTGCCGGCGAATCCATCACCACCACCTCCACAAGGGAAATGCATCTCCGAGTGGATAGAAGAAACATTCGCAGAGGCAAACAAACACGCCAGGAGGGTATACGAATTTGTTTTGGATCACCTATGGGCTGCGACGGCTCTGGCGAGAGCCGGCGATGGTGTCGCGCGCGGTATGAGCGACACAGCCGTTGGACAGCAGCGTGTGCGACACAAACTGACACCGCTGCAACCCTATAGTGTTCAAGAGATGCTGAAACTTCTCCACAAGAAGATCCACATCGTGGATCCATCACCGACCGATCCGAATGAGGTGATTTTCCGTGAGGAGAACGGAGCCGATGAGGTGTCGATGGACCCTCCGATCGACGAATTGTATCTCGTTCGAGGGCCCTCGATGTCGGCGTTATCTGACCAGTTTAGAAACTATAAGTTTCTCCTCGGAGCGAGACTCCGTGAGGCACCGGAAGACATGAACGGGGTGCGATACCCGAGCTATTACGTCCTCACAAAAGTGGCGTCGGAAGCGACGGTGGGTGTGTACATTCCCGCCGGGATGACGCATTACCCGACCTCAAAGCCACAGCGTGCGTCACGCCACGCGTCCCGATACGTGCCTCGTCCAAGAGGTGCGACGCCGGAGACACATCAAGGTCGCTCGGATGATCCAGCGCCACGCCTGACCAGACGGAAAAGATGGCCAGGTGATGGAGTGAACGTCGATCCGGACATCAACGATGAAGGCGATGAAGGCGAGACATCCAGGATTCCTGGCAACAGGAAAGGTGATGGATACGCCGATGTCGACGCGAACATATCGGAGGAGGCGAAACGAGCACTCGAGGATATCCGTTCAAACCCTTTAAACATGCAGGGCAGGCCTCTTTCGCAAGCAGAGGAAGCAGAGGCCTGCCCGAGAAACTGGTTCCTCTTCAGCGCGAAACCGCCACACGTCTCACAGCTGGCATGGAGTCTTGTGAGGCCGGACACGCGCGCACACCATCTACGATGGCTGACGCGCATAAAATGCATGAATTCAGAGCAGATGCTCATGCGTCTTCCGTCGGCGTGCATCGACCTGATCCTGTCGACCGCTCGGGCACGCAAATGGAAGTGGGCAACGACAGCGAAGGCGTTTGCGGGAGTAGCGGGTGCGCTGCGCGACCTGCCGCTCTATTCCACCCAATCGCGAGGCATTCGCCTCCAGGACGACCCGGAATGGCGAAGCGCTTTTGGCACGGCGCAGCGCTTCATGAAGGAGTCGGTGCCAGACGCGCCTCCTTTCGTATCGCGTATGCAGGTCGAGAAAATCCTCGACCGACTTCGCCTAGGCCATCCTCGGGCTGCACTTTTCTTGGCAATGATGTGGGATTCGCGGCGCGAGCGTGCGACATATCCACGCTGCGTGTGAAGGACGTGACGGTGTTTCCGACACCCGCTGCGGAGCCGGACCACCACAGCAGGAGAAGAGCGACCACCATCGCAGAGGAGGAGCCGTGCGTGCGAATCACCCTGACGATACGCAAAGGAAAAGGTGCCAAGACGAGGGGCCCATACCCTGTGCCGTCGATGCTGACCAGAGACCTTGCAGCCACGCTGCAAGAGATGATGGCAAAACGGAAACCATCAGAGGAGTTGTTCGCGCCTCACTCGGAGGAGCTGAGGTCGCGGATCGCACACGAGGTGCGGACAGAGATGCGAGGCGCACAGCTGCCCTCGATTCGAAAAGGCGCACTCCGCTGCATGGCGGAAGCGGGTGTCCCGCTGAAGGACTTGATGACGATATCAGGCCACGCCAAACAAGCCACGCTGCTGCGCTACCTTGGGTATGGCCAGCAGCCTACGGTGGAGGCCGAGACCGCAAGGGAAAACGCAGGAAGAGCGTTATTCCAGACCCGCTAGAAGCGGCGACTTCGGTGTTTCGTTTCCGCTCCCAGGAATCGTCATGTGCGAACCTCGCGATTGCACCGCAAGAGGTGTCGGACATGGTGGATCGCATGTCCGGGTTCGTCCGAGTGATGGCGGAAAGGCCGGCGCTGGTAAAGCACTGGCCGCTGCACTTGAAACAAAACACGCCGCTGGACATGGAGGCGGTGCTGACGATGCCGACAAAACGCGCCTCCACAAAGCGTTTTCTTCGCCGGATCCAGTGCTTCCTGGATCCCTGCTTCTATGACGGATTGCGGACCTCGCGGACCATCAAAAATGCGCCCTGACAGCGGACGAGATCCGCCAGGCAGTCGACATGGGAAAATTCGAGCCGTGTCCTGCCAACGAATTGGGTACCCAGGCGCAACTGCCTGAGGGAGTGCATGGCGTGAACGTGTTCACGGTGCCCGAGTTGAAGGGCAGACGGCGCCTCATCACGGAGCCGCTGCTGAACCGGGTGATCCCGACACATCACGCGCCACGCGTCCACCACGACACCCGCCTCGGAAGGCGGCAGCGGTTGCGATACGCCCGCTACATGCTGCAGATCGATTTCGAAGCTTATTACGACGCTATCCCGATCGCGGCGACACTCCGCAACAAGTTCGTGTTTCGAGCACGACATGACGGACGCTACTACCGTCTGCGGACGCTTCCGACCGGTGCGCGATGGAGCGTTGCCGTGGGTCAGGCCGTGACCTGGACGATCGTCGACATCGACACGCCAGTCACCATCACCACCCTCATCGACAACATCCTGATCGCAGCGAAGGAGGGTCAGGAACGTGAGTTCCTGATGGCGGTGCGCGCGGTCGTGGCGCGCATCAAGGCGGCAAACCTCATGACATCACCAAACCGCGACGAGTTGGAGGTGATGTCCGACGAGGCGATCTTGCAGATGGCAGGTGCCAATACGGTGTTTCTCGGTGAGGAATACATGTGGAACGGACATGAACGTCTGATTCGGAACTCGGTCAAGACCGTGGCGAAGATGCAGATTGCGCTGCGGAAAACTTCCCACACGATTCGCAGTTTGGCGTCGCTGATCTCGCTGATATTTTTCGCGCTCCACACCACCCAGGTGAACCCGGCTCGCGCCTTCAAGCTCTTGAGAACCTACCGCGGCATATTCCGTCTGACGTTCCGGGGCTTCGACTGGGACGACCCAGTGCCATACATTGACTCGGCGGTTTCGCGCACGCTCCAGGAGATTGGCGGAGCACTTGTGCACAACCAGTGGTGGAGAATATCGGATGAACGTCACCCGTCCTATGACGAGGCGGCCTACGACGCGGTGTGTTTCACCGACGCGTCGCTGGAAGGCTGGGGTGCGGTCCTTCACCTGCGCGAGGCCGGCGCCACGGAAATGTGGACGTATCGACAACGTTGGACCGAGGACCTGGAGCAGCAGCTCTGCGGTGAGGACGGCGAGGCGACCCGCGTGCTGGAAAAACTGCGAAAATACCAGCAACAATGCCATAGGAATCCGGACGGCAAACTAGGAGATCCGGACCTCGAGACGGACCGGTTCCAGGCGAGGTACTCGGCACATGCGGAACCTCGCGCCGCGCAACTGATGCTGCGACACATTGTGGAACACCATCGCGTTCCAGATGGTGCACGCATCGCGCTGGCAACGGATCACCGGGCGATTGTGATTGCGCAAAAGCACCTGAACGGTTTCGGTGGCATCGGCAGAGGCTATGCACTGAACAAACTTTTCGAGTACACATATGACCTCTGGTATGACAGAGGCATCGACGTAGTGTTTTTCTACGTCGAGGGTGCGCAGAATCCGGCTGACGCCTACTCGCGCCACTTTGGGGTGGACGCGACGGGATCGCTGGAGGTGGAACGTGTAGCTCCCATCGGTGTGCCGTTTCTCCGCCAAACGTGGTGCCCGCTATGCGAAGAGCAGCCCCGCGAGGAGGGCGGAGAAGTGTGACGACCAACCCCGCACACACACACACGCACACCATGAGATGAAGAACTTCGAAGGAAGAAAAGATGCAAGAGTGGTTTCTGGCTAACCGCGCGCTATGGGGGGCTTCCCCGGTACCGGTGCCAAGCCACAAGAAAAAACACACAACAGAGATGTAGACGACGTGACGTGTCCCACACGCGACTGGACGCGAAGGGTGGACGAACGGAACCCCAGTTACGCGGCCACGCGGCTGTAGTCGCGTGCCTGCCTTGCCGCTTCCCATCGGGGTCGCGAAGAATCATGCCATGACTTGCCCCACCTCAGGCCACGCCTCCCTCACTTCCCCTCGGCCTCTTTCTTTCGCGACACATCTCACACAGGTCGGTAGCATTTCATTGGCGAAGTCTTTTCGACGGAGGCAATCGAATGGTACATGATTTTCTGGATGGATTGAAATGGGCTTTAAGCTCGGCACGGGGGGGGGGGGGTCCGAGCGAGGGGGTCGGGTACCATGTGGTCGGCCGGCTTTCCGAGTGAGTGACGCACATTCACTGCTATGCAGTGTGTGGTGCGGGGGATTTCTGAAGAATGCATGTCCGGGTTTTCGTCCGAGATGTCTGGTCCGAATGTATTTTGGTACCCCGGACCCGGGTGTACCCGGGACGGTTTGGTCCAGTGCACCTTGTGTGCCGATATGCTCTTGAAGTGGTTTTCTACAAATGTGATGTCACATGCGTGTATGTTTGTTATCTCTTTACCGAATGATTATTCGTTCTCTCTCCTTCTACTTCTGTCTCTTATGGAATTGGATACAAATCCAGTAAGTAATCTAAGTGGGTTTAATGCGGTCTCTGACGCAAAAACGCCCACCCACCCAACCCTGAGAACTGGAACTCCTGACGGTGTCTGGTCCACGGTGAAGTGGTTTTTCTTAAAGAAATGTTGATTCAGTTTAAGCTGTTCTATGCCACACGATGGCAGATCAGCAAACCAGTTTGTTTTCAAGGTGGTCAAGAATGCCACGCGAGTGTGATTTTATTCCGTATTTTTACATGTGCCCGAGGGGGTTTCGACCAGCTTCTTTTCCCCGCGCCCGGGTCTTTCCAAGAAAGAGGGCGCGGGTCTGAGTTGAAAGGGTGCGCTTCCGAGATGGTAGGATCGTGGCGGAAAGCTATCCACCCTCATATGCCGATGGCGTTTCAACACCCCGTGGGCTTTAACAAGGGGAATCGTTGACCCCATTAAGGTCATTCTTCTTTAAAAGTTCTTTAGTTTTTCAAGCCAACCATCTTGCCTTCAATAGTTGATGGCTGGGCATCGCTGGGTGAAGAAATGGTAGCCAGGATGACCTGAAAATGGGAAAACTATATCTAACGTTTATGATTGATTTCTCTAAAGATTCTCTTGTTTCCAGTTTCTCTTAACACAGCTTGGATTCACGCTGTGTTCGCTATAACCCTCTGACGAACGCCGGCGGGGCGTTTGTCATCCACCCAGTATCTTTTCTTTGTTTTCTGTCACTCTTTGATTTGTTCGATTTCTCTAGTTTAGTAGATTCTCTTGTCTTCATCTTTTTGCCCACTGACAACACGAGTGCTCGTTTCGCCTCGGCTTCTTCCTTTTTTCCCTCGGGCACCACCGTTTGTTCAGTCGGAGCTGATTTGCCTTTGTAGTTTCATATGTTTTCAGATTCTCTTTCGTGATCCGTTGTTCTTGCATGTCCGTTTGGCATGCACACCTTGGCACAAAATGAAGGGGCACTCGGTGCTGGGGGCTTCCCGGTACCGGTGCCAAGCCACAAGAAAAAACACACAACAGAGATGTAGACGACGTGACGTGTCCCACACGCGACTGGACGCGAAGGGTGGACGAACGGAACCCCAGTTACGCGGCCACGCGGCTGTAGTCGCGTGCCTGCCTTGCCGCTTCCCATCGGGGTCGCGAAGAATCATGCCATGACTTGCCCCACCTCAGGCCACGCCTCCCTCACTTCCCCTCGGCCTCTTTCTTTCGCGACACATCTCACACAGGTCGGTAGCATTTCATTGGCGAAGTCTTTTCGACGGAGGCAATCGAATGGTACATGATTTTCTGGAGGGATTGAAAGTCTACACGGGAGGGGGGGTCCGAGCGAGGGGGTCGGGTACCATGTGGTCGGCCGGCTTTCCGAGTGAGCGACGCACATTCACTGCTATGCAGTGTGTGGTGCGGGGGATTTCTGACGAATGCATGTCCGGGTTTCGTCCGAGATGTCTGGTCCGAATGTATTTTGGTACCCCGGACCCGGGTGTACCCGGGACGGTTGGTCCAGTGCACCTTGTGTGCCGATATGCTCCTGAAGTGGTTTTCTACAAATGTGATGTCACATGTATGTGTGTTTGTTATCTCTTTACCGAATGATTATTCGTTCTCTCTCCTTCTACTTCTGTCTCTTATGGAATTGGATACAAATCCAGTAAGTAATCTTAGTGGGTTTAATGCGGTCTCTGACGCAAAAACGAATTCTTACACAAAAATTGAAGCACGCTCAGTTACGCCAACAAAGTTTAAACAGACGCCGTTTATCAGGGAATCTACCAGACGATTTATCAGACAATTTATCAGACGACTCATCAAACATCAACGCAACAATGGAGCCAACCAGACGACTCACAGAGGAGGAGCTTGATGAGAAAATGAAAGTCTATTTTGCAAATCCCGAAACCCGAACCTCAGCCTCAACGATAAAAAAGATGTACCTCGGAGGAAGCATTGATCACAACCAACTTATCGAGTTGTGCATGGGTATGGCCACCGGCTTGAAGGCAAAGGGGACGGGTCAGCATC